>NC_059160.1:156767162-157075037 GCF_019923935.1 Bubalus bubalis
ACCAGGCTCCTCCGTCCATGGGATTTTCCAGGCAAGAGTACTGGAGTGGGGTGCCATTGCCTTCTCTGAGTTATATCCTAAGATCTATCATTATAATCATATATTTTCAAAGACAAATTGCTTGTTCCTTTTTAGTTCTATAATGGTAAGTTTTCCATTAGGGTTGAATCCAACTGTCCAGTATAACTTTTGCACATCCGAGGGGGCAGAGTATTGCTGAGGGGAAAAAAAAAAAGTCCGATTAGCTTAATTTATACAAAATGATCCAACCTTGTCTAATAGTCTTACCACAATTGGTTAATAAGTTTATTCTAGGCTTTCAAACTTTAACTCTCAAGCTTGCTTTATAATTCATTGAGAAAATAGAAGACTTTAAATGAAAAACTCCCCTATTCTCCCAACAAAAACCTAAAAATACGCTTCTTCAACATGTTTCTCTTTTTTTGCTCTTCTGTTAAAATGAATTCATTGTCCTGCCTCTTACCGATGGCCAAACCCTTCCGACTCCAAATTTTTCCTGCATGCTTTCTCAGGAATTCAGTCACACAACTGACCTCTCTTTTTTAGCTGAAACATAAATAGCACTTTCTTAAACAGTCATTGATAACATTTTATAAACATAATTTAGAATTTCTCATTCTTAAAAAAAAAAGAAGGTAAGGAAACTCATTTGCTTCTCATATATCTCTAGCTTCCACCCCATTTCTTCTGGCTGTTGTTTTTCCTGCTCCAGTACTTGAAAAAATCATTTATATATTCTGTCACTAATCTCCTCTCCTCATTCTTCAACCTTTGCAATTGGGATTTCATCCAAACCGCTGCATAAAGCTGCTCTTGTCAAGGTCACTAAATTCAATTGCCCTGTATTTGTCTTCATCTTCTAACCTTGAAGCTTCATTTGACATATTTGATGGCTTTCTCCTATTTAAAAAACTCTCTAGTCTTGAGTTACATCTGACTTTTGTGGACTTTTTGTGGACTTTTCCTATCTCTCAGGCTATTGCTTCACAGTATATGTTGAAGGCTACTTTACCTTTTCCCAATCTTAATTTTTAAAAACATTGTACAGCCTCCTGCATTTCCTTGTATATCGGCCTCTCTTATAATATTGTATTATATCTCAGGGCTGTAAATAGAGTTTTAGACATAAGAAAGATACTTTTGGTTGTATGGTCCAATGCAACTACTCACATCATTCTGGTACGCTGGTTGCCTCCAACAATAAAGTCAAGGTGGGAATCAAATATTAATAGTGCTCTTCGGAAAGCCAGTTAAGAGCTATTGCATTTTTATAGACACCAAGGTAATGCACAGTTACAGTTGTGATGGGGAATATGTCGGCTGCACAGGTGCCAGCCCTGTTGTGATATATGCGGTTGATGGCTTTAGCTGTGTGTGGCCTGTCTTTGCCCGTTCTCTTTTCTCTGGTGAAAATGTGCCTTTGCTATTGTGAGTTTCATTCGGCATATTGTCATTGATCACCAGCAAGGCATTGAGTTGGGCTTTGAGGATAGAGATAGTAATAACAGCAACCCTGGTATCGAATTTACTCTGTGTAAGGCTTATTCCTAAGCCCTGTCTTGGATGAACACCACATTTTACATAGGGCTTCCCCCTGTGTCTCACTGGTGAACAATCTGTCTGTCAATACAGGAGACTCGAGTTTGATCCCTAAGTTGGGAAGACTCCCTGGAGAAGGAAATGGCAACACACTCCAGTATTCTTGCCTGGAAAATCCCCTGGACAGAGGAACCTGGCAGGCTACAGTCCATGGGGTCACAAAGTGTTGAACATGACTGAGCTACTAAACAACAACAACATTTTACATATCAGGGGACTAAAATTCAGTAAGACTTTCATTAGCTTCTGAAAGTCTGAAGACTGGTACCTGGCAGAGTTGGCTTTGGACCAAGAAGATCTGACTCCAGAGTCCTCGAGGTTCCTAGCTGGTGAGAAGAGACAGAGCAACTGCCACGTTATGGTGTGAGAGGCACTGAAAGAGAGGTTTAGAACATGTGTGAGCCCAAGAGAGGGAGGTCCTTACTCTGCCTGGGAAGGATTCCCAGAGGTGGTACCCTTTGCATTAGGTGGTGGTTGTTGTTTAGTCACTTGTCTTGTCCAACTCTTTGCAGCCCCATGGAATACAGCATGCCAGCTTTTCCTGTCCTTCACCATCTCCCAGAGCTTGCTCAAACTCATGTCCATTGAGTCAATTATAGCATCCAACCATCTCATACTCCGCTATCCCCGTCTCTTCCTGCCTTCAATCTTTCCCAGCATCAGGGTCTTTTCTAATGAGTTGGCTCTTAGCATCAGGTGGCCCAAGTATTGGAACTTCAGCATCAGTCCTTCTAATGAATATTCAGGATTGATTTCCTTCAGGATTGACTGATTTGATCTCCTTTCATCCAAGGGGCTCTCAAGAATCTTCTCCAACACTACAGTTCAGAAGCATCACTTCTTCAGCGTTCAACCTTCTTTATGGTCCAACTCTCACATTCATGCATGACTACTGAAAAAAACATAGTTTGACTAGACTGACCTTTATCAGCAAAGTAAGATCTCTGATTTTTAATCAGAGATTTAATTTAATTTTTAAGATAATTTTTAATACTGCCTAGATGTGTCATAGTTTTTCTTCCAAGGAGCAAGTGTCTTTTAATTTTGTGGCTATAGTCAACATCTGCATTGATTTTGGAACCCAAGAAAATAAAGTCTGTCACTGTTTCCATTGTTTCCCCATCTAGTTGCCCTGAAGTGATGGGACTGGATGCCATGATCTTTGTTTTTTAAATTATATCTCTAGAAGGATAATAATACATTTCTTTCAGTGGAGTAGGAACACTTTCAGCAAAGGAGAAAATACACACACATTGCAGAGGCAGGGAAGCACGGTAATCATGAGGCACAAGATGAAGTTCAGAGTGGCTAGAAATTAACCTGTGTTCATGCTACTGTGAGGAGATGGGTCAGTGTGATGCAAAGACACTGGCTTGTCAAAGACATAGACTCAGCTACAGCGCCATCTTTGTCCAACTCAACATCCTTGCTAATCTTGATTACAAAATGTCCTTCTATGACAAAAATCTCTCAGGTTCCTCTCGGCTCATAAATTTTGTGATTATGTAAAATTCCAAAGAAATCAAAAGTATCTTATGCCCAAGGTGCAAAACAAGACTCATGTATGATGTAGAAGAACCCAGATGGCATAAGCCTAGTTCTGTGTCCCATTACTCAAAGCCTCAGCTCCTACTGAATATCATTTGAAGACAGAGTAAGCAGTGATCAAGTTCATCTGGGACTGGGGTGTTTCTAGGGCTGTACTATTTTTAGTGTAAAAATGAAAGTCCCAGGCAAACCAGGATGAGTTGGTGACCCTTTCTGCAGGCCAGTTAATGTGCCATGAATTCATAAGCAGAGACAAGGTTCATGGCAAATCATGGTACATAGGACTCATCAGTATATCTGTATAGAATGATTTTGAGATATAGCCATACTTATTTCAATATTTTCATTAATTTTAAGAGTACTGTTTGACTTCTTTTAATCAGGTCTGTGGTATCTGAGAAGCCTGATTCTGAGCTTAATACCATGTTTTTCTTTCTTTCTTTTTCTCTCTATTTGATATATTTTCTTACATTTTAATTTCTACAGAGGAGACCTTTTGTGCATTATCATCAGCCTTCCTATTTATCTTCGTGTATTCAAATTTTAAAAATATCTTAACTTTCACTTTTGAGGAATAAGTAGAAATGTGTCAATATATCATATCTTAAATTTTATTCTTATTGATGAGCTATTAGCTTATTTAATCAGTTCAAAGATGTTAATATTCTATGAGATTATATATTAAGAAATTAGTTACTTTTTAGGTGGGTTGGCATTTGTATTATTTTGCCATTGCATTTAAGAATGAAACATGACATTACTTACATACAAACCTTGTTTTCTGTCTTTCAATAAGATTTAATAATTTCTTCTTTAATGGTGCCAACTTTTCTTATTAAATTAATTTCTACATAGGTATAATTTTGCCTTTTGAGAACAGAATGTTCCCCATTTCTACTTATATCTGGTTCTTGCTAGCATAGACAGAAATTTTGGAATTGTACCTTATATCAAACCACTTTAAATAGGTTCTCTACTAATTATTTTTTTTACTTTGCTATCTTGTTTTCTCAATATTTATTATTATATATTCTTTAAAAATAAAGTTCTACTTTTGTTCTGATCCTTATTTTTATTCACATAATAATACCAGTGAGCATCTCCTTCCTATTCAGATTTTAATGGAAATGGCTTTAGTGTTTGCTTTTGAAAAGGTGTGTGTGTGCATGTATATGTGTGTGCATGTGTACATGTGTGCATGTGTGTGAGAGATGTCCCTGAGTTTAAAGGTTTTGTCCTCTCTTGCTATTTTAATTTTTTTAAGTAAGAAATGGCTACTTAATTTTAGAAAATATTTTTTTCATTTATTGAAATATTTGTATGACTTTTCTCCTTTAATTTTTCAATGCTCTGAGTTTTGTATGTCTTTAATATGTTAGCTTCTAAATCATTATTGGGTTCTCTCTGGTAGTATCTTATTGAATATTAGTACATCTGTGTAGGCATATATCTATTTCTAAATATATCAATATGCCTGCTCTATAATTTTTTTTCTTTATACCATCTTTATTTGGATTAGTTGTTCATTTCATTCATACTTTATAGAATGAATTGATGAGGAATTCATCTTTCCTAGAGTCTATAAAATTTTAATTATCTTTGTAATTGTAAGCTACTTAGAAGAATTCTAGACCTAGAACAAAAAATGTATCTTGCAATAGTGCCTTATGGGAGAGACAGGAGTGGAATCTTTAAACACTTTGCCAGTATCATCTATAGTAACTAATCCATTGAAATTATCTGCTTTTCCTTTGGTAATTCTCATGCTTTAAAATGCTAGTATGTCATCCTTGTCTTCTATACTTTCAAATGTATTGCTATATTCATATTCTCTCTCATTTTAAAATGTATTTATTTGCATATTTATTTATCTATTACTGTGCTGGGTCTTTGTTGTTGCATGCTGGCTTGCTCTAGTTGTGAAGAGTGGGAGCTACTCTTCATTGCAGTGTATGGGCTTCTCATCTCAGTAACTTCTCTTGTTGCAGAGCAACAAGACTCTAGGGTGCAGGCTCAGTAGTTGTGGCACAGGGCCTTGGTTGCCTCATGGAATGTGTGATCTTCTCAGACCAGGGATTGAACCAATGTCCCTTGCATTGCAAGGTGGATTCTTAACCACTGGACCATGAGGAAAACCCCATATTTTCTTTTATAAAAAAATAATTTTTATGAGAGTGCAGTTGCTTTACAATGTTGTTACTTTGTAGTGTACAGCAAAATGAGTCAGCTACATCAGCTACATCTCTCTTCCCTTTTGGATTTAGATTTTCTTCCCATTCAGGTTACCACAGTGCATTAGAGTTCCTTGTGCCATACCCAAAAAAGATGCCCTTCTCATTATAGGGGACTGGAATGCAAAAGCAGGAAGTCAAGAAACACCTAGGGTAATAGGCAAATTTGGCCTTGGAATACAGAATGAAGCAGGGCAAAGGCTAATAGAGTTTTGCCAAAAGAACACACTGGTCATAACAGACAACCTCTTCTAACAACACAAGAGAAGACTCTACACATGGACATCACCAGAGGGTCAACACCGAAATCAGATTGATTATATTTTTTGCATCCAAAGATGGAGAAACTCTATACAGTCAACAAAAACAAGACTGGGAGCTGACTGTGGCTCAGATCATGAACTCCTTAATGCCAAATGCAGACTTAAATTGAAGAAAGTAGGGAAAACCACTAGACCATTCAGGTATGACCTAAATCAAATCCCTTGTGATTATACAGTGGAAGTGAGAAATAGATTTAAGGGCCTAGATCTGAAAGATAGAGTGCCTGATGAACTATGGATGGAGGTCCGTGACATTGTACAGGAGACAGGGATCAAGACCATCCCCATGGAAAAGAAATGCAAAAAAGCAAAATGGCAGTCTGGGGAGGCCTTACAAATAGCTGTGAAAAGAAGAGAAGTGAAAAGCAAAGGAGAAAAGGAAAGATATAAGCATCTGAATGCAGAGTTCCAAAGAATAGCAAGGAGAGATAAGAAAGCCTTCCTCAGCAATCAATGCATAGAAATAGAGGACAACAACAGAATGGGAAAGACTAGAGATCTCTTCAAGAAAATTAGAGAAACCAAGGGAACATTTCATGCAAAGATGGGCTTGATAAAGAACAGAAATGGTATGGACCTAACAGAAGCAGAAGATATTAAGAAGAGATGGCAAGAATACACAGAAGAACTGTACAAAAAAGATCTTCACGACCCAGATAATCACGATGGTGTGATCACTGACCTAGAGCCAGACATCCTGGAATGTGAAGTCAAGTGGGCCTTAGAAAGCATCACTACGAACAAAGCTAGTGGAGGTGATGCAATTCCAGTTGAGCTATTGCAAATCCTGAAAGATGATGCTGTGAAAGTGCTGCACTCAATATGCCAGCAAATTTGGAAAACTCAACAGTGGCCCCAGGACTGGAAAAGGTCAGTTTTCATTCCAATCCTAAAGAAAGTCAATGCCAAAGAATGCTCAAACTACCACACAATTGCACTCATCTCACACGCTAGTAGAGTAATGCTCAAAACTCTCCAAGCCAGGCTTCAGCAATATGTGAACCATGGACTTCCTGATGTTCAAGCTGGTTTTAGAAAAGGCAGAGGAACCAGAGACCAAATTGCCAACATCTGCTGGATCATAGAAAAAGCAAGAGAGTTTCAGAAAAACATCTATTTCTGCTTTATTGACTATACCAAAGCCTTTGACTGTGTGGATCACAATAAACTGTGGAAAATTCTGAAAGAGATGGGAATACCAGACCACCTGATCTGCCTCTTGAGAAATTTGTATGCAGGTCAGGAAGCAACAGTTAGAACTGGACATGGAACCACAGACTGGTTCCAAATAGGAAAAGGAGTTCGCCAAGGCTGTATATTGTCACCCTGTTTATTTAACTTATATGCAGAGTACATCATGAGAAATGCTAGACTGGAAGAAACACAAGCTGGAATCAAGATTGCCGGGAGAAATATCAATAACCTCAGATATGCAGATGACACCACCCTTATGACAGAAAGTGAAGAGGAACTCAAAAGCCTCTTGATGAAAGTGAAAGTGGAGAGTGAAAAAGTTGGATTAAGGCTCAACATTCAGAAAATGAAGATCATGGCATCTGGTCCCACCACTTCATGGGAAATAGATGGGGAAACAGTGGAAACAGTGTCAGACTTTATTTTTCTGGGCTCCAAAATCACTACAGATGGTGACTGCAGCCATGAAATTAAAAGACGCTTACTCCTTGGAAGAAAAGTTATGACCAACCTAGATAGCATATTCAAAAGCAGAGACATTACTTTGCCAACAAAGGTCTGTCTAGTCAAGGCTATGGTTTTTCCAGTGGTCATGTATGGATGTGAGAGTTGGACTGTGAAGAAGGCTGAGCGCCGAAGAATTGATGCTTTTGAACTGTGGTGTTGGAGAAGACTCTTGAGAGTCCCTTGGACTGCAACGAGGTCCAACCAGTCCATTCTGAAGGAGATCAGCCCTGGGGTTTCTCTGGAAGGAATGATGCTAAAGCTGAAACTCCAGTACTTTGGCCACCTCATGTGAAGAGTTGACTCATTGGAAAAGACTCTGATGCTGGGAGGGATTGGCGGCAGGAGGAGAAGGGGACGACAGAGGATGAGATGGCTGGATGGCATCACTGACTCGATGGACGTGAGTCTGAGTGAACTCCGGAAGTTGGTGATGGACAGGGAGGCCTGGCGAGCTGCGACTATGGGGTCGCAAAGAGTCGGATATGACTGAGGGACTGATCTGATCTGATGATAGAAGGGTGTATAGTGTGCCAGTATTTGCTGATATTGCAGATGAAGAAGGTAACCCAGATTTTGACACTGAAAACTAAGTAGATGGTGGACCTCTTGCTGAAAAATGAGTTCCAGAAAATAGCCTTTTCAGTTGCTATTTCCTATTGCTCTCAACATTTATGAGAGCAAATGTGAATAAACAGTATGGTTTTGGCAATGTTGTGCTGGAGATATGTTGACAAAACCAAGTGGAGTTATCAAATAGGCAGCTGAATTTAAAGGTCTATCACTCATATGAGAAATCTGAGCATGAAGTATACATTTGTGAGTTTATATGTAGATAAATGGAAACTGAAGTCATCATAAGAAACAAACAACTCATCTAGCAAAAGAATATAGAATAATATGTGAGAAAATGAGAGAGAGAGAGAGAGAAAGGTAGTGATGGCTAAAGCAAAGTTTGAGAAACTCCAAAATACAATGACCATTTAAAGGAGAGGTAAGCAAAAAACCCAGAGCACAAAATCCCTGAGATCCAAAGGCTCACTCAATGTTTTGTGAAGAAAGGGGTGGTAATCACAATTCAATACTGCTGAAGAATTGATCAGTTGAAGATTTAAAATCAGAGTTCTACTTCCACATATAATAATGAGGACAATTTATACAAAGTGCTGTCATACTATGACCTAATGTTTTAAGAAATTAAAGACAAGGAGTTATAATTACCTTCATTTTGCAGATGCAGAAGCTGTGGTTCCAACTGGTGAAGCAACTTGCTCAAGGTAATATTGTTAGTAACCGGGCAGCAAGTAAATAACATAATTTTTTATCACTAGTCCTATGCTCATTCTGATATAGTGACTGTCTCCTCCATTAATTCAACACTATGTATTGAACTGCTATGAGTAAGACACTCAAAAGAGGAGCTACAGAGATGAATCAGCATGCACCCCACCTTCAAAGAGTTTTCAGGATAGAATAAGACAAAATTCTGTTCATATAATGTTGGACTTCATAGTGTTATAAAAGTTAATAGAACATTGCTCTTATGGAAACTCAAAGTGGGAATTAAAATTTAGAACTTTTGAACTTGATGGGTAGAATTATGAGAAGGCATATGACCTGTGAAGACTGTGTAAAAGCATTTAGGTTGAAGCATTAGTACAAAGATACAGAAACAAGCAGTAATTTAAAGGAAAAGTAAATAATTCAACTTGTATTGACCAAAAGTAAAGTTAAGAGAAATAGATGATATAAAGAAAAACACAGGATTTACATCATAAATGGTATTAATGACAATAAGGAGTTTGGATGTTTATATGAATGGAAGAGTAGAGACAGTAAAATAACTTGAACAGAAAAGGAATGATCAGAATATTCCTTAATAATTATTAGAGCAACTAGCAATGGGTAAGAGTGTGTATAAAGACATTACCATGCCAACCAATATGCCCAACTCATCTCTCCTGAGCACACAAAAAGATTGTACTTCTCCAAGCCCTTGAAGACAATATGGCCATGCAACTTGCTTTGGTCATCTAGCCATGCGCAGAAGCAAGAGGTGCCACTTTCGGGGAAAAGTGTTTTAGAACTGATGGACAAACTTTCAGGCTCCCTTCCCCAGCCAGGTCCATGCCTTTAGAGTGGAGAGTCAGCTGAAATTGTTCACAGATTTTATGTGGGTGAAAATTTTGTTAACACCTAGTGATTCGGAATCATTTGCTACCACAGCATCACCTAACCTAGGCTGATTGTACACTGTACTCAGTGTTTTCAATGAGTTAACTAAAGCTGATGTTCAGCTGGTAGGTAACTTATATTAATGTTAAAATATTAAACACTTCCTTAACTGTTGACAAATAACTGTTGTCCAAATCTAATGTAATCTCTTCCATGCCTTTGCCTCCTTAATCCATTCTCAGACATGCTGCCAGAATCCCCCATGAGCAAGGCATTAAATTCTCTTAGTTGATACTTCAAGTGTCCAGCTATGACCTGTATCTGTTCTAATTCATTTGTACCATGATACACCAATTTCATTTCCATCATCATCCTCTTTTAAGCCTATGGGGCCTTATTGTGCTGTACCTTAATCTCTAAGTGATGTCTGACTCTTTGTGACCACATGGACTGTAGCCTTCCAGACACCTCTCTCCATGGGGATTCTCCAGGCAAGAACACTAGAGTGGATCCCTCCAGGGGATCTTTCTAACCCAGAGATCAAACCCAGGTCTTCCGCATTGCAGGTGAATTCTTTACTGTCTGGGCCACCAGAGAAGCCCAAGAATATTGGAGTGGGTAGCTGATCCCTTCTTCAGGGGACCTTCCTGACCCAGGAATCGAACCAGGGTTGCCTGCATTGCAGGCAGATTCTTTACCAGCTAAGCTAGCAGGGAAGCCCATGAGGTCTTATTATCTCTCACTTAATGAATGATAAAATTAGGAATAAAAGTTAAGAACATTTCCCAAGGTTATAGGTTGTCTCACTCCAGAACTTGTGTGCTTATGGTCTACTGTCCCCAGCTTTATGCGGATGATTCTGGTAGCTGTATAAGACGAGGTGGGAGAGGAAGGCAAACTACACATGAGTTTATATAGTTCAAAGAAGAAATATGAGGTCCTTGATTAAGGATAAAGAAAGCATTTGGGACCGTAAAGAACAGCTACGTGTAAAGAAATATTTGGAGGCAGTAATAACAGGATTTAGGATGATTCAACTAATAGGGAAGGAGGATTAAGGTCCCAGTGATAGCAACGGGAGATATGGAATTATTGATAGAAGTAGAGATTTCCTGCACAGAAGAATGGTTTTCATATATTTGTCTCAATATATTATCTCCCTTCTGAACTATTAGAGATGACTTTGAGCAAGCAAGATAAATGTCAAGTGTAACTACCTGTCTATATAGAGTACAATTGCAAGAGAAGCATCCTGCTGCTCATACATATCTGGGAATGCATGTCTACATAATACAACACACACAGACATGTATAAGTTTAACTGTGTTTAGTGTAGACTTTTCCAATTTAAGCACCCTTACTGCAGGCATTGGTTAGGTAAACATTTGTTAGGTCAATTTCATAAACCACAATTATTGATCATTGGAACTGCAGACGCCAGATTCAGGTCGGTCCTTTAGTCCAAGCATTACATCGATCCTTGTGTGGTCAAGGGAATGCTCTGTGTTCCCTTAACCATAGGAAGACTATATTTCCAAGACTTCGTTATAGGTAGGATAAGACCATAACAATTAATCCTGGGACAGGAATGTGACAGCAAGCAATGCCTCATTTCCAGTATGAGGTATGAAGAGCTAGTGGGCCACCTCCATCTCCCTCTGCTTTGCAAAGGTAACTCAAGGAGTCAGAGATGAGCAAAGCATGAATCCTTCAGGAACTGCTTGTAGGATATTTAGTGCAGAGTCACCAGACCTACAGCAACTCTATGTGAAAAAGAAATAAACTGCCTTACTGTTAAGCCATGAAAACACTAGAATTTGTTACCACAGCAGGGCAAAATACCATCTCAAGTGATTATCTTATATCGACCTAAAAACCTCCTGCTAATAAAGCCTATTATGTTTTCAGGCAGCTGTTTTAGTTTTTCTTTCTTTAGAAAGTTCTTCATTTCATTGATTTAATATCCACCACCAGGTAAGTTAATGCATCCATCTTAGCTCTCTGGTAAAATCAAAATACATCATAATAAGGGAAAAAACTACAACATTCATGCAACTATTCCTACAATGTCTTTGCTTTTAAAATCTAAGTTGATCAGAGTACTTGGGGGTAGAAATACCAGTCTTTTCAAGTATTTTTCCCCTTTTTTTTTTTTACCCACTAAGTGGGTAATTTATAACTTTATAAACGAAATTACACATTTAAGACTTTCTTAAACCATTAGTTTCAGACTCTATTACCAGACTTTTTTTTTTTTCCTTTTTCACAGAACTTTTAAAAATGTTCAGGATAGGTTTCCTTTAACTGTTTCAACACCTAACATTATTCATATGCTATTCCATGTTCCATTTTTACATGCATACTTTTTCTTCCTTCCTGAGAATTTACCATATTGAGTATATTATGTACATGTATCTCCCAAAACAAGATGTTTAAAATTTTAAATAAAGTATAATTGTTATTTATTGAATGGTTAACAAACAAATAATAAAAAAGATTAAAGAAAAAATCAAGCAAACAAAAAAAGCCAGGAGAAACATACTTGCCATCTTTTCCTAAGATTGCAAACCAAGTCGTGAAAATAAAAATAATAAAGATTAGGTGATTATTAAGTACTAGGCATTACAATAAGTAGTTTGACATGTATTATTTATTTATAACAGAAACATTAAACTCCCTTTATGGATGAGAAGCTAAGTCACCAGTTAAATGACTTGCTAAATATACTCCATTGCTGATAAGTAGCAGAACAAAAAGAATCCCAACCTAGATCTTACTCTCAAACCCATGCTTTGAAAATTTGCATTGTATTACCTATCAGTTGAAGTCATGGTTTTCAGTTTGTTTTTCTTTTTCTGTTTGCTTGCTTGCTTTGAGACAAATCCAAACTCATGGGCTCCCGGGTCAGGAATGCCTTAATATTACAACAGTTCCGACTCAATATTACAAGAGTTCCATACTTCCCCAGTCCTGGGAGCCCCCGTTCCTGGATCAGAAGTTAATGGCATCGTTGCCTTGGCTGAAATCAAATCACCTTAGGGAGCCAGGCCAAGGACTTCCCTAGTGTCCTGGGATTGAGGACAGACATGTCCCCAAGGTCTCCAATCTACTGAGCCTGAACACCACTACCCAGCAAAAGTAAAAAATCAGACAGAAAAAAGAGAAGCTGATAGGTATCTGCTACACTGTTTGCAGTGGTCCACTCGAGAGTGCCTCACGTGCCAGCGTCCCTCTTTCTGGATGGGGAAGTAACATGGTGACTACTTAGCTCAGTCAAGTCTATGGCCCAAGTTTCAGAAAGCACAGCCTGGGGACAGGCGCAGGGACAGCGCTAGTTCCACAAAGACAAGGTGTGCTTTGTTTGCTTGTTTTTCTCGGTGAGGGGCTGGGGAGAGAGAGCAAGGCTAGTAACCATAGTTCACAGGAACTAAGGCCTGGATCCCCAGTATGAACACCCTAAGAAAGCTGCTTGCAGCCTGACTCTCATTAACTACTAACAAGTTTCAGTGGCTGGATTTACTGGAATTAGACACGGTGGAGTCATTTGCTGGCCATCAACGACCAAGTGAGAACCAGTTTTAGCTCACCATGTACTCAGGGTAGCAGGCCTAGAAGACCAAAGATGTAAAGAAAGGAACAAGAATTCTCTGTATTTAAGGTCTGGCTACATGTTCTGTTTACCTGGTATTTGATCCAATACTTTACACTCAGGATTTCCACACAATGTGTGGTTTCCCATATGCTCATGTTACTCTATGTTGGTTTTCCTCCTGGTGATGCCTCCTCTGTCTGAAATGCCCATCCATTTCTAACCTTTCTATGAACCATCTCCTAGTGAGGCCCTGACTTTCTATGAATCTTCTGGAACCTTGCTCCCAGCAGTGTTCCCTATGTCTTCTCATCACATTGCATCACAGTCATCCTAGCCGACAGGATGGGAGTTGCTCTTGTATTTCCAGGGCCTCACTAGCAGCTAGCAGCTAGAAGGCTCAATACCTGAGTCAGGAATGAAAGAAAGAAGGCACAAATGAGGAAAGTGGCTTTTATCTTGCATTCTTTCTGGAAGACAGAGAGTATTCCTGCTGTGTTATGAAGACTGTGAGCACTCAGAGGATGACATCTCACAACAAAGAGGTCATCCCCATATTTTTCTCCTTTAGTAGGGATAATTCTGAAGTATCAGGATATGGTCTGACACACTTAGCACAATGGATCCCACTGTGGAAAATTGGCACTCCTGTCTGGAGCCATTCATAATCTTAGGAGCAACAAGCAAGAGGAGTTAGAAGCTAAGAAATCTCACTTCTGAATGTTCCAGATGAAAATGCAGACAAGTCTACAGCTAAGAGAATTTTAGCAGCTTACTTTTCACTTGGATGAAATTTCCCAGTGCTATTCTGGGAAATCTTGAGCTTCAGAGGCTAATTCTATTTTATTAACTCTCAAAGAGGTTCTCAGCTTTAGAGCATTTACCTGTTACAAGTCTCTAACCCTCTCCCAATACATATCAAGGAATATAAACCCTACTACCAGAGCTAATAGATGGTACAGGGGTCAGCACGAATGGAAAACCCACATGTCCCCCCTTGTCTTCTTCCTTTTTCTTACGAATGCCCTTAGGAAATGATGCACCAGGATGTCCAATCAAAGCAGAATTTCTGAAGCAAAATTTGAATTCTAATAGACTATATAATGGAAGTTTTAATCCATTCAAGAGAAGCTTCATCCAAAGAAATATGGAAAATGAATCAACAGACAATATAATTATGCAAAATAATATCGCTGACAGTCTCAGCTCAAGCATTCACAAAGGCTTTCTCCTTCCTCTAAATGAGTTTCTGATTGAAAAGATGAGATATCATCAATCAGTTGCTTATCCAAAGGCTACATATATATGAAAAAGTGATTAGTAAACTTTAATTTGTCACTTAAACTTTTAAAATGTTACCTCATACCTGAGGAATTAAAATAACAAATGATTTCTCCAAAAATAACTTTTGTTTATTATTTAAGAGTTTAGAGAAGCAGAGGTACATTTTAATTTATTTGATATTACTGAAGGTATGTTATAAAATTTAGAGACATTATCATAGCATATGATCTCTATTCAAAATGTTACCTTAAGGCAATCAATTCAATAACACTTCAGTTATTAAATTTTTTTTAATTGAAATTATCAAAATATTAACAGGATGATATAGAAACCAGACTGAGAAAAGCCAGCTGATATCATAGAGGTAGAAATAGTGATATCACATGGATGATTAAATATAATAAAAACTCAGATAGATAACGGTCATTGTTGTGAAGCATTAGGTTTCTAACTAATTAAATCATATTTTAATTAACATGCATACATATTATTTTAGTTAAGAATTCCCAGTGGAATCCTGAGGGGAAAATAGGTCAATAGCATTCCATAATTAAGCACATATATATTTATCCCAGTTTCTTTTTTTTTTTTATTTTCCTCTCCTGCTGCTGCTGCTGTTAAGTCACTTCAGTTGTGTCCGACTCTGTGCGACCCCATAGACGGCAGCCCACCAGGCTCCCCCATCTCTGGGATTCTCCAGGCAAGAACACTGGCGTGGGTTGCCATTTCCTTCTCCAATGCATGAAAGTGAAAAGTGAAAGGGAAGTTGCTCAGTCGTATCCGACTCTTCGCGACCCCATGGACTGCAGCCTACCAGGCTCCTCCATCCATGGGATTTTCCAGGCAAGAGTACTGGAGTGGGGTGCCATCGCCTTCTCCATGTTCCTCTCCTACACATGAGCAAATAATCATCTTGATTTAGTCTGTTTTCAATGAGGATGTACAATTCTTTCTTTAATATTTTGTTAAAGTTAAAAAAAATGATTATTTTTGGACTTGAATGTTATGACTTAAATCCTTACTTGTTCCTTGCTTTTTATATAAATGGGTATGAATTTGTCTCTGTACCTCCTGAACACACAGGGACCCTGAGTGGGGTTATTAGAAAGCTGATATTCACAGGTATGTGACTCAGATCTGACCACTGAAATGTTGCTGGAATTGAAGCCTGTCATTTTACGACTGAGTGGGTGAAGAGCCAGGGTGTCCTCCCACACATTCTTTCCCTCTTCCTTGCAGCCGGAGGTGAGAGATCTAAGACAGCAGAGCCACAGAAGAGAAGGAATAACCCCCCACATCACACCAAAAGGGAGCCGCCCAGAAGACTGATGGGGGACTTTCCTGGTGGTCCAGTGGCTAGGATTCAGCACTGCCAGTGCAGGGGGGCTGGGTTCAATCCCTGGTCAGAGACCTAGATCCCATACACTGCAACTATAGATAGTGTGTGCCAGCAGCTAAAGGATCCTGCGTTCCAAACAAAACTGCAGGTGCTACGACTAAGACCCAGTGCAGCCAAGTGAATCAATCAATCAATCTTCTAAAAACCTGATGTGAGTGAGGTGGGGCGGGGGGGAGGTTTTACTCTGTTTACCCATAGAATTGGTGGTTTATTTGTTACAGCTGCTCATGAGAGCTACCCTGATGAACAGAACTGCCATCTTTTAGAAGTAGATGTTAGTTGCATATTCTAGGAGGTCTGATTGTGTTTCAGAAAATGTAATGCCAAATCTTTCTTAGTTTCTTTATCTCTATTGATTCCATTAACCTTTTTATCTGAAAAACTGAAATGATAGTGATTTGAATGCGGCATTTACAACAGGCAAGACAGAGACCTTTTAACAAATATAATTAAAAGGGAAACAAAGCAAAACCAAAAGGTGAACATTCTACATCAGTTGGTAGAACAGACCTTGAGTTCTGCTAGCCAGCTAGCTATGCCCTTCATTCTCTCCCCTGTGAGGTCTGCGGGAAAATTCCCTATGTCTCATTAACAAGACTGTATTCATGTATGTCTCTAACATTAGCAAAATAGAAATGATGACAAGGATGAAGACATTGATCACAATGACTGACTATGCCAATTTACTGCATGTTCACTTACTGTGTATTAAGCATTCCACACATGCTTTATCATTTTATTATTTTAGATGTCCTATATGAAACATAGTATCCTCATTATAAAGATGTGGAAACTGAAGCTTAAAGAAATAAAGCTAATAAATGTAGGAAGGTCAGTCAACTCCAAACTTGTGCTCTTAGCTATCACCTTACGAGAAAACAATTAGATAATCTAAGTCAGTCAGTCTCATCAAGCAAACTAATGCTTAATATAATTCTATACTCTACTCTAATTGCCCTCATACTAAAATCCAAACAGCATATATCATGATTTGAAGATCTTTCATGAGCTGACCCAGCCTATACTCCTATAGCATTTCCTCTCATTTTCTCTAAACATAACAGTTAAGACTATTTTACACGTGTAACTGTCTGAGAGACATAGAGTAGAATGGGGTTTGGGACTGACTCATCTGTAAAAATTGAGAAATTTGGTAAGAATCTAGTATAATGCTTGAAATTCAACTGCCGGTATGCATACTAACGCTGGCCTTCTACCAAGGACGACTGCTGTGGGGAAATGAAGAAAGCATAATTCCCTCTGGGTAATTTTGTCTACCTGTTTTTTTCTACCTTTTGTTTCATGCAGAGCCCTACTTTGTATAGTCCTTAATCATGTATCAGATCATGGCCATCCACGATTTCCAAGTTACAGATGTCTGTTTGTCTTTGATTTAGTCTACTGATGAAAAAGAAAAATGTGATTAGCGCTATTTACCACAGCTAGGACATCGAAGTTACTTAAATGTCCATCAGCAGAGGAATGGATAAAGAAGATGTGGTACATATATACAATGGAATATTACTCAGCTATTAAAAGTAACAAAATTGGGTCATTTGTAGACACATGGATAGACCTAGAGATTACCATACACAGTGAAGTCAGAAAAAGGAAAACAAATATTGCATATTAATGTGTATATAGGATAATATAATAGTAAAATGGTATAGATGATCTTGTTTGCAAAACAGAAATCGGGACACAAATGCAGAGAAGAAGCATATGGATATCAAGAGGAAGGTGATTGGGAGGAATTGGGAGATTGGGATTGACACATATACATCATTGATACTATGCATACAATAGATAACTAATGAGAACATACTATATGGCACAGTTCAGTTCAGTCGCTCAGTCGTGTCCAACTCTTTGCGACCCCATGAATCGCAGCATGCGAGGCCTCCCTGTCTATCACCAACTCTCGGAGTTCACCCAAACTTGTCCATCGAGTCGGTGATGCCATCCATCCATCTCATCCTCTGTCATCCCCTTCTCCTCCTGCCCCCAATCCCTCCCAGCATCAGGGTCTTTTCCAATGAGTCAACTCTTCACATGAGGTGGTCAAAGTATTGGAGTTTCAGCTTTAGCATCAGTCCTTCCAAAGAACACCCAGACTGATTTCCTTCAGAATGGACTGGTTGGATCTCCTTGCAGTCCAAGGGACTCTCAAGAGTCTTCTCCAACACCACAGTTCAAAAGCATCAATTCTTCGTCACTCAGCTTTTTTCACAGTCCAACTCTCACATGCATACATGACCACTGGAAAAACCATAGCCTTGACTAGACAAACCTTTGTTGGCAAAGTAATATCTCTGCTTTTGAATATGCTATCTAGGTTGGTCATAACTTTCCTTCCAAGGAGTAAGCGTCTTTTAATTTCATGGCTGCAGTCACCATCTGCAGTGATTCTGGAGCCCCCCAAAATAAAGTCTGACACTCTTTCCACTATTTCTCCATTTCCTATGAAGTGATGGGACCAGATACCATGATCTTAGTTTTCCGAATGTTGAGCTTTAAGCCAACTTTTTCACTCTTCTATTTCACTTTCATTAAGAGGCTTTTTAGTTCCTCTTCACTTTCTGTCATAAGGGTGGTGTCATCTGCATATCTGAGGTTATTGTTATTTCTCCCAGCAATCTTGATTCCAGCTTGTGCTTCTTCCAGCCCAGCATTTTTCATGATGTACTCTGCATATAAGTTAAATAATCAGGGTGACAATATACAGCCTTGACGTACTCCTTTTCCTATTTGAAACCAGTCCATTCTGACCTGCATATAGGTTTCTCAAGAGGCAGGTCAGGTGGTCTGGTATTCCCATCTCTTGAAAAATTTCCCACAGTTTATTGTGATCCACACAGTCAAAGGCTTTGGTATAGTCAATAAAGCAGAAACAGATATTTTTCTAGAACTTTCTTGCTTTTTCCATGATCCAGTGGATGTTGGCAATTTGAACTCTGGTTCCTCTGTCTTTTCTAAAACCAGCTTGAACATCTGGAACTTCACGGTTCACGTATTGCTGAAGCCTGGCTTGGAGAGTTTTGAGTATTACTTTACTAGCATGTGAGATGAGTGCAATTGTGCAGTAGTTTGAACATTCTTTGGCATTGACTTTCTTTAGGATTGGAATGAAAACTGACCTTTTCCAGTCCTGGGGCCCCTGCTGAGTTTTCCAAATATGCTGGCATATTAAGTGCAGCACTTTCACAGCATCATCTTCCAGCTGAACTGGAATTCCATCACCTCCACTAGCTCTGTTCGTAGTGATGCTTTCTAAGGCCCACTTGACTTCACATTCCGGGATGTCTGTCTCTAGATGAGTGATCATACCATCGTGATTATCTGGGTCGTGAAGATCTTTTTTGTACAGTTCTTCTGTGTATTCTTGCCATCTCTTCTTAATATCTTCTGCTTCTGTTAGGTCCATACCATTTCTGTTCTTTATCGAGCATATCTTTGCATGAAATGTTCCCTTGGTTTCTCTAATTTTCTTGAAGAGATCTCTAGTCTTTCCCATTCTGTTGTTCTCTTCTATTTCTATGCATTGATTGCTGAGGAAGGCTTTCTTATCTCTCCTTGCTATTCTTTGGAACTCTGTATTCAGATGCTTATATCTTTCCTTTTCTCCTTTGCTTTTCACTTCTCTTCTTTTCACAGCTATTTGTAAGGCCTCCCCAGACAGCCATTTTGCTTTTTTGCATTTCTTTTCCATGGGGATGGTCTTGATCCCTGTCTCCTGTACAATGTCACGGACCTCCATCCATAGTTCATCAGGCACTCTATCTTTCAGATCTAGGCCCTTAAATGTATTTCTCACTTCCACTGTATAATCACAAGGGATTTGATTTAGGTCATACCTGAATGGTCTAGTGGTTTTCCCTACTTTCTTCAATTTAAGTCTGAATTTGGCAATAAGGAGTTCATAATCTGAGCCACAGTCAGCTCCTGGTCTTGTTTTTGTTGACTGTATAGAGCTTCTCCATCTTTGGCTGCAAAGAATATAATCAATCTGATTTCAGTGTTGACCATCTGGTGATGTCCATGTATAGAGTCTTCTCTTGTGTTGTTGGAAGAGGGTGTTTGCTATGACCAGTGTGTTCTCTTGGCAAAACTCTATTAGTCTTTGCCCTGCTTCATTCCGTATTCCAAGGCCAAATTTGCCTGTTACTCTAGGTGTTTCTTAACTTCCTACTTTTGCATTCCAGTCCCCTATAATGAAAAGGACATCTTTTTGGGGTGTTAGTTCTAAAAGGTCTTGTAGGTCTTCATAGAACCATTCAACTTCAGCTTCTTCAGCGTTACTGGTTGGGGCATAGACTTGGATTACTGTGATATTGAATGGTTTGCCTTGGAAACGAACAGAGATCATTTTGTCGTTTTTGAGATTGCATCCAAGTACTGCATTTTGGACTCTTTTGTTGACCATGATGGCCACTCCATTTCTTCTGAGGGATTCCTGCCCACATCTCTATTAACAGTATTTTGACAGAAAGCCCTGCCATGCCTCACAGGTTCCATAGAAATACTTCACTAAGTGATATTTCTATCCCTTGTCAATGTATTACCTCTACTACCTTTTTCAAACTATATCTTTTTTGTTGTTGCCAGGTTCGCTGTTCTTCACCATCTCCCAGGGCTTGCTCAAACTCATGTCCATTGAGTCGGTGATGCCATCCAACCATCTCATACTCTGTCATCCCCTTCTCCTCCTGCCTTCAAACTTTCCCAGCATCAGGGTCTTTTCCCATGAGTTAGTTCTTTGCATCAGGTGACCAAAATGTTGGAGCTTCCATATCAGTTCTTCTAATGAATAATCAGGATTGATTTCCCTTAGGATGGACTGGTTGGATCTGTTTGCAATCCAAGGGACTCTCAAGAGTCTTCTCCAACAACACAGTTCAAAAGCTTCAATATTTTGGCTTTCAGCCTTCTTTATGGTCCACCTCTCACATCCATACATGACTATTGGAAAAACCATAGATTTGACTAGACAGACCTATGTCGGCATAGTGATGTCTCTGCTTTTTAGTATGCTGTTTAGGTTTTTCGTAGCTTTCCTTCCAAGGAGTAAGTGTCTTTTAATTTCATGGCTGCAGTCACCATCTGCAGTGATTTTGGAGCCCAGGAAAATCAAGTTTGTCACAGTTTCTAGTGTTTCCCCATCTGTTTGTCATGAAGTAATGGAACTGGATGCTATGATCTTAGTTTTTTGAATGTTGAGTTTTAAGCCACCTTTTCCACTCTCCACTTACACCTTTAGCAAGAGGCTCTTTAGTCTTACTTTAAAAGGTCCCCATTGTTTCCAAATAAAGTTTAAGTCACTTAACCTGGTCTACAAGAATTTGCATGATCTGCTCATATCTGTTCTTCATTGTTATCTGTCTCTCTATGTGACAGGGTATCTTTCAGTGACCACACATTTCATCACGTATGTTTCATTCTTCACCTATGTCTTAAGAATATTAGACAAGTTTCCAATAATATAAATTTCCCTTTTCTGTGTTGAGAATAGTTAGTATAATTTTTTTCTTCATTTGTGGTTTTGTTTGTACCAAGCATTGTGTTCCTTATTTTCAGTATTTTCAAATGTCATTCAATTTTTATAAAGTTATTATGAGGTAAGAACACTAAGGCTAAACTTAGTTAAGTGACTTTCTCAAGGTTATTTGACTAGTAAATAGGTCATATTTACCAATGAATAAATGTTCACTAGTAAATAATGAACATTTATTGTTTCTACATCAGTTGTAAAAATTGTATTCCTCTTGCCTGATGTTTAGTCTGGCCATGCAGATTGCCATTTCATTTTTACTCATACTTAGTTCGTATATGCATCATGAATGCAATTAGAATTACTATCTTCCCACCTTATAACTCCCTTTGACTATTCTGAGCTTTATATAAAGATCTAGTTGGCTCATTACCTTTCTGTTTGATGGCTTTCAAGCTGTGATTCAAAGAACTCTGTGGGTTTGAGATAATGCATGGGCCATTGCCAAGATCAATATTGAAGAGGAACCATCTATCCTTACTTCTACCAGAGCAATAATCCATTAATTCATTTTAAATATTAATTATTTTTGGGCAAGATTCTCATTTATGGAAAAGTTTGTATTTCAAATGATAAAACTTAAAAATATTAACAGCTGATGATTTAGACTGTCAGATAAGGAAAATAAAATATAATTAGTAACATCAAGACTAATTATGATGATTAATATTTGGAAATTGTATAGCATTTTGCCTTGTACATAGAAAATTTTTAAAAATTGTTTTATTTTCTTAGTGATTAATGAATACTCTTTATATAGGTATGTCTGTGCATGTGGATGTGTATATGTGTGTGTTTGGATGGATAGATGGGTCTGGATTTATCTTCTTATGCTTTTTTGAACTTTTTAAGCGCACTTTTTGGCTCAGGTTATTATAATTGTTGCTATATATATATATATATATACTCAAATCTATTAATATTTTCTTTATGGCCTCCAGGTTTAAAATTCTATTAAGGAAAGCCTTCCATAAACTGTATTAATGTGCAAACTTTTAATGTAAGGGATAATTTCCTTATCTTACTTGGATTTAACCTATATAGTAGAACATATATACACAGACCAAGAAACTAGACAAAGGATTAAACAGAAAAAGTAATTCCAATAATAAATAATTCTAGAAAAGAAATGTTTCATTGTACTCATGATTAAAGAAGTACAAATCCAAAGAACAAAAGATTTCTCATCTGCTCAGGTTAGAAACAAATATTTTATGTAGATTTTTGAGAAATATTTATTATACATTATTCTTCAGACTGCAAATTAATATAGAATGTTGAAAGTGAAATTGAAAGTTAAAGTCGCTCAGTCGTGTCCTACTCTTTGTGACCCCATAGACTATGCAGTCCATGGAATTCTCCAGGCCAGAGTACTGGAGTGGGTAGCCTTTCCCTTCTCCAGGGGATCATCCCAACCCAGTGATCAAACCGAGGTCTCCCGCATTAGAGGCGGATTCTTTAACAGCCGAGCCACAAGGGAAGCCCAGAATAGAGTAGAATTTTGAAGAATACATTAAAACTATCTGTCAAAATCTGTATATATTTCTTTGTATAAACCATTCCCTGGTTATGAATTTATCTAGCAAATATATATTCAAAATCACATCAAGATACTTCTGTGTGGATTTCTGTTTTACTGCTCCTTGAAGTATAAATAAAAAAAGTTGGAAAAATGCTAAATAAGCATTAGTAGAGATATAGTTAGATTAAGTCATATAGATTTGGTCAGTAAACAATATACAGATGGTCACATAATTGAAATAAAAATAGAGAGCACTAAGAAACAGAAATATAGGAAAATCCATGGTAAATAACCGGAGAAGGCAATGGCACCCCACTCCAGTACTCTTGCCTGGAAAATCCCATGGATGGAGGAGCCTGGAAGGCTGAAGTCATGGGGTCGCTGAGGGTCGAACATGACTGAGCGACTTCACTTTCACTTTTCACTTTCACACATTGGAGAAGGAAATGGCAACCCACTCCAGTGTTCTTGCCTGGAGAATCCCAGGGATGGGGAAGCCTGGTGGGCTGCCGTCTATGGGGTCACACAGAGTCGGACACAACTGAAGTGACTTAGCAATAGCAAAAAAAAAAAAAAAAAAGGTAAATAATATGTGATCACTTTGCATAAATAAAATATACACATATTTATGTAAAAATACACATGAAATAATGATTCTTGAAGGATATATTATTAAATTATATTGAAAATGACCACCTTTTGGGGAGAAGGTGAGGTGGAAAATAAGGGAGGAATAGCTTATTTTTTCACTTTGTAAATATCTTTATACTGTTTTAATATTTTTTTTACTAAGTATGGGTGTTACTGTTTTGTTTTTGTAAAATAATTTTTTAAACCCTGATATTAGCTATTTTAATTCCTACTTTTTCATGAAAAAAATTTCTAAAGCTAAAGAGTTAAAATTCTCCCCCATTTTAGAAAAGTGGATCCTAAACTTACATATATTTAGTATTGTAAACATTCTCCACTTTTATTGAAATGTTACCCTCAGCATTTTTATTTTACTCCTTCCTGCATCTCACAAACTGGATACATCTTTATTAAGATGCTAATTCTGCTGTGAGGAAGTCTTTGGTATTTTAGAATTGTGTACTTAAAATTAAAGGCAGCCTTTTTCATGAAAGGCTTTTCATGATTATAATATTATAATATTCTCTAAGGCTGATGGTTGGTTTTGGAGGTAGTCAACCTACTTATAGAGCCTGAAAAGGAATAAATGTCCTCTCTTGTCTTTCTTTGTGATTTTTGTATGATCTCTGCAGTAATAGTGCATATCCATACCTCCTCTAAATTCAGCATTATTTTTTCCACCACCCTTGACCTTTAAACAAAGTACCATGCTTTAAAATTGTAATCACTGCTTTAAGAACAAGTGACCAAGTGATACACAGCCAGGAATGAACTACTTAAACCCTGGAAAATGTTTCCTGTCCTTTGAAATTAAAGCACTCACCTAAATCAGAATCTGTTTTTGTCCACATTGCATTAGACCTTTTTTATATGTTTTGTTTGTATTTGTCCCAATTTCTCTTTTCTTTTTATGTTTCCAGAGATTCTGATAAAAAGTCATGTAAAAATGTAAAATACCTGATCAGAGGAGTTGCTTAAGAAATGTCTCAGCTGAAACCAGCACTTTGGTGTAAGTGCTAGCTGCTTAACAAGTCAAGGGTGTGAGGAGCTATGAATAAAGAGAGAACATTTTGCCATGAATTATTCAGCTAACCATGGGATGCTGTTATCTCCACTCCAGTGGCTTTTAATTGCACATGTAAGAATTCTGCTTATCTGGCATTCAATTTGATGCCAAGGTGCAGCTTGTCCAAGCAGAGTGGGAGGTGGGAAATAAGGATCCCATCAGATAGGCAGCTGTCATTCAAGAATGCATTAAGAATGTTTTTGTGACCAGAAAACTAGAAAATACATAGACATTGGCAATGGAGGGACTTGAGAATATGTAACATGAAATTGTGTTTTTCTTTGATTTTGGTATATATTGCTGAAAATTGAGTGTAAAGTAGACTTGTGTGTTTGCTACCTAAATCTATTGGATCTCCTTTGCTAGAGACCCAAGATTGATCAATCCCTGGAGTAAAGATGACACTTCACTCTTTAAGCCAGCCTTTCAGAGGACCTAGTATTCTGTCATTCTAAATGGAGCCTTGTGGCAATTTTGAGAAGTTGCTGGTTTTAATTTTTGAAAGTCTGTGTAAGATAGTCTTGTTAATCAAGCTAAATGATTTTCTGAAAACATTTTCCTCATCTCAAATTCCCAGAGGAGGTGTCTTTTGGCACCTGTGCTTTTCTCCCCACAGCAATTTATGTATAAAATACCATCTAAAATATTTTGAGAAGATTTAATTTAGAACCTCTTTTTCATATATATCTCTCCCCATAATAGATGGCTTTTTTGTATTATTTCATATATCCATTTCCAGATTCAATTGCATATGCAGCACACACTTTTAGTCACTTCCCATCTGTTGTGTACTGTGTAAAGTGTAGGGGATGTTGAGTTTACAAAGATCCACAGATAAGTATCCTTACTTTATACAGCTCAAAGACTATAGGAAAGACAGACAACAGGCCTCCATAGTACTGTGTCGTTGTCACTCACGAGCAGGTCATGCCAGACACAATGGCAGCACTGTTGAGAGTGGGAGTACTCAGGCTTCAGGGAAAATGGGGCAAGTGACAGAGAGGACATCACTTGTGATGAAACTTGATGGGTGCTCTTGCATTTGTAAAGCTGACAAAGAGGAAAGGTAAGGCATTCCAAACAGAGAGCAAAGCACAGATAAAGATTCAGAACTCTGGCAAGCTTTGAGGTCTTGAGAGAATTGCAAGTATTAAATAGCTTTGCGGGCAAAAAAGATGCATAAGTGAAGATGGCAAAGACTAAGCACAGAGTGTACACACGGTCAGGTACCAGGTTATGAAGTGCTACGTGAAGTTGCTCAGTTGTGTCCGACTCTGTGAACCCATGGACTGTAGTCTGCTAGGCTCCTCCATCCTAGGAGGAAAAATCCTAGGGATTTTCCAGGCAAGAACACTGGAGTGGGTTGCCATTTCCTTCTCCAGGGGATCTTCCTGACCCAGAGACCGAATCCAGGTCTCCCGCACTGCAAGCAGACTCTTTACCATCCACCAGGGGAGCCCTATGAAGTGCTGCGTATTTAGATATTATTCTGAGAGCCATTTGAAAACTTTTAAGCACAAGTGATAGGATCAGATTTGATCAGATTTCTGATGGAGAAAAATTGTTCTGATGATTTTGTTCCTTCAGCAGTTGCTTTATGGGTTGACACCTTAAAAACTTCAGGTGAGCATTCCCCAAGATGTCAGACATAAAGGGTAATGCAGAATAATAGAGAGTTTCAAGTCAGAAGAATTGGGTCTTCTTTCGTGTTCTCTCATTTTTGCAGTATGTGATATTGGGCAAGGCGCTCCTTTCCCGTTAGATGTAAGTTCCATGTATACCAAGAGCCTAAAACAAGTCCTCATGTATAGGTGACTCTCTGTAATGCTTATGGAATAAATGGATGGATTTCTGAGCCTGTGTGTTCTTTTCACTAAAGTGAAGAAGATTGAAATCTGTTCTGAGGGTCGTTTGGGTGGTATGAAGAGAGCCACATGAATCTTAGTTAAGTGTAGGAATACACTGTCCTCTTCAGGGAAAATATTACTGTTATTTGAACTAATATTGTGAGTCTGAGAAAACTATAGTGAGAGAGGAGAAGCCATGAATCAGCTTACAGGAAATTTCTTCTCCAGTGCTTTATTTTCTTGATGTTAATGGACTTTTCTTCATTGTTCTTCTACTTTGCTGTATCATTTTTTCCCTACATTTTAAATGTCTTAGTTCACAGGGAGTCAGTCCCAGGCTTTTTTTTTTTTTTTTTTTCACTTTGTGGTTTCCTATAAATAACTATCACATTTGAATTTCTAGTTGTAATACTTCTCCAGAGCTTAAGAATGACAATTCAGCTGTTTTCTGAGTTGAATTAAATTAAACTGGATTAAACTGAATTTTTATTCAAAAACATATAGGAATAGGAATAAGAACCAATGTTACATTCACAATACTCTTTTTGAAACAGATATAGGATCTACTGTATAGTATAGGGAACTTGGCTCAATATTCTGTAATAACTTAAATGGGAAAAGAATTTGAAAAAGAATGGATACTTGTATGGGTATAGCAGAATCAAATTTGCTGTATACCTTAACTAACATATCCTTTTTAGTCAATTAGACTCCACTTTAATATAAAATTTTTAAAACTTGTAAAAAAGAAATCGATGTCATAGAAGTCATTTTAAAATACAAGTTAATCTAAGAGTTATACTGTCAAACATATCCACTAGAAGAAAAAAAGTCTTTGGGAGAAAAACTGAAGTGAAATATAATATTAATACTTGGATATTATTTGTTTGGGAAGGAAAGGTTTTTCATATCTGAAGTGTCCTCAAATTTCAGTTCAGTTCAGTTCAGTCGCTCAGTTGTGTCCGACTCTTTGCGACCCCATGAATTGCAACACACCAGGCCTCCCTGTCCATCACCAACTCCCAGAGTTCACTCAAACTCTCGTCCATCGAGTTGGTGATGCCATCCAGCCATCTCATCCTCTGTTGTCTCCTTCTCCTCCTGCCCCCAATTCTTCCCAGCATCAGAGTGTTTTCCAATGAGTCAACTCTTTGCCTGAGGTGGCCATAGTACTGGAGTTTACATGACCACTGGAAAAACCATAGCCTTGACTAGACAGACCTTTGTTGGCAAAGTAATGTCTCTGCTTTTGAATATGCTATCTAGGTTGGTCATAACTTTCCTTCCAAGGGGTAAGCATCTTTTAATTTCATGGGTGACAGTAATCAAGTTGACTTGTTAGGATAAGTTAAAAAAAAAAAATCTTTACATGATTTTGAACTTGGAGAACACTGGTAAATGGGAAGTGTTTCCTCTCAAAAGCCTCTCTCAAGGGGTTTCATCGATATGGGATGATGTTTTTCATTTAAGTGTTAATGTAATAGAAGAACAATGATCTTGGGTTCTTTCCCTTTGATGCATAAACTACATCTTAAACATCCTTGTTCTCATTAGTAAAAGATAAATATGCAACACTTGTTTTGACCTAAGCTTTTGTTGTATTTGTAGCTTATTTTCCTCCACTATTTCTTGTTTGGACCTTTTCTCCCATGGATTTATTAAATTAGATAGTTTATTACAAAATTTCTTTGCCAAGCTTTTAAAAAAACAGTCACAGTAAATTGATGACAGCAAACTCTAGTGCCAGTCCCTATTTCCATGGCAACCATAATAAGCTCTACACATTCTCATAAAGAGGTAGAACCAATGCTACCATATAAACACAAACAAAGACCAATAAGGAATTAATGCACAAGCAAATATTTATTACAGCAAAAGTGATCAGGGCTGCAGTAGTCTTGCACTGAATATTTAATTTATTAACACAAACCTTATTATATCCACTATAAAAATATAGGAAAAGCATAAAACTATATAGTGATATAATCATTGATTTAGAAATAAATGTTGCATGTTACTTAGTATACACTTTTACGAGAATGTTTTCTCTGAATAAAATTGGTATTTTAGTCTGGGTGTCAGTGAATGTTTCTGTACAAGACCAAATAGAAAATATCTCAGGATTTGCAGGCCATATGGTCTTTGTTGTGACGAGTCACCACCAGTAAAACAAACGAATTTTGCTCTGTTACAATAAAACTTTATTTTAAAAACAAGCAATGAGCTGGGATTGCCCCTAGTCTGTAGCTTCCAGCATATTTTTAGGCAGTTGGAAATTTTCACATATCATTCAATTTAATTTTTACTCTAAGGTAAGGTAAAGGTAATAATCCTACTGTGCTTGGTTGCTCAGTCATGTCTGACTCTGTGACCCCATGGACTGTAGCCTGCCAGGATCCTCTCTCCATGGAATTCTCCTAGCAAGAATACTTAAGTGGGTTGCCATGCCTTTCTCCAGGGGATCTTCCCAACCCAGGGCTCCTGCCTTGCAGGTGGATTCTTTACCCTCTGAGCCACCAGCGAAGCCCAATATTCATTCTAAAGATGAGCAAAGGGAGATTTGGAGAATTTAAATAGCCCAAGATCAGTCTGAATTGGAACACGAACCCAGTCTCCCTCTTTCTAGAGCCTGACTGCTAACCACTATTAACCATTACTTGATGATGATAACTAGCATAATAGGTGCTTAATACAGCAGCAGTATGCTAAACTGTTTGTGCCTATTACTTCATTTACCTTATAAGATTGCTGTGACATAGGTACGATTAGCATTCACTGTTACAAATGAGAAACCCACACCTGGGAAATCTAAGAAAATCTTCTGAGGAGAACCAAAAAAGTAATTCTTTTCCAAATTAACATATTCTATTTAATTCAATGACTGAAATAATAAAATCATTCTTTAAATGTGACCCCATTGACATCACAAATACATAAAGGACCATGATCGCTTAAAGAACTTCTGAATTCTGGTGGATGCTTCCAGATTTGCAATGCTTATTTGTTAATCTGCAGTCTTACTTTGATTGTAACTTCGTTTCCATTCACTCTACTTTATGAGGAGTAATTTCATGAAGAGGCAAAAAGTGTGATTGTGGTGTGCAGTTAATTAGAATTTCTAATTAAAATTGTCCTAAAAACAGCAACCAATGGAAGAGTAATTACTAATCTGTAAATTAAGGAAATTGTATAGTGCAAGACTTGGTATTTTTTTTTTCCTATGGGATTGAAAAATACCCAGTTTGGATCAGCATACCATGAAGAAAAGTATTTACCTTGAGTGAAGGTAAAATGCATATGGCAATATGGTTGAATTTAATCTGATCAAATATAATTAGTTAAATCCAGGAGATTCTATAACTGATAATCTTGACACTTTCCTCCTGCCGCTCACCCCTCTGATTCCTCATTTTAAATTTTGTGAAATAAATTTGATTCTCTCAAATAAGGGCTCAGTAAACCTGAGGCTTTCACATTTGTATGCCTGTATGCAGGAGCGTGTGTGTGTGTGTGTGTGTGTGTGTGTGTGTGTGCATGTGTGTGCATGCTCACCTGTGAGTGTGAGAGTGTGTGCTGCATGAAATATGGATGGGATTCTTAGCATGGTGCCTGATACTTAAGTATTCAACTTTTGCTTCTTCCCTATATTTTAGTGACAATGATTTCCTTCATAATCTGATTTCATAGGTCTAGGGAAGACTGGGAGTTTACCTCACAGAGAGGAAGCATCTATCAGGAGCATTTTCTTCCCTGATACTTAGTTCTAAGCCTTATGAACCCACTTGTAGTTGTTTTTTTGTTTGTTTGTTTGTTTGTTTTTTAACCACTCTCCAGGTCATCTCAGGGGAGACAACCTCTTCTAACTCCTCTGTTCATGGAATTCTCCAGGCAAGAATACTGGAGTGGGTTACCATTCCCTTCTCCAGGAGATCTTGCCAACCTAGGGATTGAACCTGGGTCTCTTGCGTTGCAGGCAGATTCTTTACTGTCTGAGCTACCAGGAAAGTCCTCTACCTTCAAAACTAGTTTTAATAACACGAGCATCATTCTGAGTTTCTGTCTCTGTTCATTCTGTATTAGTGGATATAGTTGGAAAAATAATAATTTTGGAAAGAAATTCTTTACCTTTACTTCATATCAGGCAAAATACTGGGTTAAGCTGTCTGTGAAAAGGAAGCTAAGCTCAGTAATAGAATATGAACATCATATTTATTTTTAAGCATGCTAAAACATATTTTCACTTTTAAAATTTAATATACTTTATCTTTAGAACAATTTTAGGTTTACACAAAAATTTAGCAGCAATTTCATAGTTCTATGTAACCGACCTCTGATACAAACACACAGGTTTCCCTATTATTAATATTTGAGTTATTATTTGAAATATTATTAAGTAAGGTCCATTGTTTATATTAGGATTCAATCTTGGTGCTGTTCAGTTCTGTGGGCTTAGTAAAATGCATGATGTGCCTACTTCTTCATACAACTTCCTTTCCCTCAACCCTCAATCATCACTGATCCTTTTACTCTCTCTCTAGTTTTTCCTTTTCTACAATATCATATAATTCAAATTATGCACTATGTAGACTTTTCAGTGCTGCTTCTTTCAATAGGTGATATGCATCTAAAATTCCTCCATGTCTTTTTTTCCAAAATTAAATTTTATTTATTTTAATTTTTTATATAAATTTACTTATTTTAATTGGAGGCTAATTACTTTACAATATTGTATTGGTTTTGCCATACATCGACATGAATCTGCCACGGGTATACATGTGTTCCCCATCCTGAACCCCTCTTCCACCTCCTTCCCCATACCATCCCTCTGGCTCATCCAAGTGCACCATCCCTGAGCACCCTATGTCATGCATAGAACCTGGACTGGTGATCTGTTTCACATATGATAATACACATGTTTCATGCCATTCTCCCAAATCATCTTACCCTCACCCTCTACCAAAGAGTCCAAAAGACTGTTCTATACATCTGTGTCTCTTTTGCTGTCTTGCATACAGGGTTATCATTACCATCATTCTAACTTCCATAGATATGCGTTAGTATACTGTATTGGGGTTTTTCTTTCTGGCTTACTTCACTCTGTATAATAGGCTCCAGTTTCATCCACCTCATTAGAACTGATTCAAATGTATTCTTTTTAATGGCTGAATAATACTCCATTGTGTATATGTACCACTGCTTTCTTATCCATTCATCTGCTGATGGACATCTAGGTTGCTTCCATGTCCTGGCTATTGTAAACAGTGCTGTGATGAAAATTGGGGTACACGTGTCTCTTTCAATTCTGGTTTCCTTGGTGTGTATGCCCAGCAGTGGGATTGCTGGGTCATATGGCAGTTCTATTTCCAGTTTTTTAAGGAATCTCCACACTGTTCTCCATAGTGGCTGTACTAGTTTGCATTTCCACCAACAGTGTAAGAGGGTTCCCTTTTCTCCACACCCTCTCCAGCATTTATTACTTATAGACTTTTGGACAGCAGCCATTCTGACTAGCATGAAATGGTACCTCATTGTGGTTTTGATTTGTATTTCTCTGATAATGAGTGATGTTGAGCATCTTTTCATGTTTGTTAGCCATCTGTGTGTCTTCTTTGGAGAAATGTCTATTTAGGTCTTTGGCCCATTTTTTGATTGGGTCGTTTATTTTTCTGGAATTGAGCTGCAGGAGTTGCTTATATATTTTTGAGATTAATTCTTTGTCAGTTGCTTCATTTGCTATTATTTTCTCCCATTCTGAAGTCTGTCTTTTTACCTTGCTTATAGTTTCCTTTGTTGTGCAGAAGCTTTTAAATTTAATTAGGTCCCATTTGTTTATTTTTGCTTTTATTTCCAATATTCTGGGAGGTGGGTCATAGAGGATCCTGCTGTGATTTATGTCAGAGAATGTTTTGCCTATGTTCTCCTCTAGGAGTTTTATAGTTTCTGGTCTTATGTTTAGATCTTTAATCCATTTTGAGTTTATTTTTGTTTATGGGGTTAGAAAGTGTTCTAGTTTCAGTCTTGTACAAGAGTTGACCAGATTTCCCAGCACCACTTGTTAAAGAGATTGTCTTTCTCCATTGTATATTCTTGCCTCCTTTGTCAAAGATAAGGGGTCCATAGGTGTGTGGATTTATCTCTGAGCTTTCTATTTTGTTCCATTGATCTCTATTTCTGTCTTTGTGCCAGTACCATACTGTCTTGATAACTGTGTCTTTGTAGTAGAGCCTGAAGTCAGGCAGGTTGATTCCTCCCGTTCCATTCTTCTTTCTCAAGATTTCTTTGGCTATTTGAGATTTTTTGTATTTCCATACAAATTGTGAAATTATTTGTTCTAGCTCTGTGAAAAATACCGTTGGTAGCTTGATAGGGATTGCATTGAATCTATAGACTGCTTTGGGTAGTATACTCATTTTCACTATATTGATTCTTCTGATCCATGAATATGGTATATTTCTCCATCTATTAGTGTCCTCTTTGATTTCTTCCACCAGTGTTTTATAGTTTTCTATATATAGGTCTTTAGTTTCTTTAGGTAGATATATTCCTAAGTATTTCATTCTTTTCATTGCAATGGTGAATGGAATTGTTTCCTTAATTTCTCTTTTTATTTTCTCATTATTAGTGTATAGGAATGCAAGGGATTTCTGTGTGTTGATTTTATATCCTGAAACTTTACTATATTCATTGATTAGCTCTAGTAATTTTCTGGTGGAGTCTTTAGGGTTTTCTATATAGAGGATCATGTCATCTGCAAACAGTGAGAGTTTTACTTCTTCTTTTCCAATTTGGATTCCTTTTATTTCTTTTTCTGCTCTGATTGTTGTGGTCAAAACTTCCAAAACTTTGTTGAATAGTAGTGGTGAGAGTGGCACCCTTGTCTTGTTCCTGACTTTAGGGGAAATGCTTTTAATTTTTCACCATTGAGGATAATGTTTGCTGTGGGTTTGTCATATATAGCTTTGATTATGTTGAGGTATGTTCCTTCTATTCCTGCTTTCTGGAGGGTTTTTATCATGAATGGATGTTGAATTTTGTCAAAGGCTTTCTCTGCATCTATTGAGATAATCATATGGCTTTATTTTTCAATTTGTTCATGTGGTATTGTAGTACATTGATTGATTTGTGGATATTGAAGACTCCTTGCATCCCTGGGATAAAGCCCACTTGGTCATGGTGTATGATCTTTTTAATGTGTTGTTGGATTCTGATTGCTAGAATTTTGTTAAGGATTTTAGCATTTATGTTCATCAGTGATATTGGCCTGTTGTTTTCTTTTTTTGTGGGATCTTTGTCAGGTTTTGGTATTAGGGTGATGGTGGCCTCATAGAATGAGTTTGGAAGTTTACCTTCCTCTGCAATTTTCTGGAAGAGTTTGAGTAGGATAGGTGTTAGCTCTTCTTTAAATTTTTGGTAGAATTCAGCTGTGAAGCCATCTAGACCCGGGCTTTTGTTTGCTGGAATATTTCTGATTACAGTTTCAATTTCCATGCTTGTGATGGGTCTGTTAAGATTGTCTATTTCTTCCTGGTTCAGTTTTGGAAAGTTGTACTTTTCTAAGAATTTGTCCATTTCTTCCAAGTTGTCCATTTTATTTGCATAATATTGCTGATAGTAGTCTCTTACCATCCTTTGTATTTCTGTGCTATCTGTTGTGATCTCTCCATTTTCATTTCTAAATTTATTGATTTGATTTTTCTCCCTTTGTTTCTTGATGAGTCTGGCTAATGGTTTGTCAATTTTATTTATTCTCTCAAAGAATCAGCTTTTGGCTTTGTTGATTTTTGCTATGGTCTCTTTTGTTTCTTTTGCATTTATTTCTGCCCTAATTTTTAGGATTTCTTTCCTTCTACTAAGCCTGGGGTTTTCATTTCTTCTTTTTCTAGTTGCTTTAGGTGTAGAGTTAGGTTATTTATTTGACTTTTTTCTTGTTTCTTGAGGTATGCCTGTATTGCTATAAACCTTTCCCTTAGCACTGCTTTTGCAGTGTACCACAGGTTTTGGGTTGTTGTGTTTTCATTTTCATTCGTTTCTATGCATATTTTGATTTCTTTTTTGATTTCTTCTGTGATTTGTTGGTTATTCAGCAGCGTGTTGTTCAGCCTCGATATGTTCTAATTTTTAATAGTTTTTCTCCTGTAATTGAGATCTAATCTTACTGCATTGTGGTCAGAAAAGATGCTTGGAATGATTTCAATTTTTTTGAATTCACCAAGGCTAGATTTATGGCCCAGGATGTGATCTATCCTGGAGAAGGTTCCGTGTGCGCTTGAGAAAAAGGTGAAATTGATTGTTTTGGGGTGAAATGTCCTATAGATATCAATTAGGTCTAACTGGTCTATTGTATCATTTAAAGTTTGTGTTTCCTTGTTAATTTTCTGTTTAGTTGATCTATCCATAGGTGTGAGTGGGGTATTAAAGTCTCCCACTATTATTGTGTTATTGTTAATTTCCCCTTTCATACTTGTTAGCATTTGTCTTACATATTGTGGTGCTCCTATGTTGGGTGCATATATATTTATAATTGTTATATCTTCTTCTTGGATTGATCCTTTGATCATTATGTAGTGTCCTGCTTTGTCTCTTTTCACATCCTTTGTTTTAAAGTCTGTTTTATCTGATATGAGTATTGCTACTCCTGCTTTCTTTTGGTCTCTGTTTGCGTGGAATAACTTTTTCCTGCCCTTCACTTTCAGGCTGTATGTGTCCCTTGTTTCGAGGTGGGTCTCTTGTGGACATCATATATAGGGATCTTGTTTTTGTATCCATTCAGCCAGTTTTTGTCTTTTGATTGGGGCATTCAACCCATTTACATTTAAGGTAATTATTGATAAGTATGATCCTGTTGCCATTTACTTTATTGTTTTGGGTTTGAGTTTATGCACCCTTTCTGTGTTTCCTGTCTGGAGAAGATCCTTTAACATTTGTTGGAGAGCTGGTTTGGTGGTGCTGAATTCTCTCAGCTTTTGCTTGTCTGTAAAGCTTTTGATTTCACCTTCATATTCGAATGAGATCCTTGCTGGGTAATCTGGGCTGTAGGTTATTTTCTTTCATCACTTTAAGTATGTCCTGCTATTCCCTCCTGGCCTGAAGAGTTTCTATTGAAAGATCAGCTGTTATCCTTATGTGAATCCTCTTTTGTGTTATTTGTTGTTTTTCCCTTGCTGCTTTTTAATATTTGTTCTTTGTGTTTGATCTTTGTTAATTTGATTAATATTTGTCTTGGGGTGTTTTGCCTTGGTTTTATCCTGTTTGGGACTCTGGATTTCTTGGAGTTGGGGTGATTATTTCCTTCCCCATTTTAGGGAAGTTTTCAACTATTATCTCCTCAAGTATTTTCTCATGGTCTTTCTTTTTGTCTTCTTCTTCTGGGATTCCTATGATTAAAGTTTCCCACTTCTGGGATTTCTATGATTAAAGGATGTTGGGGCATTTGACATTGTCTCAGAGGTCTCTGAGATTAGCCTCATTTCTTTTTTTTTTTTTTGCCTCATTTCTTTTAATTAGTTTTTATTTTTTCCTGTTTCATTTATTTCTAACATTCTATCTTCTACCTCATTTATCCTATCTTCTAACTGTGTTATTCTACTGTTGGTTCCCTCCAGAGTGTTTTTGATCTCATTTATTGCATTATTCATTATATATTAACTTTTATTTATTCTTGGTCCTTGTTAAACCTTTCTTCCATCTTCTAAATCCTTGTCTCCAGGCTATTTATCTGTAACTCCATTTTGTTTTCAAGATTTTGGGTCATTTTCAATATCATTATTTGGAATTCTTTATCAGGTAGATTCCCTGTCTCTTCCTTTTTTGTTTGGTTTGGTGGGCATTTATCCTGTTCCTTTACCTGCTGGGTATTCCTCTGCCTTTTCATCTTGTTTATATTGCTGTGTTTGGGGTGGCCTTTCTGTATTCTGGCTGTTTGTGGAGTTCTCTTTATTGTGTAGTTTCCTGACTGTGGGTGGGGTTGTACGGGTGGCTTGTCAAGGTTTCCTGGTTAAGGAATCTTGTGTATGTGTTCTGGTGGATGGAGCTGGGTTTCTTCTCTCTGGGGTGCAATGTAGTGTCCAGTAATGTGTTATGAGATGTCAATGGGTTTGGTGTGACTTTGGGCAGCCTGTATATTGAAGCTTAGGGCTATCTTGCTCTGGAACTTGTTGGCCTTTGGGTGGTGCTTGGTTTCAGTGTAGGTATGGAGGCGTTTGATGAGCTCCTATCAATTAATATTCCCTGGAGTCAGTTCTCTGGTGTTCTCAGGATTTGGACTTAAGGCTCCTGCCTCTGGTTTTCAGTCTTATTTTTACAGTAGCCTCAAGACTTCTCCATCTGTACAGCACTGTTGATAGAACATCTAGGTTAAAGATGAAAAGTTTCTCCACAGTGAGGGACACCCACAGAGGTTCACAGAGTTGCATAGAGAAAAGGGAGGAGGGAGATAGAGGTGACCAGGATGAGACGAGGAGGAAACAAAAGAGGAGAGAGCAAGCTAGCCAGTAATCACTTCCTTATGTGTGCTGCATAGTCTGGACCGCTCAGAGATGTTCATGGAGTTATACAGAGAAGAGAAGAGGAAGGAGGGAGTTAGAGGTGACCCAAATGAGATGGGGTGGAATCAAAAGAGGAGAGAGCAAGCTAGCCAGTAATCACATCCTAATGTGTGCTCCACAGTCTGGACCACTCAGAGATGTTCACAGAATTATACAGAGAAGAGAAGAGGGAGGAAGGAGACAGAGGTGGCTAGGAGGATAAAAGGGGGAATCAAAAGGAGAGAGACAGATCCAGTGAATAATCAGTTCCCTAAGTGTTCTCCACAGTCCAGAACACAAAGAGATTCACAGAGTTGGGTAGAGAATAGAAGGGGGAGGTAGGAGATAGAGGCGACCTGGTGGAGAAAAAGGAGAGTCCAAAGGGGGAGAGCGCAGTCAAGCCAGTAATCTCACTCCCAAGTAAAAATGGGTACTGAAGATTGGGTTCTTAATGGTACAAAATTGATAACAAATACCAGAAAGCAAAGATTAAAAATCTAGAGTAGAGGTTGGATTTTCAAAAATACATTATTAAAGAGGGAAAAAAAAAAAAACAAAGTCACAAAAATTATAAAAAAAAAATATATATATATATATATATATATATATGAAGTTTACTTTAAAAATATGGTCTTTTTTTTGCAAAGTAATAGTAGGTTATAAAAATTAAAATTAAAGTAGTAATAGAGGATTTGAATATATAAAAAAAATTTAAAAAGAATGATAATAGTAAAAATATATCTAGGACTTTCTCTGGAGATGTTGCGGACAGTGTGGGGTCAGTTCATTTTCAGATAGTTCCTTGATCCGGCTTATACTTCTCAAGATCTATAGGTCCCTTCCTATGTAGTTGGCACTAGCTACAGGCTTCTAATCTATTGCACCTGTCACTTCCAAGGCAGTTCCCTCTGTTTGTTTTAGCTTCTTCTGTTTGCTGGCCTCTTCAGTGTTTAATTTCAACCCTGACCCAAGGCGGAGTGGTGGTCACTTTTTTAGGCTCCCTTGTTCAGTTGGCTGTGGGGAGGGAGGAACACTGCAAACAAATATCACTGGCGTGTGTGGGGAGTGCTTGCAGTGTCTCGCCCACACTGGGTTCACCCCTGCTCATGGCGTGTGTGCTTTCCCAGTCTACACAGCTTAGGCTCTAGGTTGCTTTGCCAGGAACTGTCTGAGGCTGGCCCTGGGTTGTATGTGCTTCCCAGGTCTAAGCCACTCAGGTTCAGGTTCTCAGGTACTCCATAAAGGTGCAGACTTGGTTGGGCCTGTGTTTTGCGCCCTTTCCAGGTCCGAGCAGCTCAGGTGATGAGGTGTTGGGCGAGCGCGGTCGCTGTGACTTTCCCCTCCCCCGTCCTTGCCGCTCGGTTTTCTGGGTGTACAATGGCGCACCTTCTCAGTCGGATGTCGACCATCCAGAATCCCATGAAGTCTTGGTTAGCAACGAAGCCTGCTTGCAGTTTGGTAGATGATGCCTCTCTGGGGCCACAGTTGCCCTCTTCTGACTCTGGCTGCCCTCTCCTGCCTCTCTCCAGAGGGGGATGGGCCGGTCCACAGCCAGCTAGCTCTGCTCAGTCCCTTTTTCTGTGAGCAGGCCTGGCAGTGTCTTAAGTTAGGGCTTTTCATGATGTAGCTATCCCACAGTCTGGTTTGCTATCCCAAGTTAGTTCCCTCAGATTGCCCTTGGGGCATTCAGACTCGGTCCTTACTCTAAGCAATGCATCCCGCGCCTCCCTACACAGCCCCCGCTTGCTAATGGCCGATGTAGGCATCTGCGCTGCTTCTCCACTGGGAGTTACCATTGAGCATGTACTCTCTGGGTTTTAAATATTTACTTATTTTTCCTCCTGGTTATGTTGCCCTCTCTGGTTCCAAGGCTCACAACAGACTCACCAGTGAGAGTGTTTCCTGGTGTTTGGAAACTTCTATTTTAAGACTCCCTTCCCAGGACGGATCTCTGTCCCTACCTCTTTTGTCTCTCTTCTTTTATATTTTTTCCCACCTCCTTTCAAAGACAATGGGCTGTTTTTCTAGGTGCCTGATGTCCTCTGCCAGCATTCAGAAGTTGTCTTGTGGAATTTACTCAGCATTCAAATGTTCTTTTGATGAACTTGTGGGAGAAAAATGGTCTCCCCGTCCTATTCCTCCGCCATCTTAGGACCACCTCTGTGCATCTTTTTTAAGTCAACATGACTGTTAGGGGAAGCACACTGATTCCCTCCATGTCTTTTTATAGTGTGGTAGCTCATTGCTTTCTATCACTAAATAATATCCCATTGTAATGATGTAGTACACTTTGTTCTTTGAGGGAGGAAGACATTTTCCTTTATCCTTAAGTTCTTCTGGCTGGACCAAGAATGAAACTGACATGAGACAGATTAACATGAGAAAAATCAAACAAAAGGTTAATAACATATACATGGGGGAGACCCAGGAAAATAGTAAATTGCCAAAATCAAGTGAAACCCTTAACTTAAATATAAGTTTTAGCTAAGGACAAATGAAGATGTTGGAGATAGTTCTTTCGGATTTCAAATGGGAGGAAGATGATTCATGTGAAAATGGAAAAAGCAAATATTAGGTAAACAAATGTTAGTTGGATGCTCAGACACAATGGGACAGAGGATGGAATGGAGTTTCTATTCCCTGCAAGTCTCCAGCAGCACACCCAGTGTGGTTTCTTCACAGACATCTCTAGTGATTCCTCTATTCTGAGAATAAGCCCTTTATCTAAATTCCTTTTGGCAGTCAAGCCAGAGGTAACAAGAGAAACTTCCTGAATCTTCTGTTTCTTAAAATCTCATCAGACTAGATTCTCATGCCAAAGAGAAATATTTGGGAGTAACTAATTTTGCTTCTCTGTAGTTAACGGTTTATTATTTCACTTCACCTGTTGAAGAACATCTTGGTTATTTCCAAGTTTTGACAGCTATGGATAAAGCTAAAGCAAACAGTTTATGTGTAAGTTTTTGTGTGGGCATGCATTTTCAACTCTTTTGGGTTGTTAGCTAAACAGGTGAGTGTTGGGTCCTATGATAAGGATATATATAGTTTTTTTAAGAAATTACCAAGTGTTAGTTACTCAGTTGTGTCCGACTCCTTGCAGCCCCATAACCTGTAGCCTGCCAGGCTCCTCCATCTATGGGATTTTCCAGACAAGAATACTGAAGTGGGTTACCATTTCCTTCTCTAGGGGATATTCTTAACCCAGGGATCGAACCTGGGTCTACTGCATTGCAGTCAGGCTCTTTACCACTTGAGGTCTTTACCAACTGACACCAAACTGTCTCTCAAAATGGCTGTGCCATTTCTACCATCAATGAATGGAATTTCCTGTTGCTCCACAGGCTGGCCAGCATTTGATATTGACATTGTTTTGGATTTCATCCATTTAAATAGGTATATAATTGTATCTCATTGTTTTCATTTAATTCCCTAATGACATACGATGTTTAGGCTTCTCTGGTGGTTCAGATGATAAAGATTTCACCTGCAATGCGGGAGACCCGGGTTCCATCCGTGGGTTGGGAAGATCCCCTGGAGGAGGGCATGGCGACCCACTCCAGCGTTCTTGCCTGGAGAATCCCCATAGACAGAGGAGTCTGGTGAGCTACAGTCCATGTGGTCAGAAAAAGTTGGACACGACTGAGCAGCTAAGCATGGCAAATATGATGTTTAACATTTTCTCATATGCTATTTGTTATTTGCCCATCTCCTTTGAAGTGTCTGTTTAGATCTTTTTTCCACTTATTAATTAGGTTTTTTGTTTTCTTATTATTGAATGTTAAGGAGTCTTTGTGTAGCCTGAATTCGTTTTGTTTTGTTTTCCTACTTTCTGGATTGCCATTTCTTTCTGTTAGCAGTATCTTTCACAGAATTGAAGATGTACATAATTAAATTTAAATTATAGGTCCCACTAATCAATTTTCCTTTCATGGATCATGCTTTTGATACTTTATATAAAAACTCATTGCCAAACACAAGGTCACTAAGATTTTTTCTTGTGTTGTCTTCTAGAAGTTTTATAGTTTTGTTTTTTATATCAGATCTGTTATATATTTTGACCTATTTTTTGTGAAAGATGCAAGATCAACTGAATTCTTTCCCTCTCTCTTTTTTTTTTTTTTTTTTTTTTGGTGTGTGGATGTCCAGTTATTACAGCATATTTAAGTTCACTTTTTATTTGCTACTTTATTTGTTGATATTTATAGTTTCAAATCAACATTTCTAAATTGACAAGCACACAAGATGCCTATGTTTAAAGGTCTTTTCACCATATCCTCACTCCTAGGAATTTAGTATCCAGGCAATAGTTTGGAGGAGTTTAGTATCAGGCAATTGGCTGAACATTAACACTTGTCAGCAGAAATTTTTCTTTCCCAATCCTACTCCCTTGGGCTGCTATGAACGGGATGGATTTGAGTGTGTGAAAGTACTTGAATTCATGGATGGAAGAGCTTCATAATCTGGGTTCCATATCAGAAGAAAAATGGTAACTCAAAAGGAAGTCAAGGACATACAGCTACATTATAGCAGCTGCAGGACATGATGAGCTTATCATGTGTAATGTGCTGTTTTCACAAGGTTGTGGGAGCTGTGTAAGCAAGTGGATATGGCTACAGCCTCTTCTTTATGGTTGCTGACCGTTTCCTTCAAATGGTACAACTCCATACGTGCATTATTATTTTTCCCAGTTAGATAGTACTCAGAAATCTGCTCAATTTAAAAATCAGATGTTTGGGGAGGAATACTTGGCTATATGTCTAACAATTTCATCAAAAATAGTGCTGTTTTTAAAAATAATTACAACATATACCTGCATCCGGACTATAAAGGGGTGCCAAAGAGAAAAAATAAATGTATCTATGTATATGTGTTACACACATATTTGTACACTTATCAGTTCAGTTCAGTCACTCAGTTATGTCTGACTTTGCAACCCCATGGACTGCAGCACACCAGGCTTCCCTGACCATCACCAACTCCCAGAGCTTACTCAAACTCATACCCATCTAGTTGGTGATACCATCCAATCATCTCATCCTCTGTCGTCCCCTTCTCCTCCCACCTTCAGTCTTTCCCAGCATCAGGGTCTTTTCGCATGAGTCAGTTCTTCACATCAGGTGGCCAAAGTATTGGTGTTTCAGCTTCAGCATCAGTCCTTCCAATGAATATTCAGGACTGATTTCCTTTAGGTTGGATCTCCTCGTAGTCCAAGGGACTCTCAAGAGTCATCTCCAACACCACAGTTCAAAAGCATCAATTCTTTGGCTCTCAGCTTTCTTTATAGTCCAACTCTTACATCCATACATGAACACTGGAAGAACCATAGCTTTGACTAGACGGACCTTTGTTGTATACAAGTGTTTTGCATTTATATATGCATATATTTGCTTGTTCTTTCCTATCTTAATAATATTTATGATAAAATAGCTGGCATTTATGTAGTATTAAGCTCAAAGTGCTTTTACGTTTAATAATTGATTTAATCCAATGGGGCAAAAGCTCCCTCTTTTAAATTAACATCAAAACAGAAGTTTAGTTTTGGAGTAGGAATTCAAATATTTGAACATATTTTTTACCTGGCAAGTCATTTTCTCCTCTAACACAGATAAGAAGCCATTAAATCTAGCCCAGCAGACTGAGAATTCAGCAAATCGAATTGCAGATAAGGAACTGAAATACGAATGGTATAGCAAATTCTGAACTTAGCTGTTGTGGGGAAAGAAACATTTGAATGGGTTTGATGGGGATTTGTATTTTTAAAGCAATTGTTCTACAAATACCTGGAAGAGAGAGGAGGAGCAGTAGCCAAAATGGGTTGAGAAGACCCAGTACAACATTGATCATCAAGGCAGTACCTAAAATATCTGTGCTTTTCAGTTTGACAAAATAATCAATGGTAGGTGGTATGAAAACATTTTGCTTTAGAACTTACTCCATTAAAAAAGATGGTACTCATTTAGAGACAATCTACACCCCAAATGAATTTTTCCTACCATTGCCATCAATAATTCACTCCATGAGGGCACATCATTTTTCACCATGGAAAATTAAAAGTGATGTGTGTGGTGCTGGCAAGAGAGGAAAGAAGCTGATATTTTATACTTTGTCCTTGTTAATTTTGTGTTTGTGTTTGACTGGATTTGTTCAAGTCTCAAGTATTTGGTCCCATGATTCTCATAACTGCTTGTAAGCCAAATGTCTTACAGTATTGGGTTCAGACACTCTGCTAATTATTTCTGTAAAAGCTTTATGTTCTGTAAAAAGTGAGACATATTGTATTATTCTTCCTATAGCATGAGACTCTTGAGTGGGTTTACTTCAGGTTCATGGGCATGCTACTCACTCATTGCACAGGGCCTCAGATAGGTTTAGTGTTCTGCTATCAATGTTGTGCCATTCTTAACAACTTTTGAACAAGAACCCCATGTTTTCATTTTGCAGTGGGCCTCACAAATCATGTAACTGGTCTTGTAGGTTGGAATAAAAAGTTCAGTGACAAATAGACTAAGATTTCAATTTGTTCCCTGGATCTTATACCTGCTTGAACTTGGACAAGCTAGTTGGCCTTAAAGAGCTTGTTCCACTTAATAATAAAATGGGGATGAAAACTATTTACCTCATAGAACTGTAATGATGATTGGATATAGTAAAACATGTAAAGAGCCTAACAAGGATAAGACAAATACAGTTTTAACCTCAGCAGCCAACTTCAGGCACTTGTCTAGAACAATGTGTGATGGATGCTATTTAGGCTGAGGTACCCTGTTTAGGCTCAACAGGAAACACTCCAAGATTGAAGCACAGCTTGAATTCATGTGTAAATAATGTGACCCTAGCCTAACACAATGGCTGACTCTTGATAAGCGTACAATAAACCTAAAACTTTATCCCTCTTTTGCTACTGCTTACTCTTAACCACTTTAAATCTGATCAGTCAGTTCAGTTCAGTCACTCAGTCGTGTCCGACTCTCTACGACCCCATGAATCACAGCATGCCAGGCCCCCCTGTCCATCACCAACTCCTGGAGTTCACTGAGACTCACATCCATCAAGTCAGTGATGCCATCCAGCATCTCATCCTCTGTTGTCCCCTTCTCCTCCTGCCCCCAATCCCTCCCAGGGTCAGAGTCTTTTCCAATGAGTCAAATCTTTGCATGAGGTGGCCAAAGTACTGGATTTCATCTTTAGCATCATTCCCTCCAAAGAAATCCCAGGGCTGATCTCCTTTAGAATGGACTGGTTGGATCTCCTTGCAGTCCAAGGGACTCTCAAGAGTCTTCTCCAACACCACAATTCAAAAGCATCAATTCTTCAGCGCTCAGCTTTCTTCACAGTCCAACTCTCACATCCATACATGACCACTGGAAAAACCATAGCCTTGACTAGACGGACCTTTGTTGGCAAAGTAATGTCTCTGCTTTTGAATATGCTATCTAGGTTGGTCATAACTTTCCTCCCAAGGAGTAAGAATCTTTTAATTTCATGGCTGCAGTCACCATCTGCAGTGATTTTGGAGCCCAGAAAAATAAAGTCTGACACTGTTTCCACTGTTTTCCCATCTATTTCCCATGAAGTGATGGGACCGGATGCCATGATCTTCGTTTTCTGAATGTTGAGTTTTAAGCCAACTTTTTCACTCTCCACTTTCACTTTCATCAAGAGGCTTTTTAGTTCCTCTTCACTTTCTGCCATAAGGGTGGTGTCATCTGCATATCTGAGGTTATTGATATTTCTCCCGGCAATCTTGTTTCCAGCTTATGCTTCTTCCAGCCCAGCGTTTCTTATGATGTACTCTGTATGTTAAGTTAAATATGCAGGGTGACAATACACAGCCTTGACGTACTCCTTTTCCTATTTGGAACCAGTCTGTTGCTCCATGTCTAGTTCTAACTGTTGCTTCTTGACCTGCATACAAATTTCTCAAGAGGAAGATCAGATGGTCTGGTATTCCCATCTCTTTCAGAATTTTCCACAGTTTATTGTGATCCACACAGTCAAAGGCTTTGGCATAGTCAATAAAGCAGAAATAGATGTTTTTCTGGAACTCTCTTGCTTTTTCCATGATCCAGCGGATGTTGACAATTTGGTCTCTGGTTCCTCTGCCATTTCTAAAACCAGGTTGAACATCTGGAAGTTCATGGTTCACATATTGCTGAAGCCTGGCTTGGAAAATTTTGAGCATTACTTTACTAGCATGTGGGATGAGTGCAATTGTGCGGTAGTTTGAGCATTCTTTGGCATTGCCTTTCTTTGGGATTGGAATGAAAACTGACCTTTTCCAGTCCTGTGGCCACTGCTGAGTTTTCCAAATTTGCTGGCATATTGAGTGCAGCACTTTCACAGCATCATCTTTCAGGATTTGCAATAGCTCAACTGGAATTGCATCACCTCCACTAGCTTTGTTCGTAGTGATGCTTTCTAAGGCCCACTTGACTTCACATTCCAGGATGTCTGGCTCTAGGTCAGTGATCACACCATCGTGATTATCTGGGTCGTGAAGATCTTTTTTGTACAGTTCATCTCTGTATTCTTGCCACCACTTCTTAATATCTTCTGCTTCTGTTAGGTCCATACCGTTTCTGTCCTTTTTCGAGCCCATCTTTGCATGAAATGTTCCCTTGGTATCTCTAATTTTCTTGAAGAGATCTCTAGTCTTTCCCATTCTGTTTTTTTCCTCTATTTCTATGCATTGATTGCTGAGGAAGGCTTTCTTATCTCTCCTTGCTATTCTTTGGAACTCTGCATTCAGATGCTTATATCTGTCCTTTTCTCCTTTGCTTTTCACTTCTCTTCTTTTCACAGCTATTTGTAAGGCCTCCCCAGACAGCCATTTTGCTTTTTTGCATTTCTTTTCCATGGGGATGGTCTTGATCCCTGTCTCTTGTACAATGTCACGAACCTCAGTCCACAGTTCATCAGGAACTCTATCAGATCTAGTCCCTTAAATCTATTTTGCACTTCCACTGTATAATCATAAGGGATTTGATTTAGGTCATACCTGAATGGTCTAGTGGTTTTCCCTACTTTCTTCAATTTAAGTCTGAATTTGGCAATAAGGAGTTTATGATCTGAGCTACAGTCAGCTCCTGGTCTTGTTTTTGTTGACTGTATAGAGCTTCTCCACCTTTGGCTGCAAAGAATATAATCAATCTGATTTCGGTGTTGACCGTTTGGTGATGTCTATGTGTAGAGTCTCCTCTTGTGTTGTTTGAAGAGGGTGTTTGTTATGACCAGTGCATTTTCTTGGAAAAACTCTATTAGTCTTTGCCCTGCTTCATTCTGTATTCCAAGGCCAAATTTGCCTGTTACTCCAGGTGTTTCTTGACTTCCTACTTTTGCATTCCAGTCCCCTATAATGAAAAGGACATCTTTTTTGGGTGTTAGTAGCTTCCTCTTAACCTTTAGCCAGAAAAACTGAGGTTAAATTCCTTCTAGGCAATAGATATCATATGTGTCTAAGTTAGGCTTCAAATTCTGAGTTGATGATTAAAGAAAGCCTCACTTTGAAAGACCCAAGATTATACTTTGCAAACTCTAGTTTTCATTTGTATGAAATTGCATATGTTTTATTTTCCAAAAATTTTGCCGATTATCAATATTCATGCTGGCCTCAATATTCATGATTTATTTTTAAGTTTATTTACTTACACCAACCCCACACCCATAATTTAAACATAGGTTGTTTTGCTGGAGAAAGAAACTTGGCTCAGAGGAGTTTCTTTGCACACCATTTCTATAAAATGCCAACTATTCACTTGTAACAATATTTTTTAATGAATCATCGTTCTCTGCTATCATTGCCCTTCTTTGAAGCTGTCCTCTGTATGGAAGATGAACACACAGTGCTCTTTTACCCTTTTCTTTGGGTTTTTAATTGAGGTGTAATTAACATATTTGTTTCAAGTGTGCAACATAATGGTTTGGTATTTGTGTATATTGTGAAACAATTACCACAGTAAATCTAGTTTGCATCTGTCACCATGCATAGTTACAAGCTTTATTTTCTTCTTATGATGAAGACTTCTAACTTAGCCACTTTCAAAAATACAATACAATATTATTGACTGGGGACTTTTTGCCAAAACTAACATCTATTGCCATAATGTATCTCTGGTTAGTAATGTGTTAACTATAGTCACTATGCTGTATCTGACATCCCTATAACTTATAACTGGAGTCTTGTACCTTTAAGATATAAGTATCAGGGGACTCATCACATAGTTATAAAAGACCATGCAATATTAAGATTTACTAGGTTTACTAGGGGCTCTCATTCCCACAGAAGCAGTCCGATCTCCCAAAGACATCCCTCCATTCAAGCTTCCTCATATTTAGTTATTGATGTCAGTATTATCGGCCAAGAATTGGATGCATGCTTGGTTCTGCTCTTCACAACTCAGTATTTCCAGCCTTCATGTTGTAAGAGGGGCCCACCTCCACTATCCCTTATCCCAGGGCTTCCTCAGTACCCTGGTCTCTCCCACACACAGCTTGGACTACAATCTTCATCCAGAAACCATGTGTGAGTTTCCAAAATTTAGGTAAGAAATGGTGAACAAAGTCCAATCCAAAATGGCATTCGTTAATTATGAGGTTAGTACACCTCTTCATTAGGATGCTGAGCACACACCTGGGAAAAACAAAGTACAAATTCAAACCCTGAGGAAATGGCACAAACTGAAGGTGCGTCACCCAATTAGGGATTGAGGCATTGCCAGCTGCATTCTCCACCAGATGTTCATTTAGGCACATGGAGTTGCTACTGGGGAGGCATTTCTCTAGTTTTGATTCTCATAATGAACCTATTGAAACATCAGGTGGGGAGCTTTCCAGGTGTGAGATCACATTGTTGCTGAAGGACTGGTACTGAGGGACAATTCTACTTGATTTACATATTTATATAATGTGCTACTAGAACCTTTGGCTAAAGACACCCTTCTGTGTCTGAGGAAAAAAAAAATGTATCAACTTGATGGACAAAGGGTTTTAATTTTCCCTTCATTTAAATGGAAGCTATATACCAACTCCAGAAGCCTGGAAACACTTTCAGCCAGGTAGCTGAGAGACCATTATTTTCAGCACTGACACTGCCTCGGGATTCACTTTTTCATATATTGTAGGTTTGCAGTTTCCCATTGACTGGGGTAATTGGCAATTCCATTGAGCGAACCTTAAAAAATCTGTTTTGCTCCTTAACTATCACATAATATGAAATCAGTATCAAATTTCTGTTCTGCAGCCGTTGAAATGGCTTATTTCTAGAAATGTTTAGAGAGTATAATAGTTTGTATCCAGATGTAGTTGCAGAACAGTCACTGAAAAATGCTTGTTTTCTTGCATATAATTCCAGCCTTCCACCTGTGTTAATTGCTAGTGACTTTTTAGGTTGTTTTTTCAATATTTTCATGAGAACTGAAGCTTTACCAAGAGTATCATTGTATCTCCCACCCGAATGAATGCCAACTATTGATGTCTATGCTGATCTGTGAAGGAAATCTGTCCTCCAGTGGAAGAATAGTAACGAGGTGAGGTATTTAATTTTAGGCTCTAGCAGCACTTAAGAGGGATCATCAGGAATCTTGTAAGTATGAATTATGACCCTTGAGTGGGCATGTGCATAGAAAGAGTTCATGTTTCTGCATCTGAGCACATCAACATTTGCGTGTAACTTCTTATGAGACATGAAGGAACTTAAGCTGTGATTCAGTAAGTCACCAGAAGAAGCTAAGAGAGCTCCATATGGAGCTGAGGGATGAATTCTGCAGCCTGAAGGATACCAAAGAGGGAAGTCACAGATTTACTGGCTACTCAGAATGTGGTCCGTGGACCTGCGGCATTGACATCTACTCAGAGCTTGCTAGAAAAGTAGAAGCTCACTCTCTACCCCAGTCCTATTTATTAATTTAACAGTCTGCCTAGGTGGTTTGCACAGTGCAAAACTCTGTTCCCAAGGGATTATGGTATGTCTTTGCTCAAACTGGGCTGGAGTGGAGCACCAGCTAGCTAGCCTTGGGCACCTGGGATTTTGGCACTGTTGATGTTCAGTACCAGGTAGGGGCCAGGATGGTGTTTCACCTGGACTTTGGACTGAAAAGTTTTAATGAGTTGTCAAGGGGTTGGGAGAGTCAGTGTCAGAAAAAGAGGTCCCACACCTGTAGGGGCCACACAAAGGCTATGAACCCAGTTAGGCTGTAGTCTACCAGAATGAGAATCAGGGCAGTGGCACAGCCCAAAATGTGTGATTCAAAAGAGATCAAGGCATCAAAATAAAAGTGGCTTCAAGACTAAAGCTACATAGTCTGAGTTAGGGCTAGAGGATGCCTGGGATTCACCTGAGGCACCTGCATTTTCAACCTTGAAGACCACATTACAGACTTTTCTCACTGGGGAAAGGCATTCTTAGGCTCCGCTGGAATTATAGCCTGGGTGATGGGTCTTCATGAGTCATGAAAGCTCAGCTGGCTGCTGCCAGGGCTTCAGACTGTTCAGCCTTGGGTGGTGGAACATGGTGCACACATCCCAATAAAGAATAGCTCCAAAATATAAATAGAAATAAAAATAATTGCTCCCAGTTATAGCACTTTGTAGAGAACAGGCTTCCCACCCTGCCATTTTCATAAATTAAATGGACAAAATGGTGCAAAATATTTTAAAATGAGGTCCAAGTTGGCAGAATCCCATGATAAACATTTATAATTTTAATAAGATCTAAACTATGGTAACAACCAAAAAGTTAGCAAAGCCTGAAATCAGTAAACTCAATTCTATCCAAAGTCACATCCTGAGCAATCGTAATACCCAGTGTTCTTAAGAGTGTTCTAATGCTCTGTGTGTTTTGTTCTTTTCAATAAGCTGAAGTCTTAGTACTATTGACTTTCATTGATTATATCATTTCCTTAAACCCTTTCACCCACACTATGAGGTAAATATTCTTAGCCTCTCATTTCAACTGAGACTTACAGAGATTAAGGGACTTGCCCAAGGCCATAACATCTTCAGTAAAACTCAGCTTTTTCAAAAATTTTTCTAAAGGTTTTCCAGAACACTACCATTTCTTAAGAATTCCAAATGCTATTATGAAGACACATGTGAGGTAATAGATGTTTAAATCAGGAACATTCCTTTTACTAGTCACTTTTCCATTTAATCACTTATATCTTACAGGTCCTATGAACCTGTAGATAAAAAAATAGAGTGATAGAAATCATCAAAAATACTGCTTCTCTAGCTTTGATCCCATCTGCCTTTCTCCAATGCTAAACAGGTATTCCAGGGGTGTACTAGAGGACTTATCCATTGCACTCTATGATTAAATTCTATTCACTGCTATGGACTATGTGACCTTCCTTTCCTTTTATGCTCTGGTTTTCTATGGTCATTATGTGACTTAATAAGGATAGACAAAACTTTTCTATGGTCACTATGTGACTTAATAAGGATAGACAAAACTGTGGGAATAAATACACCCATGTATTTAATGGCTTAATAATATATGGGATTATTTATTTCTCTATAAAAATTCAGAGAGGTTCCAGATAAAGCAGAGGGCAGGGAAAATAGGGACCCTTGTCACACAATTGTTCAGTGGTTCTGAATGATGGCAACCCTGCCATCTTTAGCATCTGATTGTTAAGGTCTCTCGAAAGATCATTAGCCCAACCAGCGAAAAGGAGAAGAAAATAGTGGCTGAGCACGTTTAGGGTGCTTTCCAGTGACCACTCGGGGAATGAGGTGGATGATGTCTCCTCACTTTGTATTGGCTAGAGCTCAGTTTTATGACAAACCAAATTGCTAGGCAGTAACCGGAATATAGTTTGTCTTTTATCCAGCAAAGGAGGAAATAGATATTTTGTATCTGACTTTAGTTGTTATTTATTTTTATTGGAGTATAATTGATTTATAACGTGTTACATTCTGCTGCACAGAAAAGTGAATCAGTTATACACACACACATAGGCACACACACACATACATGTCCACTCTGTTAGATTCTATTCCTCATTCATTACAGAATATCAAGTTCCCTTTGCTGCACGGTAGGTCCTTATTAGTTATCTATTTATATATAGTAGTATGCTTATGTCGGTCTTTATATCCCAATCTATCCTCCCCCTTCCTTCCTGGTAACTATAAGATTGTTCGCTACGTCTGTAGCTCTATATCTGCTTTGTAAATAAGTCCACTGGTATCATTGCTTTATATTTCACATATAACCGATGTCATATTGATATTTGTCTTTCTCTGTCTTACTTTACTCCGTATGAAAATCTCTAGATTCATTCATGTTGCTGCAAATGGCATTATTTCATTCTTTTTACAGTTGAATAATATCCTATTGTATATATTAATATGTATACCAGTCTTTATCCATTCCTCTGTTAATGGATATTAAGGTTGCTCCCATGTTCTGGCTATTGTAAAAAGTGCTGCAATGAACATTGAGGTACATGTGTCTCTTTGAATTATGGTTTTCTGTGGATATACACCAAGGAGTGGGATTGCTGGATCATATGGTAACTCTGTTTTTAGTCTTTTGAGGAACCTCTATACTGTTCTCCATAGTGGCTGTGCCAGGTTACAGCATTTTTGATGAACTGGTGTTCTCTCTGATGCTGTCAGTATCCAGTTGGAAGCAGTGGTACCAAAACCTAGCAAAGGCAGTCACTGATACTGCTCATTTCCACGAGACAGCATCCACCACCAACAGTGACCTGGGCAAGACTGTGATGCCCAGTGCCAGTGACAAGATGGTCTTCACACAGCTAATCATACAGTGACTATAAACCTTCACCATATCCAGCTGAAGAAAACAGATCTTTGAACTCACACTGCTGTTTTACTGAGCACCCCTGGCCTATGTACATATCTGAATGTATGGGGGGTGACAGTTGGCCTAAACAAAGAGGTTTAAGCATAGAAATGTACTCTGTGCTGTATTGTAGCTCATCCTTTCCATCTATTGCTAAGATCTATTGGGCTTGGCTCAGACTTAAACACTTGCTTAATATCTTCTAGCCATTTGAAGAGCTTGGGGCCAGTGGGACAGACTGATGCATACACAAAAAATTGCAAAGCTAAATTTCAATTTTCTATTCTTTTTTTTTCCCCCCTCATGTCTAGTTTTCTTGAATTCTGCCAAGTCTGTCTCTTCTGTCTCTTAGTTGCACAGTCTAAGCTTGGATCCTACTGTTATGGTAAAGATCAAGCTGGTAACATAGAGTGGAAGAGTAGTAACTGAAGAACACCATGAGAAAAGCACCCTGCTGAAAGGTCGGTAAAAGTTTGTTTCCCAGGGAGACATGGGCCAGAAACCTTGCTATTGATCTTATTGGATGGATCCCTGTTGGCCAAATAGATGCCAACGAGGATTCGGTTGATTCTGACAAACTCATATCGTTTATAATCTGAGCTTCTAATATTCGATATGTCACATAGGATAGTAGAAATGTCACAGTCAGTATTTGCATTTAGCAACAACTCCCTTTAGTTACAAAGAGAAACATTCTGTGGTGAAAATATTTATAGGGTCACAACTAGGCTCAAGTTAATATTAATCACACTTCCTGAGTGACCTTGAATGGATTAATTAACATTTGTAGGCTCAGTCTTCATGATTTAATATATGTAAAGCATTTAGCATACTAGTCCATTATGATCACTATTATTATTGACTCTCAGTGATTTGAAAAAATGGATGGATAGATACTTCCAAGAGAACGTCTGTTTTTGTCTTCTTTCCCATATATCATTCAGTTCAGTTCAGTTCAGTCTCTCAGTTGTTTCTGACAGTTTGCGACACCATGAATTGCAGCACGCCAGGCCTCCCTGTCCATCACCAACTCCCGGAGTTCACTCAAACTCATATCCATCAAGTTGGTGATGCCATCTAGCCATCTCATCCTCTGTCATCCCCTTCTCCTCCTTCTGCCAATCCCTCCCAGCATCAGAGTCTTTTCCAATGAGTCAACTCTTTGCATGAGGTGGCCAAACTACTGGAGTTTCAGCTTTAGCATCAGTCCTTCCAATGAATAGTCAGGACTGATCTCCTTCAGAATGGACTGGTTGGACCTCCTTGCAGTCCAAGGGACTCTCAAGAGTCTTCTCCAACACCACAGTTCAAAAGCATCAATTCTTCGGCCCTCAGCTTTCTTCACAGTCCAACTGTCACATCCATACATGACCACTGGAATAACCATAGCCTTGACTAGACGGACCTTTGTTGGCAAAGTAATATCTCTGCTTTTTAATATGCTCTCTAGCTTGGTCATAGTTTTCCTTCCAAGGAGTAAGCATCTTTTAATTTCATAGCTGTAATCAGCATCTGCATATATCATTAGATGCCACTAAATAATATATATAATTACATATTTAGTATTTTCTAATTCATGTAATCATTTTATGAACAGGACTGTAATAGGACTATACAACTCTCTTACGTTTCTACTGCTGATGGCTCAACCCTGAAAGTTATAAATTTTTTTCATTTCTAAGTCATTTAGATATTTGAATCATATTTTTTAAGATTTTTAGAAAATCTACTTTCTTACAATAGATGATTTTCATTCCAGAACTAGTTTTTGTTTTATGTCAGATTCAGTGCACCTTTGATTTATGCTCAGGTTGTTTTGTGAGGCTTTAAAGAATCACAGCTGGGTGGGAAAATGACTCTTGGCAAACTGATTTTCCAACTAAGAAACCCAAAGTGATGGATTGCTAGAATAATGGTCATAATATATGCTGAGAATTTGAAGGAGATACATGATTCCTTCAAGATGAATTTGAGTTTGTAAGAAGTAAGCCTGTGTTTTATTAACTTTCTGCATACAATAAAGATACTATAACACCATCTCTACATAAATTCATGATAGCCAAGTATAACCAAAGGAGTTTCCAAGGCAAGCCATTCAACTTCACAGTAATCCAAGTCTATGTCCCTACCATTAATGCTAAAGAAGCTGAAGTTGACTGTATGAAGGCCTACAAGACCTCCTAGAACTAACAGCAAAAAAAAAGAAAAAAGATATTATTTTAATCCTAGGAGGAAGTCAAGAGATACATGGAATAACAAGCAAGTTTGGCCTTGAAATACAAAATGAAGCAGGGCAAAGGGTAACAGAGTTTTGTCAAGAGAACACACTGGTCATAGCAAAGGCCCTTTTCCAGCAGTGCAAGAGAAGACTACACATGTTCATCACCAGATGGACAATGCCAAAATCAGATTGATTATGTTTTTTGCAGCTGAAGATGGAGAAGCCCTGTAAAGTAAAGAAAAACAAGATTTGGAGCTGACAGTGGCTCAGATCATGCACTTGTTATTGCAAAACTCAGATTTAAATTGATGAAGTTAGGGTAAACCATGAGGCCATTCAGGTATGACCTAAATCAAATCCCTTATGATTATACAGTGGAGGTGATTAATATATTCAAGAGATTAGATCTGGTAGACAGAGTGCCTGAAGAACTATGGACAGATGTTTGTAACACTGTACAGGAAGCAGTGACCAAAACCATCTCAAAAGAAATGCAAGAAGACAAAGTGGTTTTCTAAGGAGGCTTTACAAATAACTGAGGAAAGAGAAGAAGCAGAAGGCAAGGAAGAAAGGCAAAGATGCACCCAACTGAATGCAGAGTTCCAGAGAATAGCAAGGAGAGATAAGAAGGCCTTCTTAAATGAACAACTCAAAAAAAAAAAAAAAAAAAAAAAAAAAGAAAGAAAAGAAAAAGAAAACAATAGAACAGGAAAGAATAGAGATCTCTTCAAGATAATTGGAGATATCAAGGGAATATTTCATGCAAGGATGGCATGATGAGGGACAAAAATTCTAAGGACCTAACAGAAGCAGAAGAAATTAAGAAGAGGTGGCAAGAATACACAGAAGAACTATACAAGAAAGGTCTTAATGACCCAGATAACCATGATGTTTTGCTCGGCCACTCACCTAGAGCCAGACAGCCTGGAGTGTGAGATCAAGTGAGCTTTAGAAAGCATCACTACAAACAAAGCTAGTGGAGGTGACAGAATTCCAGCTGAGCTATTTAAAATCCTAAAAGATGATGATGTTAAAGTGCTGCACTCAATATGTCAACAAATTTGGAAAGGTCATTAGTGTCCACAAGACTGGAAAAGATCAGTTTTCATTCCAATCCTAAAGAAGAACAGCAGCAAAGAATGTTCGGACTACCATACAGTTGTCCTTAGTTCACATGCTGGTGAAGTTACATTAAAAATCCTTCAAGCTAGGCTTCAACAGGCCATGGAATGAAAAATTCCAGATGTACAAGCTTAGTTTAAAAGAGGCAGAGGAAATCAGTGATCCAAGTTTCAACATTCACTGGATCATAGAGAAAGCAAGGGAGTTCCATAAAAACATCTACTTTTGCTTTATTGACTATGCTAAAGCTTTTGACTGTGTGGGTCACAAAATGCTGTGGAAAATTCTGAAAGAAATAAGTGTAGAAGACCACCTTACCTGTCTCTGAAGAAATTGTACACAGGTAAAGAAGCAACAATTAGAACTGGATGTGGAACAATGGCCTGGTTCAAAATTGGGAAAGGAATACATCAAGGCTGTATATTATTATCCTGCTTACTTAATTTCTATGCAGAGCACATCATGTGAAATGCCAGGCTGGATGAATAACAAGCTGGAATCAAATTTGTTGGGAGAAATATCAACAACCTCAGATATGCAAACGATACCACTCTAATAGCAGAAAGTGAAGAGGAACTAAAGAGCCTCTTGATGTAGGTGAAAGAGAAGAATGAAAAAGCTGGTTTGAAAGTAAACATTAAAAAAAAAAAAAAGATCATGACATATGGTCCCATCGCTTCATGGCAAATAAAAGAGGGAAAAGTGGAAACAGTGATAGCTTTTATTTTCTTGGGTTCCAAAATCACTGCAGATGGTAACTGCAGCCATGAAATTAAAAGACATTTACTCCTTGGAAGGAAAACTATAACAAACCTAGACAGCATATTAAAAAGTAGAGACATCACTTTGCTGACAAAGATCTGTATAGTAAAGCTTTCAATTCTTCAGAGTCTCTGACTGCAAAGAGATCAAACCAGTCACTCCAAAAGGAAATCAACCCTGAATATTCACTGGAAGGACTGATGCTGAAGCTGAAGCACCAGTACTTTGGCATCTGATGCAAGGAGCCAACTCACTGGAAAAGACCCTGATGCTAGGAAAGATTGAAGTCAGGAGGAGAAGGGGATGACCAAGTATAAGATGATTGGATAGCATCACTTACTCATTGAACATGAGTTTGAGCAAACTCCAGGAGATAGTGAAGGACAGGGAATCCTGACATGCTGCATTCCATGGAGTCACAAAGAGTTGGACATGACTTAGTGACTGAATAACAATAAAATATCTAAGAAATATTATAGTAGTAAGGCCTTTGTGTTCCTCAGTATTGTTCCCATAACGTATCTTATAATTATTGAGGTACAAAAAATGTTTCAAATTTAGTTTTAAAATTTTATGATGTTTTGTTAGCTGTATCTGGGCTTCCCAGGTGGCTTGGTGGTAAAAAGTCCATCTGCCAGTACAGGAGATATGGATTCAATCCCTGGGTCAACAAGATTCCCTGTAGGAGGAAATGGCAACCCGCTCCAGTGTTCTTGTCTGAAAATTCCATGGACAGAGGAGCATCACAGGCTACAGTCCATAGGCTGGCCAAGAGTCAAACATGACTGAGCACACACCCGTATCCATATTAGACATATCTAGTTCTAGTATTCAAATATTTCTATTGTCAGTGGTTATTTTTTATATTTCCCATGTATGGGTCATGACTTACAACTCTAAAAAAGAGCATACCAACTATTATGTTAATCTCTTCAAATTAATTAGGGTAACTTCCACATCTTTCTGAGCTGTGTACACATATGTATATATACATAAGATACATATTTAATCCCATTTTATAGGTAGAACAAAGGTTATATTGTGAATTATATTGTATGTGATTTAGTGAAGCTAGACAGCAAATCCAGGATATCCAGAAACTGAGCTCTGGCTCTTGATGTTGTCCCACCTCTACTGGCAGCTATGATGTGCACCTATTATGTACATTTTGTATGATTTCTCTTTCAATAAAAGTGGTAAAACAGTTTCAAGTTAAAATTATATAAATGCAACATTTAGAAGAGGCTCTGGTGCATTAAAGACTAGCTCAGTCTTCTTAGATCATGGCAGAAAGAGTCATCTTCAGAAAAATGGGTATATAATTGAAGTCATCTTCATCATAAACAACATCATGTGTTCCATAAATGTTCAAAATATTTTATAGGTATAGAAATAATATAAATAATAGCAATTTGATTCTATGTGGTTGTCTGCCTCAGTCTTGTGTTTAGTGATAGAGAAAATGATTCTTGTCCAGAAATGCCGGAGCCTTTACCCTTGAGGTGATAATAAAGCACTTACTAAATTGGAGTGTGGTGCATATGAGCAAGTCTTTAAGGAGACTTGAACTTAATCCTAAAATTTTGATAATGCACAAGATCTAATCTTCTTAGGCTGAGAGCAGGGCCCAGTTCCTCTGGGTTAGCAAGATTTCCCAGGTTGAATAGGGTCTTCTGTCTGTAGAGAAGAGCTGTAAGGCAAAGTGTTAATCAAGGAGCCTTGGAATGCAGATGAATAGAGAGCAAATTCAGCAACAAAGTCATTATAATAGAAGGCTGAAAAGAATGAACCTGAAATCAACCAGATCAGAAAAACAGGCTAGTCTATAATAGATGTGCATAATAAAGTCAGAATAGGTCAGGAAAAAGAAATGCAAAAGGGCAAAATGGTTGTCTGAGGAGGCCTTAGGAATAGCTGAGAAAAGAAGAGAAGCATGAAAGGCAAAGGAGAAAAGGAAAGATATATCCATTTGAATGCAGAGTTTCAAAGAATAGCAATGAGATAAGAAAACCTTTCTCAGTGATCAGTGCAAAGAAACAGAGGAAAACAATAGAATGGGAAAGACTAGAGATCTCTTCAAGAAAATTAGAGATACCAAGGGAATATTTCATGCAAATTTGGGCACAATAAAGGACAGAAATGGTGTGGACCTAACAGAAGCAGAAGCTATTAAGAAGAGGTGCAAGAATACACAGAACTGTACAAAAAAGATCTTCAGGACCAAGATAATCATGATGGTGTGATCACTCACCTAGAGCCAGACATTCTGAAATGCAAAGTCAAGTGGGCCTTAGGAAGTATCACTACAAACAAAATTAGTGGAAGTGATGGAATTTCAGTTTATCTATTTCAAACCCTAAAAGATGATGCTGTGAAAGTACTGCACTCAATATGTCAGCACATTTGGAAAACTCAGCAGTGGCCATAGGACTGGAAAAGGTCAGTCTTCATTCCAATCCCAAAGAAAGGCAATGCCAAAGAATGCTCAAACTACCACACAATTGTACTCACCTCACATATTAGTAAAGTAATGCTCAAAATTCGCCAAGCCAGGCTTTAGCAATACATGAACTGTGAACTTCCAGATGGTCAAGCTGGTTTTAGAAAAGGCAGAAGAACCAGAGATCAAATTGCCAACATCCGCTGGATCATGGAAAATGCAAGAGAGTTCCAGAAAAACATCTATTTCTGCTTTATTGACTATGCCAAATCCTTTGACTGTGTGGATCACAACAAACTGTGGAAAATTCTTAGAGATGGGAATGCCAGACCACCTGACCTGCCTCCTGAGAAATCTGTATGCAGGTCAAGAAGCAACAGTTAGTGTTGTAGCCATGCGTTCCGGGAAACAAACTCACTCAGAAGGACAATGCAGATAGTGGAGTGCAGTTTATTACACCGGTGGGCCCAAGGCAGATTCTCCTCTTGGCCAAGGACCCTAACCAGTTTTTGTGAAAACCTTATGTACCTTAAGTGTACTTGCTCAAACCCACCTCCCCAAATTCCTTGAAACTAGGCTGGACAAGGTAAAAGAGAGATACGATCAAAGTTAACCCATGATTCATGTGTCACAAGACTAGATAAACAGTGAACATTTATCAATAGGACTGTGGTCATATCTTGATAAACATAATGGAATTTACAACTTTGTTCTGTTACAGAGATAATTAGCATATTCTTTTAGGCAACGGAGAGTCCAAGTACAAGTCCTGAGGCTCTTTTATCTGGGGGGTCTGGTTTCCCATTGGTATGCCATTTCTATAGACACCAGGCACAAAGTTCAGAGTCCATTGGGATGGTGACCATGCGTGTCCCTAATGTTCACAGCCTGGCTTAAGATGAAGTCCAGCTCTGTCTGTTTCCTCCTTCATTAGAACTGGACATGGAACAACACACTGGTTCCAAATCAGGAAAGGAGTATGCCAAGGCTGTATGTTGTCCCCCTGCTTATTTAACTTATATGCAAAGTACATCATGAGAAATGCTGGGCTGGATGAAGCACAAGCTGGAAACAAGATTGCTGGGAGAAATATCAATAACTTCAGATATGCAGATGACACCACATTTATGGCAGAAAGCGAAGAACTAAAGAGCCTCTTGATGAAAGTAAAAGAGGAGACTGAAAAAGTTGGCTTAAAATTCAACATTCAGAAGACTAAGATCATGGCATCTGGTCCCATTTCTTCATGGCTAATAGATGGGGAAAAATGGAAACAATGAGAGACTTTATTTTGGGGGGCTCCAAAGTCATTGCAGATTGTGACTGCAGCCATGAAATTAAAAGACACTTGCTCCTTGGAATAAAAGTTATGACCAATGTAGACAGCATATTAAAAACAGAGACATTACTTTGCCAGCAAAGGTCTGTGTAGTCAAACTTTGGTTTCTCCAGTAGTCATTTATGGATGTGAGAGCTGGACTACAATGAAAGCTGAGTGCCAAAAAATCAATGCTTTTGAACTGTGGTGTTGGAGAAGACTTGAGAGTCCCTTGGACTGCAAGGAGATCTAATCAGTCCATCCTAAAGGAAATAAGTCCTGAATATTCATTGGAAGGACTGGTTCTGAAGCTGAAACTCCAATACTTTGGCCACCTGATGCAAAGAACTGATTCATTGAAAAGACCCTGATTCTGGGAAAGATTGAAGGCAGGAGAAGAAGGGGACAACAGAGGATGAGATTGTTGGATGGCATCACTGACTCAATGGACATGAGTTTGAGTCAGCTCCAGGAGTTGGTGATGGACAGTGTGGTCTTGTGTGCTGCAGTCCATGGGGTCGCAAAGAATTGGACATGACTGAGTGACTGAACTGAACCGAGGTCAGGATTATCCTTGTTAAATAACCACGCATCCTTTTATCAAGATTATGTTCTCACCAGGTCAACTCAGTTTAGTTCAACTAGAGGGTATTAAAGAGGTAAGCCCACTTCATTCAGGTAGATAGTAAAGGAGAAAATGGTTGAAATTTTGGACAATAATATTAACAAGGGTCAAGACTGGGAGGTGGAGTTTCTAGAGAACTTTCACCAGATTTTCAAAGCACTGTAAAATTCAGGCATAGGACAGTCATTTATTATATGCCCAACAGCGGTTATCATCACATTTTGTGTTCATATCATGTACATGTCAGAAATCTTATTAAAGGTAATTTGTGGAATGTAGCCTACAAGGCTCCTCTGTCCATGAGTTTTCCAGACAAGAAAACTGGATTGGTTAGCCATTCTGTTCTCCAGAGAATCTTCCTATACTAAGCCCAAGTCGCCTGCCTTGCAGGCAGGTTCTTCACTGTCTGAGTCCCCAGGGAAGCCCCTGACATATACGTAAACATGTTCTACAGTAGTTAAAAAACCTTTTGTTCTATGGCTTAGAAGAGAGAACACTCTTCAAAATACATGATTTGCTGTATTTTATGGTGAGCAGAATACTTGTTCACTTTTGAAAATGCCTTCATTTGAGCAGAATATTGGCTGCATTATTTTATCCCAGTTCATTAGTGGTTCCCAAAGAAGTGTTCCTAATTGCTTGTCCAAGAACTGTTGAAGCAAATATTTTCTTCCTTGTGTCTGCTGGTCACTTCCACTCTTCCTGTAGAAGAAGAACTAAAGATTTCCTAGATCTCTTTCCCTCCCAGTGTCCCGAACCCTGTGATCTAAACTCATTGAGAGCCATACATACAAAGTACAGACAGATCCTATATGAGAAACATTTAAAATAATTTTTTCCAAATATTTCAGATATTCTTTCCTTGTACAAGTCTTTCCTATGTCTAGCTAGATTGCTGGATCCTAGTTACACAGTTTTCCTCAGTTCCTGGATCTATGAAAAATACATTTTATCTACCTGTGGCCCTGAGAACTTCTTGGATCCATCTGTATTCCTACTTTCTGGTTTCATCTGCTTTTGCCTTTGGAGCCTACAATGGTCAGATGTCTTCCATAACAAAACAATAATTATATGTAAGAGACACTCAGTTTACTTTTCATGACTCCAGAGTTTATTGAGTAGCTGCTCTAGGGAAAGAAAGAGAAAAATGTTTTCATTTGTGGGTTATTAATTGATTTTAATACTATCTTATCATAAATACTTTATTAATACTTATTTTCTTTTGTAGAAGGAACTTATTAAATACTTAACGAATTAACAAATGAATGAATGAGCAAATGAACAGTATTCAGATTATCCTTATGTTTAAATACCTGTGATTTCCTTGGGTTCCTACACTTGATTAAAATACGCATGCTTGCCTGCAAAATGAATCTTCTGCTGCCTCCTAGAGAATTCTGTACAATTGGTAAGAGGCTAAGACCCTATTATCACAGGGTCAGGAGCCACATAACCTAAATACTACTGTTCTCCATTTAGTGCTTCAAATTGAGGAAGTTAGACCAGAGTAGAATTGAAATGGAAGACTAAAGGGCCAGGTGCTTTGGGGGAGATTCGTGATTGGCAGTTGCATCATGGTAGGTATTACTGAGCAAAAAAGATCAAGATTTTGGTGAGGCAGGGAAGAGATGTCTGTCTGATGTCTGCTCCTTTAAGTGGGAGGGGAAGGTTTGACTACTTCATGATGACTGGGCTCATTTTAGTCAGGAGAAGTCAGTTGGATGAAAAATTCAAGCCCTAGGGTAACGCACTCAGGTAATCCCTGGAGAGGATGTGAATTGGACAACTTGTTTAATTACAGTCCACACAGAACAAAAGGAAAGAATTTAGGAGTTTGATTTTAATCTATTAAAGGTGTCCAGCCCACATATCTTCCTTTCTTCCTCTCCTCATAAACACATACCCTCTTCGGGGGATATAAGATAGATAATCAGATAACAGAGGTCAGTTTATTGCAAATCTGACTGTGTCTTCAAGAAAGCAGTGGCAGTAGTCCAGAGGAAGAGACTGCGAAAGTCAAAATACAAATATAGTCAATGATTTCAAATTCCTTTGTTTCCCTCCCGTTTGCTCCCTTCCGTTATGTTTCTGACTCCCGAGGAAGGCTTTGTGGTGCCTTAACTAGCTATTGAATTTATTGTATACACTTCCTGGCATTCTTCCCTCCCATGGCTCTTTCTGACATCAGAAGAGTATCATCTTTCAGCACTTTTGGCTTTGTTTCTAAGCGTGATGTTCTTCCTTTCCCCCTCCTTACCCTATAGGTCTTAACAAAATAATTTCCAGCATTAAGTTTGGAGTCTTAATTTAAAGTGATGAAAGGGATTGCCCCCAAATCTTAGGCAACCCTAAAGAAACAACGAGACCTACGAAAGTGTGTTCTCTTCTGTGTATATGTTTGTGTGTGTGATGAATGGTAAGGGAAATCTAGAAACAGGTTAAGTAGGAGGGATTTGGCAATATGTATGAGACTAGTGTGAGAAGATAAATTGAAGCCCATAATAGATTTCTAACAATTTCCAAGTCATATATTAGAATAAATGCAGACTTACCGAGAAAATAATGGAGAACTTTCCTGTGGCTCTTAAAATGTTGTATGTATTTCTTTCACTAAATGAGAAAGTAGATTAGCTTTTTGGGCTTCCTTGTGGCTCAGAAGGCAAAGAATCTGCCTGCAATGTGGGAGGTAAGTGTTTGATCCCTGGGTTGGGAAGATCACCTGGAGAAGGGAATGGCAACCCACTACAGTATTCTTGCCAGGAGAATTCCATGGACAGAGGACCCTGGTGAGCTACAGTCTATGGGGCTGCAAAGAGTCATATATTACTGAGCAACTTAGAGATTAGCTTTTTAAACTTTTTTTGGGGGGAGGGTAGGATTATGAAGAAGTTTGTATATATGTGAAAAGGTGTGCTGTGGAATAAGTGACTGAGTGTCTTTTCTACTCAAGACCATGGAGAGGGGCTGCAACAGACCCACTCTGTGTGAATGTCCTTGCTTGATATTTGTCCTCTGTGTTTAGGGGCCATGGGGAAATTTGTCTGACTTACCCTTGAGAAGGCTGAACATACCCCGACCCCAGTATACAGGGCTGATTGCAAATGGAAAAGTCACTGTATGTAATCAATGTAATTCTGATGATAGATTGAAGGTTAAAATCTCATGCCAGAAGTACATCTCAGCATAGGTTTTATCAGCCTGGGATTATTTTTAAGAAATTATATTTATGAAAGAGATTGTGTTAGGCTAATGAAATTCCAGAAGTGAAATGCTAAGAAATGAATACCAGAGGAAGAGATTTTGGGACAAGCAGCTGAAGGAGAAGCAGCTGAAGATGAGGAAATGTCCATGTCATGGAAGAATGGTCAGAGAGGAGTCAGCCAGAATACCTCCAAAGACTTAGGAAAGTTCCTACAGAAGAAATGAGACAGTTTTGAAACTTCTTGGCAGTAACTGCCAAACACATGATTCTCTACTATCTGCAACTTACCCAGCCGCTCTTCTTTCCTTTTAAAGTCTCGTCGGAGAAGGAAATGGCACCCCACTCCAGGACTCTTGTCTGGAAAATCCCATGGATGGAGGAGCCTGGTAGGCTGCAGTCCATGAGGTCGCTAAGAGTTGGACACGAATGAGTGACTTCATTTTCACTTTTCACTTTCATGCATTGGAGAAGGAAATGGCAACCCACTCCAGTGTTCTTGCCTGGAGAATCCCAGGGACAGAGGAGCCTGGTAGGAGGCCGTCTTTGGGGCTGCACAGAGTCGGACACGACTGAAATGACATAGCAGCAGCAGCAGCTGTGTCAGAATGATAAAAGCAGTCGCCATGTAAGGAGATGCTGAGCAAGAGTAAATGATGGCAGAGAGTAAAGGATAGGTTGTATTCATGAGCAAGGTATTTCATGGATTCAGTGTAGCTTCATTATTGATTAGATATGAGTGATATAAGAGGAAAAGGGTAGGGGCCACACACAAATGTCTGTCTGGGTCCACTGGGTAGATGTTGTTTCTGTCCAAGTCACTGAGAGAATAGTTTTGGTGGGGATGATAATGCATTCCATGTGAATCATGGTAAGTTTGATCTGCTCCCAGAGTTTGTGGTGGACAGGGAAGCCTGGAGTGCTACAGTCCGTGGGGTCGCACAGAGTCGGACATGACTGAATGAACTGACTGACTGACTGAAGTTTGATCTATTGGAGGGAGATATCCAACAGGATAGAAAATCTGCCCTACTGATACCATTTTAAGAATCAATGATAGGTACTTCCCTGGCAGTCCAGTAGTTAAGACTCCACTCCTAAACACTGCAGGAGGCACGGATTTGATTCCTGGTTGGGGCACTAAGATCCTGCATGTCACACAGCATGGCCAAAAACAAAGAGTCAATGATAATTGAAAACTATTCCAATGAATTAAGTCATCTGGAGAGACAATCAACAGGGAACAAAGAAAAGACTCTGCCTGAACCTTGTGGAAAGCCTGTTTAAGGTGTGGACAGAAGATTAGAATAGAATACCTATTTATTTACATTATCACAAGTTTTATATATATATATATATATATATCAGATAAAGTTTTGGGCTCCTAGGCAAATTATAGGTGGCAGGTTTCTTCATAAAATATATCTTTAATAAACTGTTTCATGTACTTTGCTACTAAAATGTTCTTCTTTTGCTTTTTATCTTATGTGCTCTTCAAAAGTACTTGCTTTAATCTATGACAGCGACCTTACGATGCACTTTATAATGGACGTACCTTGATGATAAGGTTTGATTTGTAGTCTCTCTAGGCTTGCACATGAATCTCCCAAGAGCCATGCTGTGTTAGCACAGTGGTCTGAATCATTAAGATTGAAAATTATTTAAATTCTTCATTGTTATGGACAGGCCTGAGCAACTTGACAGTATATATTCTTTGAAATTTTACTCACAACTAAAGATCTTGTTTTGAAAGCTGTCCTTGGACCAAGATAACTAGCAGACATCTCAGTTACTTCTCATTCAGGTATATAAATCTATACACTTCCCTTGGGATAATATGCATTAAATATCTACAGGTGAGCAATCAAACTAGGTTTAATAGAAGGCAGTCACATGGAATTATGCCTGACTCTCTTCTCCCCAGAGGACGGTTCATAGCAAAGGAAAACATATAATCTATGAATGGGAAAGGACAAAAGGTTGTGCCCATGGAAGTGAAGCTTCCTCTAAATCTTTAGATTCTCGAAATAACTCTTGGTTGTTATGCACAAGACATTCAGGAAGTTGGTAGGGAAGAGAATGCCTGCCCTAGAAGCAGAGAAGTTATAGACAATGAAGTATGAGGAGAACCAGACAAATGCAGAGTCACAGAAGCCAAGAGAAGATGGTTTTACCTCGTTCAGTAGATGAATAGACATTAGATTGGTGGCTGATTGGAGTGTATCTGTATCAAGTGCTGCAAAGAAAAAAAAATTAAAAATGAGAATGGGTCAATGACCATTTATTTTGGCAAAATATTGTCTTTGGTAGTTTTAATAAGAACTATTTGACTGTGTGGATCACAATAAACTGTGGAAAATTCTGAAAGAGATGGGAATACCAGACCACCTGATCTGCCTCTTGAGAAATTTGTATGCAGGTCAGGAAGCAACAGTTAGAATTGGACATGGAACAACAGACTGGTTCCAAATAGGAAAAGGAGTTCGTCAAGGATGTATATTGTCACCCTGCTTATTTAACTTGTATACAGAGTACATCAAGAGAAACGCTGGACTGGAAGAAACACAACCTGGAATCAAGATTGCCGGGAGAAATAGCAATAACCTCAGATATGCAGATGACACCACCCTTATGGCAGGAAGTGAAGAGGAACTAAAAAGCCTCTTGATGAAAGTGAAAGTGGAGAGTGAAAAAGTTGGCTTAAAGCTCAACATTCAGAAAACGAAGATCATGGCATCCGGTCCCACCACTTCATGGGAAATAGATGGGGAAACAGTGGAAACAGTGTCAGACTTTATTTTTCTGGGCTCCAAAATCACTACAGATGGTGACTGCAGCCATGAAATTAAAAGACACTTACTCCTTGGAAGGAAAGTTATGACCAACCTAGATAGCATATTGAAAAGCAGAGACATTACTTTGCCAACAAAGGTTTGTCTAGTCAAGGCTATGGTTTTTCCTGTGGTCATGTATGGATGTGAGAGTTGGACTGTGAAGAAGGCTGAGCGCTGAAGAATTGATGCTTTTGAATTGTGGTGTTGGAGGAGACTCTTGAGAGTCCCTTGGACTGCAAGGAGATCCAACCAGTCCATTCTGAAGGAGATCAGCCCTGGGATTTCTTTGGAAGGAATGATGCTAAAGCTGAAACTCCAGTACTTTGGCCACCTCATGTGAAGAGTTGACTCATTGGAAAAGACTCTGATGCTGGGAGGGATTGGGGGCAGGAGGAGAAGGGGATGACAGAGGATGAGATGGCTGGATGGCATCACTGACTCGATGGACGTGAGTCTGAGTGAATTCCAGGAGTTGCTGATGGACAGAGAGGCCTGGCGTGCTGCGATTCATGGGGTCGCAAAGAGTCAGACACGACTAAGTGACTGATCTGATCTGATCTGATTATACTGAAGTTGTGAGTATGAAAGTCCAATTGGAAATGGTAAGAAGAAAGCCAAAAGGCAGTAAGCACAGGAGGGTATTAGTTGAGTAATTTTTCTGAAGATAATTGACAGATAAGATAGAGGCTGGAGAAGGAGATAAGGCTACATTTACATCCATGAAAATGTGAAAGAACAAAGGTAATGTTTAGCCTTCAGAAGGAGCACACATATTCTTTCATTTTAGCATGATGAAAAGTAAAGTCAGTAGGAGGAGAGGCATATAAGCTGCTAGAACTTGTGGTGGAAAGATGAGGTCATTCTTGCCTGACACTTAGAGATGGTTTCGACAAGGTCATCAACAGGAGGGAGACCTGAAACAGCTGGAGTTTTAAAGAGAGAGTGAGAGTGATGCAATTGTCATCTCTGAGAGTATTATAGTACAAGCCAAGTATAAAGTGTAATACATTAACCACAAAGACAGTAGACATATATTTGCAGAAATGTGAGTAGAAAGAACTAAGAAAGCCAAACAAGATATGAAAGGAAAAGCAATGATATAAAGGATGATACTGTTGATTTCTTCTTAAATATAGAAATAAAACTAAATGTTTTTAAGAATCATAGTCATAGAAGCAAAGATAAACCATGATGATGTTGGGACTTTCCTGCTAGTCCAGAGATTAAGAATCTATACTTCCACTACAGGGCAAATGAAAATTTTAGTTGCTCAGTTGTGTCTGATTCTGCGACCCCATGGACTGTAGCTGGCCATGTTCCTCTGTCCATGGAATTATCCAGGTAAGATTATTGGAGTGAGTTTCCATTTCCTACTCCTACTCCACTACAGGGGGCATTTAATTCCTGGTTGGGGGACTAGAATTTCACATGCCACATGGTACACCCCAAACAAAACAAAACAAAACAAAACACCAACTTAAAATATCATGACAACATTGAATTAATAATAAAACTAGCAAAAGTCAGGATATTATGATGAGAGGGGGGAAAAGGATAAAGTATAAGCACACTGATTTTTTTTTTACCTTTAGTATTGAAGGATTGCATATTAAGTGAGAGAGAAAAATGTTATCCCCTATAAGCATAAAGTTCAGTTCAGTTCAGTCGCTCAGTCGTGTCCAATTCTTTGAGACCCCATGAATCTCAGCATGCCAGGCCTCCCTGTCCATCACCAACTCCCAGAGTTCACCCAAACTCAAGTCCATCGAGTCAGTGATGCCATCCAGCCATCTCATCCTCTGTCGTCCCCTTCTCCTCCTGCCCCCAATTCCTCCCAGCATCAGAGTCTTTTCCAATGAGTCAACTCTTCACATGAGGTGGCCAAAGTACTGGAGTTTCAGCTTTAGCATCATTCCTTCCAAAGAAATCCCAGGGCTGCTCTCCTTCAGAATGGACTGGTTGGATCTCCTTGCAGTCCAAGGGACTCTCAAGAGTCTTCTTCAACAGCACAGTTCAAAAGCATCAGTTCTTTGGCCCTCAGCTTTCTTTACAGTCCAATTCTCACATCCATACATGACTACTGGAAAAACCATAGCCTTGACTAGACAGAACTTTGTTGGCAAAGTATAAATTTAAGTCCTAGAAAATTTATAACAAGACAAAATAAACCAAAATAGGATTTGGTGTTACACTTAAAATACATGTATTTTACTGAATGTTAAGTTTTACATAGAAAACAACCACAGGATTGAATTGTAGGTAATTATATGAACTTTGAGTAAGAGCAAAGTATACTGTTTACAATTTACTTTGAAATTCATTAAAAATTAAATAAAATGATAAAGTAAGGGATATGTGTATGTATGAATTGTAGAGTCCAGGTGATGTATAGGTATTCGATGTTATTAGTTGTATATTTAGATTTTTCACAAGAAAAATCTGGGCCAGAAATCAGATGAGGACAGATAGGAAAGAGGAAAAGATGAGGAAAATTGAAAATGTAGCAATTCCCTTATCTTTTAGGATGGAAAGTTTATGGATCTGTGTAAATACATTGACTCAATAAATTGTGGTTTGGGGTTTGTAATTTAGTTATACAGTTAATAAATATAAAATAATAGGACAGATTCAGTTCAGTTGACTCAGTCATGTCCGGCTTTTTGCGACCCCATGAACTGCAGCATGCCAGACTTCCCTGTCCATCATCAACTCCTGGAGCTTGCTCAAATTCATGTTAATCGAGTCAGTGATGCCATCCAACCATCTCATCCTTGGTTGTCACCTTCTCCTCCTGCCCTCAATCTTTCCCAGAATCAGGTTCTTTTCCAATGAGTCATTTCTTCATATCAGATGGCCAAAGTACTGGAGTTTTCACATTTTAGGGGGAAAAATACTCAAACCTTTTGAAGTGTTAGAATTTACTACACAATTTTATGTTGTATAATGTTTTCATATTCCCTACATTCTTATATTTCTGTTGATTCATGGTGGAATTGGGAAGGTGAATCCAAGCTGATATTTCATCCAAAGGTATGTTCTTTTGTTTCCCCATCCACGTGAATCCTGTGAGAAGTCCCATGTCAAATAGTAAATAGAAAGAAAGAAAGATACTGCTAAGTCGCGTCTGACTCTTGCGATCCCATGAACTGTAGTCTGCCAGGTTCCTATGTCCATGGGATTCTCCAGGCAAGAATACTGGAGTGGGTTGCCATTTCCTTCTCCAGAGGAACTTCCCTACCCAGGAATTGAACCCAGGTCTCCTGCATTGCAGCCAGATGATTTACCGACTGAGCTATGCAGGAAGCTGTAAATAGATAGTTGCTCTATGGGTTCCCCTATTAATGGTTCAGTTGTCCAGTCACTTAATACAAACTGGTGCTGTGGATGTCATATGGGAATTTTACTTCTTCCTCTCCTCTCCCCTGCATTAAAACAAAAACTTTGGGAACTTTGGGGGTAGAATCAAGCCTAGTTTCTGGTTCCTTAAAGCATCCACTGTCTATACCCACCATGGTGGTGTCTTATCATTTCCGGGTATGTTGTCCCAGCATTGGATTAAGCCCTGCTATGGCAGGGAGGAGGCCCTTTGTCTCAGTTTCCATTTGGTATAGGTGCCTATCCTCAGACCTCCTTCAGCAACTGCTTCAAAAACCTAATCTACTGGTTCAGAGAGAATCTCCATCAGCTCTTTCAATAACCCAGTGTTCTATACAAGTTAGGAGATGCAAAATCTGTCAATACATTTTTTAAAAAAAGAATAAAAAAACCCTTTTTATTCTATATTCAGTTCAGTTCAGTTGCTCAGTCATGTCCGACTCTTTGTGACCCCATGAATCGCAACATGCCAGGCCTCCCTGTCCATCACCAACTCCCAGAGTTCAATCAAACTCATGTCCATCGAGTCGGTGATGCCATCCAGCCATCTCATCCTCTGCCGTCCCCTTCTCCTCTTGCCTCCAATCCCTCCCAGCATCAGAGTCTTTTCCAATGAGTCAACTCTTCGCATGAGGTGGCCAAAGTATTGGAGTTTCAGCTTCAGTATCAGTCCTTCCAGTGAACACCCAGAATTGATCTCCTTGCAGTCCAAGGGACTCTCAAGAGTCTTCTCCAACACCACAGTTCAAAAGCATCAATTCTTCAGCTCTCAGCTTTCTTCACAGTCCATCCAACTCTCACATCCATACATGACCACTGGAAAAACCATAGCCTTGACTAGACGGACCTTTGGAGTATAGCCAATTAACAATGTTGTGACAGTTTCAGGTGAATAGCAAAGGGATTCAGCCATACATAGAAATGTATCCATTCTTCCCCAAACTCCCTTAGTGTAGTGCTTTGTGAAAAAGAAAAATGCAATGGGCAGGTATCCTCTGATGAACACCATGTTCGTGTTCGCATCACTGAATTGATTGCAAGCCATCTAGTGTAAGTTACTTTATGTTGTTGGCATGTGGATCATGTCTCCCTCATCCCCAGCACAGATACAGATTTATCCTATTGTTAAATGCCTCTGGCATTTAATTACAATTCTCTTAACCATATTTCAAATAATTGAATTGTTGACTTATATTCTTAAAATCTTATTTGAATGTATTTTATTATATGTTAAATTTTTGAAGTTAAATAAGTTACCTACTGTTTCTGGGGCATCCCTATAGCTCAGTTGGTAAAGAATCCACCTGCAATGCAGGAGGCCTCAGTTCAATTCCTGGGTCTGGAAGATCCGCTAAAGAAGGGATAGGCTACCCACTCCAGTATTCTTGGGCTTCCCTTGTGGCTCAGTTGGTAAAGAATCTGCCCGCAATGCGGGAGACCTGGGTTTGATCCCTGGGTTGGGAAGATCCCCTGGAGAAGGAAAAGGCTACCCACTCCAGTATTCTGGCCTGGAGAATTCCATGGATAGTATAGTCCATGGGGTCCATCCTGTTTCTTCAGTTAGCACTATATAGTAAATACTTTCCTGAGTTTGTTCATAGATATAATAGCTTCTGTTGTTGTTTAGTCACTAAATTACGTCCGACTCTTTCACGACCCCATAGACTGCAACCTTCCATGCTCCTCTGTCCATGGGGTTTCCCAGACAAGAATACTGGAGTGGGTTGTCCGTTCCTTCTCCATGGCATCTTCCTGACCTGGGGTCAGACCTGTGTTTCCTGTATTACAGGCAGGTATTTTAGCACTGAGCCACCTGGGAAGCCCAGATATAATACTTACTCCTCTGATATACTTCATTTTGAAAACATTTAGGTTTACAATTTTTGGCTGTCACAAAAAGGTAAAACTAACACTTTCAGGCATCAAACTTTTTCATCTTGACATTATTATTTGGTTAGTGTTTTCTTTTAGAAATGGGAGTGCAAAATCAAATGGCATGGCTGTTTTCCTGTACTGAATGCATTTAGTCAGATTGTTTTCTGAAAGTTGTACTGATTTACCTCTACTAGCAATCTATTGGAATACTAATTTCACTACATTCTTATGAGTATTGGACATTTCATCATGTATGTTAAGTCTATAGGGTAATCATTTCTTTCTTGTATCAGTCTCTTTTGCTTTCCTTCCCTTTGTAAGGAATGCATTTTAAAAGTAAGAGGTGATATCTGATCTTAGTATGTACAATTCCTTTTCTAGACATTTTGTTCCTAACTAAAGATTAAATGTCTAGTTCACTGTCTGCTGTCCATTCTTTGAAGTCTGCCCTCTAAAATACTGTCTTTTCTGGCCTGCCGGGTTTGCAGTAAGATTTGTTGTAATGATTTTGTACCTGCATTCTTGCTATTATCTCTATCCATGCTTGCTTAAGATTTACTAGGGATCAAGGAATATGGTACATTTCCAATCACATCACGGGAGAATGATGTGATAAGAAAATGTAACATGTTTACTGTTAGAGAATGACCCACTTCTTGTATTATGTGTAGAGCTACTTATCATGTGTAGGTTGTATTTATTGAATTTAGATTTTTTTTTTTTTTTAGCATAGCTTGAACTCGGAAGACAAAACACATTTCAGATATAGGCTCCACCACTACCTAGATTCAATTCAGTTCAGTCGCTCAGTCATGTCTGACTCTTTGAGGCCCCATGGACTGAAGCACTGCAGGCTTCCCTGTCCATCACCAACTCCCAGAGCTTGCTCAAACTCATGTCCATTGAGTTGATGATGCCGTCCAATCATTTAATCCTCTGTCGTCCCCTTCTCCTCCTGCCTTCAATCTTTCTCAGCATAAGGGTCTTTTCAGATGACTCAGATCTTCACATCAGGTGGTCAAAGTATTGGAGTTTCAGCTTCAGCATCAGTCCTTTCAGTGAATATTCAGGACTGATTTCCTTTAGGATGGACTGGTTGGATCTCCTTGCAATCCAAAGGACTCTCAAGAGACTTCTCTAACACCACCATTCAAAAGCATCAATTCTTCAGTGCTCAGCTTTCTTTATAGTCCAACTCTCACATCTATACATGACAACTGGAAAAACCATAGCTTTGACTAGATGGGCCTTTGTCGGCAAAATAATGTCTCTGCTTTTTAATATGCTGTCTAGGTTGGTCATAACTTTTCTTCCAAGGAGCAAGCATCTTTTAATTTCATGGTTGCAGTTGCCGTCTTCAGTGATTTTGGAGCCCCCCAAAATAAAATCTCTCATATTTCTATTGTTTCCCTATCTATTTGCCATGAAGTAATGGGACCGGATGCCATGATCTTAGTTTTCTGAACGTTGGGCTTTAAGCCAGTTTTTTCACTCTCCTCTTTCACTTTCATCAAAAGGCTCTTTAGTTCTTCTTCGCTTTGTGCCATTAGGGTGGTGGCATTTGCATACCTGAGATTATTGATATTTTTCCCACCAATCTTGATTTCAGCTTGTGCTTCATCCAGCTCGGCATTTCATATGATGTACCCTGCATATAAGTTAAATAAGCAGGGTGACAGTAGTCCTTTCCCAATTTGGAATCAGTGTGTTGTTCCATGTCCAGTTCTAACTGTTGCTTCTTGACCTGCATACAGATTTCTTAGGAGACAGGTCAGGTGGTCTGGTATTCCCATCTCTTTAAGAATTTTCCAGACTTTGTTGTGATCCACACAAAGGCTTTGGCATAGTCGATAAAGCAGTAGATTTTTATTCTGGAACTCTCTTGCTTTCTCTATGATCCAACGGATGTTGGCAGTTTGATCTCTGGTCCCTCTACCAGAAGCTTAAGATAGATGCTTTTAAGTTTTTCAAGGCTCCCAACAGTTGACTATGGAAAAATATGTCCACCTAATATGATTGTTTTGAGAATTAAATAAGATTTTATACACATTTGCAATTACAGTTGGTGGGACACAGTAAGTATTTGATACGTGTTAGTTCCCTGGTGCCTCAGACGGTCAAGAATCTGCCTGAAATGCAAGAGATCCAGGTTGGTCCCTGGGTCGGGAAGATCTCAGATGAAGAAAATGGCTACGTACTTCAGTATTCTTGCCTGGAGAATTCCGTGGATAGAGGAGCCTGGTGGGCTACAGTCCACAGTGTCTCAAAGAATTGGACAGTACTGAACAACTAACACTTGAACTTTTCATTCTCTTGATATGTAATGAACAATGCCCAACTCCCTAGGGAGTAGACTGAATGAGCAGATGACTGAACTGAGATACACCTGAATAACATCCCCCCTGCTAGCCAATGCATCATGGCCCTTTGGCTATGGAGGATGGTCGTTCATCCTTCCAGAATCTGAACTGGGCTACAGAACTCTAGGAGGACAATTGAGTTTGATATGGATCTGCAATCTTTCTCTAAGGAAAAAACAAGAATGTCAGTGAACCATTTCTTGTTCCCATCTGCCGCAAAAGGTTAAAAAACTGTTCATTTGAGGTGATAGGTAGGAGATAAGAGGGCAAGCAGTCAAGCACATTGATAAATATTGCTAGCTTTGGGGATCTAAAGTCAGAAACTGGCTCTTGTAAGATATGTCTATTATAGAATTATTTTTATGTTCATTACTTTATGTGTTCTTCTTTAATGTAGTAAATGTTCTATATTTCAATGTTTTCTTAGCTGTGGTTAATGGAACAAAGGCAAAGAATTGGTGCAATATTTCCTGGAAGTTTAATATGAATCAACCTACTTTGTGGGCTAGCATGATGTGTCGTGAAGAAGATGAATGAGGCGGAATAAGTAATATTTACCTAGCTAACTGAAATAAAAATAGTTTATCATTCTTTTTTATGCTTATCATTTTGTACCATGAGTGTGAAGTGTGGTTGTTTCCTTTTATGTTTGGAAAGATTTTCCTCATTTGTATAATTCACAAAGTAAAGGGCCTCACAACTGGGCATCTTTCAATATCACTTAAACTTTCTTGATTGAATGGCAAATAGGTGTGAGGCAATATGTGAACTTTAATTGCAGTCCAGAAAGAAATCCTGAGAAAAACTGAGGGCAAGAAGAGAAGGGAGCAATGGAGGATGAGATGGGTGGATAGCATCACCAAGTCAATGGACATAAGTTTGAGCAGACTCTGGGAGATAGTGAAGGACAGGGAAGCTTGGCACACTTCAATCCATGAGGTTGCAAAGAGTCAGACAGAACTTAGTGACTGAACAACACAACAAGAAATCCAAGTATCCACGTTTCCCACAGCTTCAACCCTGTGTTAATACTTTTCTTTTAATTGTAATCAGCCACAGTTTCATAGCTCAGTTGGTAAAGAATCTGCCTGTAATGCAAGAGATCCCAGTTAGATTCCTGGGTGGGGCAGATCTGCTGGAGAAGGGATAGGCTACCCACTCCAGTATTCATGGGCTTCCCTTGTGGCTCAGCTGGTGAAGAATCCGCCTGCAACGTGGGAGCCCTGGATTTAATCCCTGGATGGGAAGATCCCCTGGAGAAGAAAAAGGCTACCCACTCCAGTATTCTGGCCTAGAGAATTCCATGGGGTCACAAAGAGTCAGACACGACTGAGAGACTTTCACTCATAATTTCATCTTTTAAAGTCAGTGTTTGTTGTTCAAGTCTGGACTTAAGAGAAAGTAACAGTAGATGCTATAATATAATTTGTTTCTGGAAAAGAGTGTAGGATGAGGTTACATTTTTTTAAAATTATTCACCCAAGCTCTATTAGAAATAATTGTTTGACTATTTAGAATTAATTCACATAATTAGATAAAGTAAATGAGATGCAACATAAAGATGAAAGAGTTGCTAAGTTTCTAAATACACCTGAAACTGGGTCTCATACAAATGGCATATTTGTGAGGAAAGGACATGATTTGCAGTAGAGATCTACAACTCATCCAAGTTCTCTTTCAAATGTCATTACACTGCTTCCTGTAGCTGTAGGTGTCTTGGCTACGATGTCCTCTGGTGTCCTTGACTTTTTTCTCTTTTTTGTGTAAGATTTACCCCCATTGATGTGGTGGTGAGCGTTGGGGAGGGGAAGACTTTTGTAGTCCTCTTATTGGATCTCAGTCTTTAGTGAACTTGTACCTCTGAGCTATTAATTTCACAAGTAATTCTCAGTTCCTTCCCTCCTCAAGGAAGGTTATATTAGGGTTGGGTATCTTACTTCCACCAGATAAGTTAGGCTCTGGAAAAATAGTTTCCCTTGTGGGCAGATCTTAGTAAGAACAGAATGCTCTGCATATATTTCAAAATGGCTAAGTTTCTTGATAATTGCAAGTATCAATTAATTTTTTTCCAGTCTTCGCTATGAGAACGTATATAAATCTTGTAGGTAAAACACAGAAGTATAGAAACCCCATGACTGGACCTCCCTCACATCTTTAACTCTTAGACTTGTCCACACTGAGCCTCAAACAGTTCATCTGTTATAGTTGAATGTTTCCTACCCTGGTAGTCCTATTGCTTTTAATTAAGAAAAAAATATGTTCTATTACAATGTCTCCCTCCTTTTTTAATGATAGGACCTCGTTATCTTTTTTGTCCTAAGGTTTTACTATATGCTATTTTCAGATGTACAACATTAGGGAAAGAAGCCAACTCTGAAGGTGTGCCAGAAAATAAGATTTGAAGAATCAACATGACCCATTCAAAAGCCTTTATAATGAGCCTCACAAATTCCTTGGCTCTTCCTTTGTAATTACATGGGAAGAGAATGAGAGTCTATCAATGAAAGTACCTTTCAAAGTGTGCCAGGCCCTGGCCCAGACTTTCATTTGCACTAATTCGGTGTGACATCACAGTACTGAGTGTTATGACTTACCCTTGTAGGCAAGTCCGAGGGGCATCCTTGGCACTGTCTGTCACTCAGGACAATGCTGTATTTAGAAAGAAATGTTTATCTTTTTCTACTTTATAACTGTGGAAGTGTTATTTTCTGTGCCAGAATAATGGTGATAAATCAGTTGGGAAAATTACAAAACAACTTTGATTTAAACATTGAAGGGTTATATTATGTCAGTGGATCATAGTTCCAGAAAGAGAACAGATTGCAAAAACTTTATTTGAAAAGCTCAGCTGCTAAGAATCACAGTTGATTTGGTAATGGAATTTCCATAAATGTACTAAACCTTATCTCGATGAATAGCCCATGTAGTTTAACTAAGTTAAAATTCATTTACCCCTCATTTTACCTTTACAAAAAGTCAAGAGGATAAAGAAGAAAATAAAATTGACTTCCTCTCATAACCCTAATATAGCTATAATATTAGTTTTTTATTAATACTATGACAAATTACCACAAATTTAGCAGGTTAAAACAAATTCATTATCTAAGAGTTCTTTAGGTCAAAATTCTGGGTCATCTGCTTAAAATCTCACAAGGCTGGAATCAAGGTGTCTGCTGGACTGGGCTCTTGCTTCAAGGGTCTGGAGGAAACTCTGCGTCCAGGTCTTTTTGCAGGTGGTTGAGGATTCAGGTCCTCTGTTACTGTAGGGCTGGGTTCCCTGAGTCCTTGCTGTCTGTCAGCGTGAGCTTCTCTCAACCCCGTAATGCTCCTGCCTTTCTTGTTGTGTTGCCCTCTCCATCTTTAGAGATGGTGATTTCAAATCCTTATTCTTCAGTCACTCTAATGTCTACTGCTTCATCTCTTCTGCCTCTAGTTTGAGAAAGTTCTTTGCTTTTAAGTGATTAGACTTTTAAGTGACCAGATTGGACCAACTTAGACAATCTCTTTACTTTAAAATCTATGAATTCTACTTTCAAATTTCTTTGTTGTGTAAAAGTAACATTCACAAATTGCAGGGAATAGGGTATGACTATTTTGGGGGCATTCTGCCTTAATGCCACTTCCTTTTTTATATGACTGCTAGAATCTTAGTTGTGGCATGAGGAATCTTCATGTGTCATGTAAACTCTAGTTGTGGTAAAGGGGCTTAATCTGCCCCTCAGCATGTGAGATCTTAGTTCCATGACCAAGGATTAAACCCACATCCCCTGTATTGCAAGGCATATTCTTATCCACTCGACTATCAGGGAAGTCCTCTAATACCACATTTTAATGTTTTGAAATAATCTGTTCAGTCCTCATTCTTGGCCTTTGTCCCAAGCATATGTGTGTTTTGGTTAGGAGTGAATAGTGCCACATAATTTCATACCCATAGTACAGAAAACACATGAATTATTTGGAATGATTCACCATCTTAAAAGTTCTATGGGATTCAAGGTTGGTGATACACAGTCACGTTGACTAAATTATATTTCTTTTTTTGCTTTCTTGAGAGGGAGGAAAGGGCACAGCTCTCATGCTGGGAGCCATTCTTGACTTTTATCTGAATGTTATTCAGGGTATACATCTTGACGAGAAAAAGACTGAGAAATTTTGCTCTAATCTGAAAGAGGTGTGGTTTTTAATGACTGTGTTGTATTCCATTGTGCTGAAGGACAAACATTTTAACAAAATCTATATTTTTGAAATTCTATTTGTGTATAACTTAGTAATGTTTTGCAAATACATCTTTGTGTAGGAGAACTACTAAGACTAAAATTTAACTATTTTATTGATTAGTAATATTTATTGTCAAATTGCTACCCAGAAAGAATGTTGTACTCTACATTCTCATCAATCTTCTACAACAATGTCTATTTTACTTTGTCAGACCCAGAAAAAAAATGATGAATATACTTTCATTATAATGCTGCCTAATGGTTTTTTAAAGATATTTTATATCTTATTAAGCAGCCATTTGTCAAAGAGTTTTATCTGTTTTCAAGAAGTTTTCATCTGAAATAGACTTGTCTTCTTTTAAAATGTTTAACATTTTCTCTTTCCCCTTTCCTCTCTCCTTCCTCTTCCTTTTTATCTCTTTCTGTCTCCTCTCTTCCTCCTCCTCCTTTTGTTTTTCCTCTTCTCGCCTTTTTTTCTTTTTCCTTTAGAAAATAGTGTACGATACACACATACACATGTATAACACTGATATTAAATGAAGAGTTAATTTGCTTCTCATTCTCTATCCCAAAATAGAAGCAAGTTATGTTAGTGAGATCTATTCCAGTGACATACAGATATTTTTGAATCAGTGAAGAGAGATTTTTGGCATTAATTTACCAGGATAAGCAATGCCACAGATTCTGGAAGCTGTCAAAATTGATATTACTAAAAATTTCCCTGTGCCCAGAAGTTTAAAATAAATATCTTTTGGGAGAAAACTATCTGATGTTTAGTGAGATACATTCTTTTATTTATGAATTATTGGCATTTACCAAGAGCATTCATAATTCTGTTCTCAGGCTATAAGGTTTGTATGGTCATATTCTTGCAATGTATATTTCAAATAAGTACACAGCTCTGATAAAACTACATTTCTCGGCTGACGAGTTTGACACTGAAAATATGTATTAATGTTCTAAAATATGTTTCTGACTCCAAAGGTACCGCTTAGCAATGCTGGGTGCTGTGGGAAATGTTCTATGGCCAAGAAGCATGAAGCATTACTAATATCTCTTAGAATATGAAATGACTTTGTTTTCAAGTGTCCATGTTATTCTAGGTCCCCAAAATTTCTCTGTATCTATGTAAATCATAGAGTTTGAGTTCAGTGATTTAAAAATTAACATTGAACATCCATGGCATTCATATTGCTGTTGATTAGCAGATTAAAACCAAGAAAATTCGGCATCCAATTAGAGATGAATACACTTCAAGAATTATGTTTCAGTCTTTGAGCGGCTGCAATTCAGTATGTAGTTTGTGAAATATTCAAAAACACTATAGTTAGTCATTTTATGAGATGATTTTATATATATAATACATATTACAGAAAATATTTCTATTTTATATGCATGCAGTTCTTCCTATAATGCATTTAATATTTGGGAGATCTTATATCTATAAGTTGAGCCGTTTGTATAGTTAATTTGAATATTTAGTCAATCATTTAAAAAAAAATAGAAGGGGCACCATTATTTTATTTTAGAAGACTACCTTGGGCCACTTTGTGGAACTCTCATGTTCATAGGAGCCAAGTTGGAAAACCTTTCTTTTAGTGCAGATGAATAGAACAGCACTTTCCAATGAGTTTGGCATGTTTATGCTCTTTTCATTTTAATCTTATTTATTTCACAAATTGTGGGCAGAGCAGTATAAATACTAGAGCTTTATGCTGATAGAATTAATTTTTACAAATTGGAAAATTTGAATAAATTACTTTTTAAAAAGTGAAATTGAATTTAATAAGCATTTGCCAACTCTAATTTTGTGGCTTAGAAAAATCATTAATAATCGGTACTTACTGAGCATTAATTGCGTGCAGTTTATGCTTTATTATGATTTTTTTTTAACAGGGAGGGAAACTAAAACTGAAGAAAGATAAATGACTTGCATGAAGTTCAGAAGTCTGTGAAAGATTTGAATCCAGTATTTGTTCAAAGCTCACAGTCTTAACCATTATTTTACCTGCCCTAAAACTGCTCATTTTCTCCCCTCCCCTTTTATAACATTACCTATCAGAAGTGATTTTCAAAATTCAGTCTGCATCCAGATCTCCTAGAAGATCTTACATGAAACACAGATTGTTAGAGCGCAATCCCAGAGTCTGTGATTCAGGAAGTGTTGACTGATCCTGATATTTAGATTTTTAACAAGCACAGGTGATCTTAATGCTACCTATCCAAGGACCATGTTTTGAAAATCGCTGCTGTATAGTCTCTAGTGTTTATTGATAAACAGGTGGTAGCCTTTGTTTGGAATCTATTATTATTCTATACACGTGGTTTAGTTAAGCTAAATCTGGAAATCTGTGAGTCCAGATGTCATTGATTTGAAGATGATGTTAAATATTCTAGTACCTTCTTAAAGCTCTCGTTAATTACCTATCACATAAAAGTCCTAATTGATTAATTTATTATTCATCACTGTAGCTGTGCAGAGCTGTTTAGTCAGTCTAGACATAGTTTGTGAATTTAGAAATGTATCCTAGAGAATTCACTGATCTATTACCTGGTTATAGGAAGAAGGAAATGGTGACCCACTCCAGTATGCTTGCCTGAAAAACTCCATGGACAGAGGAGCCTGGAGGGCTACAGTCCATGAGGTCGCAAAGAGTTGGCCATGACTGAGCAACTAAACACATAGGAAGATAAATATGGGGAAATGTCTGGCTATGAATATATCTAGAATCTTCTACTACAGATGTTAAGAGCTCTACTTAAGAATGCATACTCAAAAAAAAAAAAAAAGAATGCATACTCAAATTAATTTTATTTTTATATCTTTATCTCTTGTTCCTTGTTGTCAGTTGGATATTTCTTCTTTATTATGTCACCTATAGACTATTCAGAGTATACAGAGTTTTCAATATTGTCCTTTTTATTTTATACTTTAAATGTATCTATTTCAACAACAACAACACTTTCCTATAGTGTTTATTTACAGGTTTAGTTAACATCCCCAACATTAAACATAACTAAGTAGTTTGCTACAAATCTATCTAGGCAAATTTTAAATTATTTTAGCAGAAAACACAAGGTTACAGGACCTCAGTAGATAGCATTAGAAGTGGTGCTTCTGTGATGGGCAGGATCCTTGACTTCCAAGTGTGCTTAATTGTATTTCAGGCTTTAAGACTCATCACAACTGCAAAAAGAGATAACAAAATTTTGTGTGTGAAGGGATCTGATAAAAGGTAGCCTTTTTATCCTTGAAGAGGGAGATGTAAAAGGGACAAGGAGACAGATGAGAGGTACCATTAAATAGACAAATATGCAAACATAAACAACTATTCAACGCTGATTACCTGAGCTTTCCCTGTGACTATTCTTGAGAGAAAAAGACTAAGGAGAATGCCACGAATGTGCTTTAGATATTATTTATTATTTTAAGTACTAGTGTACTTAGCCTCAATGACAGTCATTTTAAATATGTACCCATATGCTACATTCATTCACAGGACTTATACACACAGAGGACATAAGTGTCCACATGCATGCGCAAAGTGAAAAACTCCAAGGCAATGCACTTCAACATGTTTTGAAAAATCTGTTATAATCTCCCAGAGAACACTATTGCCACAGTAACTTGAAAGGGATTGGTATTCAAAATTAAAACAACCTACTCTTGCTGTCTAGGGTATTATTTTATTGTCCTATTACATAGATTTAATTAGATGCACTCTTTCTGTTCTCATTTAATATTAAAGAGATAAGACTTTGGATATAAACACTGAGGAATAGGTATCAACATTTCATTCATTCATAAAGAAGTATTTTTCTTATATTGTTCATTTGCGTGCAATTTTTTTTTCTACATTTGCCCAACTCTTTAAAAACCCATATGCTCACAATGTTGACAACCTAAATGCTGCTTGTGGCCAGAAGTAATAGTTAGCACTTTTCTCCGCCCTCTTAAACCCAGGCTTCCACAAAGGAACTTAACTGACATCAAGTCTCGGACTAAACATGCTTATTCTTCACCTCCATCTGCCCAGACTGTCTCATGTCCCAGCTCAAAGCACCAGTTCCCATGTGAAACCCTCCCTAATAAATAATTCTACCATTCTACACATATGTTCTCCATTCCTTTTGAAGCATTTTCATAAAGTACTCATTAAAAATGTTATCATAACATGTAACATTTGACATCAATAGGTTGTATTTTTCTTGGATGTTTCCTTCTATTTCCTGTAGTCTCATGCCTTTCCCTCTTTCCACCAATAGGGCAGGAAGAATGCTGTTTTTCAGTGAGTACTGTTGCTGGCCCAAGCCCTCTGTTAGACACATGTATAGATTATCTTAATGTCTGCTAGAGTTATGAATTGTTTTCACTTTGTGTATGGAAAGACTGAAGACCTGAGAGGCTAAGTAGATTGTTTAGATTATAAAAATGAAGGTAAAACGTATTCCGTGAATATGCATTGAGGGATTGGAAACCCCTGGTTTTTCCTGAGTATCCTGGTAGAAGAGCATCCTCTACTGGTGCTGTAATGGCTGGGGGCTCTGCCTGTGCAAGCCTGGGAGAAGATGTTCTGCATACACACACCCACACATACACACACACACATATACACACACACATGCATGGAGATACCCAGTCAGAGTTCATGGAGAAGGATGAAGCATGTATGAGAGTGGAGTCTGACACCAGAGAGCAAGGAGAGGCTCAGGACCTCTGGAGAGCCTGCAAGGCTGGGGCAGAGACTGGGAGTTAGTTAAATCCTACCCCCATGTGATAGGCTTCCCTTGACTGCTCTCTCTGTGGAATCTGCCTGTGAAGTCTAAAAAGAAAACCACAAATTGCTAAGAGAAATGTGATTTCTTATGAAAAACAATGTCAAAGTGAGCTCCGAGTACCACTTGGCAGGAGGCCAAGGCCAAGCAAAGGGAGAGAACTTCAAAAGTATGGGGGCGTTGTATAAGCCACAGGCTGATTGGCAAGGAAATCACAATTTCTTCCTCTGCACTATCCACGTGTTTCCTCAGGTCTTCAGTTGTGCTTGGGGGATTTGTTGATGCAGGGAGCTAGGGCACCTCTGTCTACACTGGACACACAGGTCTAATGTACAGTGAGGTTGCTTAATTCTGATTATTCACTGCTTCTAATAAAGCAGTCAACAAAAATCAAAGACCATTATTGGAGAGAACGAAATGTCTCAGGCCCCCAGTGAGGCCCCATGTCCTGGCCAAGAAGTCCACCTGTGATCTGTGTTTCCTGCCTGTCGGGGCTGCCGGAGTTTCTGGAATTACATGGTTCTCCCAATGTTTTAGACAGATTTCCTCCAAATTGCTCTATTTTCACTACAGGCCGCAACATTATTGTGATTAATTTGGCTATAATTGAGTTTTATTACAAGAGTGGCATTTGTCTTTGACTTTGGCAGAAAGCTTGATTCTTTGTCATCATCTCCAGCCAGCCAGCTGGAGCTGCAATGCCAGGCCTTACACAAATGACAAGTCAGTCCAACCAGATAGAAAATACGTGTGAGTGTGGGGTGTGTGTGTGTGTGTGTGTGTGTGCAGGGGCTCTGGTAGGGACAGTGATGGATAATACAAGGAGAGGGAAGGAAAAAGAGGCTTTATGCACCAAGTTGATCCAATGATCATTCAGAAATAGTCAAGAGATAAGATGAATCAAGTACTAACATTGCTTCCTGATTGCCAGGTAATTTCTATTAATTGGTTCAGAAAGAAATATGCCTATATCACCTTGGACCTGTTTCCCACTGCTTACCTGAGGTAACAAATTAAACATTTTAAAAGAAAAATATGGTCACATTTCCTTAAGCATATCAATATATACATTCCTAGGCTTGATATCAATATATACATTCCTATACGTGTTATCACCAAACATAGCAAAAATACAAGGGATAAAAATACATCACCCTTCTTGGAAAAATATGCACATAAAAAATATATGAATGCTTTCAGTGGCAAGCTTTAGAGAAATGGTGGAACAAATACAATTGTATTTATACCATGAAATGTTACTCATTAAAGTCACATTTTCAGTGACGTGTAGTGTCATGACTATATTGTTACAATATTGAGCATAAAAGCATGATATTAAATGATACAATGCCAGTTTTTGCACACCTTTAATACTATAAGAATATCCATGTACATGTTTGATGTTTTTCTAGAATAGTGCATAAGTTTGCATAATTTTAACTGTTTCTTTCTAGAAAGAGAGATTAGTGGTGATACTTATTATCTTATTTATTTTACTATTGTTTCTAAATGTGTGCTGCTGCTGCTGCTGCTAAGTCACTTCAGTCGTGTCCGACTCTGTGCGACCCCATAGATGGCAGCCCACCAGGCTCCCCCGTCCCTGGGATTCTCCAGGCAAGAACATTGGAGTGGGTTGCCATTTCCTTCTCCAGTGCATGAAAGTGAAAAGTGAAAGTGAAGTCGCTTAGTCGTGTCTGACTCTTCTCGACCCCATGGACTGCAGCCTACCAGGCTCCTCCGTCCATGGGATTTTCCAGGCAAGAGAACTGCTGCTACTGCTACTGCTAAGTCACTTCAGTCGTGTCCGACTCTGTGCGACCTCATAGATAGCAGCCGACTAGGCTCCTCTGTCCCTGGGGTTCTCCAGGCAAGAATACTGGAGTGGGTTGCCATTTCCTTCTCCAATGCATGAAAGTGGAAAGTGAAAGTAAAGTCGCTCAGTCGTTCCCGACTCTTAGCGACCCCATGGACTGCAGCCCACGAGGCTCCTCCGTTCATGGGATTTTCCAGGCAAGAGTACTGCTATATATCCTAAATTTCTATATTAATAAAGGTATAATCATTTATAATCAGAAAAATAAACTATTTAAAGAAATTCTAGTACAAATCAAAGAATGAGTAAAGTTGTGGGTATTAACATTTAAAAGGCACAATCTACAAGGTTGAGCCAAATAATTGTCGGTATTTTTTCCATTTAGATTTTACTATGGCTACAATATTTAGGAACTCCACCGATGTCAGTTACAGGAGATGGTGGGGGGGGTCAATATTTAAGAAAAATAAAATATAGAGTAGAACATTTTTTAAATGTCTGCTCCAGGAATTTGCAAATCCTGTGTCACCATATGAATAGTAAGGGGCAAAAGCACAGCTGTCCTTTGAAGGGGTAAGTGGAGGCTATGGAACCCAGGCGAGCTGGAGAGCAAGAAAGGCATGTGCTTGAAAAGAACTAAGACTCCGAAACATAGGTCCTTCAACAAGATTTCTTCCTGTTTCTGTGTTCCTAGGGAACATGGAAACTACCTAGATAATTGGGATTGTTCTTTGGACATATAAACTGGAGATTTCCCCTAAACCTTTAAAAAGAAAAATACCTGAAGACAATGTGAAACTCCTCTATCTACCAAACTTCCATATGCTCAAAAGCATCCTAATTAATGCCCCTTTGTTGGATGAACCCCTCAAATTCATATGTTGAAATTCTAACTCCCAGCATCTCAGAATGGGCTGTGTTTCGAGATGGTCTTTAAAGAGGAAACTAAGTTAAAATGAGGTCATTTAAAGTGGACTCCAATCCAATATGACTGGTGTCCTTACAAGCACAGGATATTGAGACAGATACTGGGGAGGGAGGGCCGCATGAGGGCATGGAGAAAAGACTATACCTACAAGTAAAAGAGAGAGGCTCAGAGAAAACCAGCCCTGACAGTACCTTCATCTTGAACATGTGGCCTTAGCCATGAAGTCTTTAGTAGTTTGTTTTGGGAGCTCTAGGAAACGAATACAATCACCAAGTCATCCTACTCACCACTGCCGTATAAGATTAAGAATCATTCACTTTCCTCCACGTCTGCATGGGCCTTTAGTCATCTTTTTTTTTTATCTTCTTCTTCTTCTTTTTTTTTTTTTTAACTTAAACAGACATTTATTTCTCCCAGTTCTGGAGGGAGTCCAAGATGAAGGTGCTGGCAGGTTTAGTTTCTTCTGAAGCATCTCTCCTTGGCTTGCAGAGGGCTGCCTTCTCTCTGTGTCCTCACATAGCCTTTCCTCTGTGCGTGTGCATCACTGGTATCTCTGTGTATCCAAATTTCCTCTTCTTATAAAGATACCAGTCAGATTGGATTCTGACCTATTTTTAACTTAATCACCTCTTCAGAATACAGTCATATTCCTAGATACTAGAGGATAGGACTTCAACGTTTAAATTTCAGGAAGGGGGATGCAATTCAGCCCATAATGGGTAATGAGTTTGTGATGGAAGTAAATAATACACGGGAGGCATAGAGGAGGAAGTAGCTTGCTGCTGCTGCTGTTAAGTCACTTCAGTCGTGTCCGACTCTGTGCAACCCCATAGATGGCAGCCCACCAGGCTCTCCATCCTTGGGATTCTCCAGGCAAGAACACTGGAGTGGGTTGCCATGTCCTTCTCCAATGCATGAAACTGAAAAGTGGAAATAAAGTCACTCAGTCAAGTCCGACTCTTAGCGACCCCATGGACTGCAGCCCACCAGGCTTCTTTGTCCATGGGATTTTCCAGGCAAAACACTGGAGTGGGGTGCTATTGCCTTCTCTGGGAAGTAGCTTAATAATAGGCAAAAAAAAAAAAACAAAAACAAAAAAAAACCCCAAAAATCTTGAGCTCTTATTTTCCTCTAATAGTAGCCATTTTTAATTTTTTTTTAATTTATTAGAGTATAGTTGCTTTAAATGTTGTGTTAGTGTCTACTGTTTAGCAAAGTGAATCAGCTATATGTATACAGATATACCTTCTTTTGTGGATTTGCTTCCCGTTAAGGTCACCACGCGAAGAGTTGACTCATTGGAAAAGACTCTGATGCTGGGAGGGATTGGGGGCAGGAGGAGAAGGGGACGACAGAGGATGAGATGGCTGGATGGCATCACAGACTCGATGGACGTGAGTCTGAGTGAACTCCGGGAGTTGGTGATGGACAGGGAGGCCTGGCATGCTGCGATTCATGGGGTCGCAAAGAGTCGGACACGACTGAGCGACTGAACTGAACTGAACTGAACTGAAGGTCACCACCGAGCATTGAGTAGAGTTCCCTGAGCTAGTAGGTTCTCATTAGTTATCTATTTTATACACAGTATCAATAAGGTATATGTGTCAATCCCAATTCCTCCCACCCCCATCTCTCCCCTCGCCCTTTTGGTATCCATATATTTGTTCTCTATGTCTATGCTTCTATTTCTGCTTTGTAAGTAAGATTGATTGTCTACACCAATGTTATCAGACTTCATATATGTGGGTTAATATACAGTATTTGGTTTCTCTTCTGACTTACTTTACTTCATATGATACTCTTTTTGGTCCATCCATGTTTTAACAAATGACCCAACTTTGTTCCCTTTTTATGGCTGAGCGATATTCCATTGTATGTATGTACCACATCTTCCTTGTCCATTCCTCTGTTGATGGAAATTTAGGTTGTTTCCATGTCCTGGCTATTGTAAATAGTGCTGCAGTGAAACTTGGGGTATGTGTGTCTTTTTGAATTATGGTTTTCTCAGGATATGTGTCCAGAAGTAGAATTGCTGGGTCATATGGAGTTCTCCTTTTAGTTTTAGTTGTTTTTTTTTTTTTTTTTTTTTTTTTTAAGGAACCTCCATAATGGCATCCCACTCCAGTACTCTTGCCTGGAAAATCCCAGGTGAGCCGCAGTCCATGGGGTCGCACAGAGTCGGACACGGCTGAGTGACTTCACTTTCACTTTTCACTTTCATGCATTGGAGAAGGAAATGGCAACCCACTCCAGTGTTCCTGCCTGGAGAATCCCAGGGACGCGGAAGCCTGGTGGGCTGCTGTCTATGGGGTCGCACAGAGTCAGACACGACTGAAGTGACTTAGCAGCATACTGTTCTCCATAGTGGCTGTATCACTTTACATCCCCACCAATATTGCAAGAGGGTCCCCTTTTCTCCACACCCTCTTCAGCATTTAATTGTTTGTAGCTTTTGTGATAATGGCCATTCTAACCAGTGTGAGTCGATATCTCCTTGTAGTTTTGATTTCCATTTCTCTAATAATTAGTGTTGTTGAGCATCACTAATGTTCATATGTTTGCTGGCTATCTGTATGTCTTCTTTAAAGGAATGTCTATTTAGGTCTTCTGCCCATTTTTTTCATTTTTTTAATAGTGAGCTGCATGAGTTGTTTATATATCTTGAAGAATAATCCTTTTTCTGTTACTTCATTTGCAAATATTTTCTCCCATTTTGAGGATTGTATTTTTGTCTTATTTATGATTTCCTTTGCTCTGCAAAAGACTTTAGGTTTCATTAGGTACTATTATTTTTGTTTTTGCTTTAGGATGTGGATCAAAAAAGATCTTGTTGCAAGTGCTGTCAAAGAGTGTTCTGCCTATGTTTTCCTCTAAGTTTCATAGTTTCTGGGCTTACATTCAGGTCTGTAATCTGCTTTGAGTTTATTTTTGTGTATGGTGTTAGGAAGAGTTCTAACTTCATTCTTTTATATGTAGCTGTCCATTTTTCCCAGTACCACTTACTGAAGAGGCTGTCTTTGTTCCACTGTATATTCTGGACTTCCTGGCAGTCCAGTGGCTGAGACTGTATGCTTCCATCGCTGGGGGGAGCAGATTTGATCCTTGTTTGGGGAATTAAGATCCTACATGCTGCATGACGTGGACAAAAGTTTTTGAAACAAAATAAAGAAGTAAAGGACTTGGATCTGCCCCCCCTCACTTGTGTTCCCACTCAACTTTCCATCTTTCCATGGGGACCAGATGCCATGGGGTGTATTTGTGGGAGCCTGAAAGGGACTTTGTTTTATTATATATATATATAAATATATATATATATATATATAAAATATATATATTTATATATATATAAAATGAAGATATTATATATATATTTTATATATATAATATCTTCATTTTATATATATATATATGTTATTGTCTGCAGGTTAATAACAATTCCTTATGTGCTTATCACAATTGGCAATATCAAGGGCATTATATATATATATGTATAAGTATAATTGTTTAATATTCATAACTCTCAGTGAGATGGATATTCTTTTAACTTTTTATTTTTTATTGGATTTTATTTATGTTCTTTATTTTTATTGGATTTTATTTTTTATAGCTGATTAACAATGTTGTGATAGTTCCAGATGGACAGAAAAGGGACTCAGTCATACATGTAGCCATTCTCCCTCAAACCCCCCTTCCATCAAAATTCTTAATTTCATCTCAGCTCATCTGAGCTTAATTAAATTGCCCAGTGTGACTGAGAACTGGTGCCCTAGTGTTGAGATGACAGTTCTGCTTAAGTTTTTATTATTTCATGTGTAAATTATGAGAGTTCAAATCTTGAATATTTTTTGAGAACTTAAAGGATTGCCCCTTCAAGCCTCCCCTTTTGCTCTGGTTAAGTCTTATAGATCAGGATAAAGTGAAAGCTGCTGGAAGATGACACCATAGTTGATGGTGAAAAATGGATTCATAGGTTTAGCTCATCTTAATACCCTCAACACAACTTAATACAGGGGCCTTGGAGACAGACTGGGGGGAAAAATATCCAGCTCTGACAACTGACCAGCTCTATTTTCTGGTTTAGAAGCCTCAGTTTTTCTCTTTAAAATGAGAATAGTAACTGCTCTACGAAGGTGTGATGAATGAATGATTAGATGCAGGAGTAATAGCAGAGTGGCTGACACAGAATAAATAGTACGTGTCAACTATTAGTATTAACTGAGATTACATAAGGTTCGTCGTTCTCCCAAAAGGGAGAGATCCCACTAAAAGCCATTAACATGTTCTCAGTGACTATAAAATAAAATTGATCTGATTAACTTGAAACAGTTTACATTAGATTGAAGTAGTAAAAACCTCATTTAATCTTCATGAAAAACCTAAGATGAAGCTATCCTTACCAACCTCCTTTCAGAGATGATTGAACTTCAGCTAATTCTCAAGGTCAAGCAGCTATTAGATAGTACAGTAAAGTTGGAAGCTCAGGTACCTGACACCAACATTCATATTTTTCACAGCTAGTGCAGCCAAAGCCTGATGCAAGTCTGTTAACTCTCAGCATGTCCATATGTCTGTCTCGGGTTCTCAGAGCCTGTGCCTGGAGTAGGTGAAGTAGAACGCACATATTAACCATTTGCTAGGCTTAAGTCTTCCTCTCTCAATCCATGTGTCAGTACAATCCATGTGGGAGGGAATATAGAATTTTGCTAGCTCCTTTTTTCACCTGGGTCAGCAGACAGCCAAAACATGGCTATTTCTGAGAAAGAACCAAACACATTTAGCATCCTTTCAAAGCCTTCTCTGTAAGGGGATAGAACTGCACATATATTATCTTTGGCATTTCCTTTCACTAAAATATAATTTCACATATAGAAAGCTAGAAAGGACCTAAAAAGTTTGCTATACTATTTGTCATAAAGCCAATGCCATTTCTGTACAATGGTGGTCCTGCCTTTTCTGACTTAGAAGTACACTGTCTTTCTTGAAATAAGTTATTTTATCCATCTGAAATTCACAACAATATGGTCTTTGAGGGGAGGGTGTTAATTTCTTTGGAGAAAAGACACAGAAAGTGTGTAACAGTGTAGTTGATAAAAAATCATTTATCTGAGACAGATGCCATGTTCATTCTATTATCTCTGCCCCCTTTTCTATTGATGGGTCAAACCTAAAACGAAAAATGCTGTGTGTGTCATAGTTCTACTCCATAATCTCTGCAGGACTTTTCCTTAAGTTTGGGGATTCCTCATTGCATTTGAAGGAGACTGCAATTCACCGAGTTCCAACAATCACAGCGATAACATGAATTGGAATCCCGACGTTCTATTCCATTATTTGTACTCCTTCACCAGATAAAGAAGGAGGGGGAAATTTGACACTTTGGGGATTCCTCCTGGTAAAGTTTCAGGGTAGGCCTTGAGAATTCTGAAGCTCTGTTGTTAACACTGAAATGCCCAAACCAATCCCTTGGCCCCAGGCTCCTTCTACCGTTTCATAAAGGGCCTGTGCTTCTATGTATTATTGCCCTTGGGGGTTTGCCGAGGCAACTCCTCCAAAATCTGCTTAGTTCATTTGTCTCTCCTCCAATGCAGACTCTCACTCAGATTTGTTCTCCTCCTGGTTTCAGGGATTTTCAAAATTTGATTTGCTTTTCATTTATCCATCCTTACATCACCCTCTGCTCTGGCATTTTCTTTGTACCAGACGTTGTGTTGGGTTTCTGGGATAGAGACAGGGCTCAACAAAGTAGACATGGCCTCCACTTCCTGGAGTTCTCAGTCAAATCACAGTACGATCCTAGTGAAAGAGAAAGGCCTAGCACTTCTTGCAAAGCAGGAAGGAAACTGGAAGAGACAAACATTTGCAAAGTAAAACCTTTTTCTTCTAAAATGGGCAATGTGTGTGTGTGTGTTAGTCACTCAGTCATGTCTGACTCTTTGCGACTCCATGGACTGTAGCTCACCAGATTCCTCCGTCCATGGAATTCTCCAGGCAAGAATACTGGAGTGGGTTGATCTCCAGGGGATCTTCCCAACCCAGGGATTGAATCCAGGCCTCCCGCATTGCAGGCAGATTTTTTACCCTTTGAGCCACAAGGGGAGCTCATATGGACAATAGATTTTAAATAATTATGAACATTATTTGCAATCCTATACTCTTTGAGCTGTGCTTTGGGAATACATCTGCATGCGCACAGGATAGAATTCTCAGCTCCAGTCAAAACAACTCATTACTATGGCCCTGCCTGGACTATTGCCTTTTTTTCCCCCATAGTTACATGATTTTTTTCAGAGACAGGTGCAATAGGGATGAAACCCCAGAAAGCTTACTGCAGCCACATTAAAATTTTCATACTCCTACTTGGTCTTTCCTGATGACTCCTAATAGGACTCCCTTGCAAGGCACTGGGCTATTCTGGGGTTTGAGACAGAAAGACCTGGCCTGTGTTACCACCTTCATGACTTTAGTTAACAACTTCTTGATTTATTTTTGTCATATTAAATGTGTATATGGATAATTGACATAACTTTACAGCATTATTGTAAAATTTAAATGAGATCATATATGTAAAATCACTCCAGCACTTCATATGTATGAGTATTATTTCTTTATTTAGTCTGACTTTGAAAAAAGTCAGCTCTTAGTGTTTCATTAAAAGCAACAGCAAGAAAAATCACCTCTTTCATAAATTTTCTATTTTCTTGAATTGCTATGCAGCTAATATTTGACACCACAACGTTTCACATTTGAAATAGAAACTCTTTTGCTATAATTATTACCAAATTTCCTCTCCCTCCCTTTTTCCTTCTTAACTGTTTTCAGTTCTCATTTTTCCATGTTGGCAAAATCTGGTGACTCCCATATTTAATCATAAGCAATTAATTTGCAGTGAAAAATCTCTGCGTCTGAAATGCATAGTAAAGTCATACTCTGCCTTATCCAAGTTATAACATAAATTACAAAATAAAATATTTATCAGTTAAAAATGTTGAATCAATTTTTAAAAATTCAATATATTTAACATTCTAGGAAATTATAAGCCTATATTTTCTATTATTTCTACTGTTAAATACACAAAACAAACACATATTAAATGTTTAATACAAAGTTAATTTTAAAAGAACATGATGTACCAGCTTGACACATCTTTTTTTTTTTTTAGTTTTTATAAGGAATAAATGTAATACATTGCTTCATAAATTCATGGAATATTAGACCCAACTTATTACTTGGGAGCCACAGTTCAGTTCAGTCACTCAGTCGTGTCCGACTTTTCGCGACCCCATGAATCGCAGCACGCCAGGCCTCCCTGTCCATCACCGACTCCCGGAGTTCGCTCAGACTCACATCCATCGAGTCAGTGATGCCATCCAGCCATCTCATCCTCTGTCGTCCCCTTCTCCTCCTGCCCCCAATCCCTCCCAACATCACAATCTTTTCCAATGAGTCGACTCTTTGCATGAGGTGGCCAAAGTACTGGAGTTTCAGCTTTAGCATCATTCCTTCCAAAGAAATCCCAGGGCTGATCTCCTTTAGAATGGACTGGTTGGATCTTCTTGCAGTCCAAGGGACTCTCAAGACTTCTCCAACACCACAGTTCAAAAGCATCAAAAGCCACAAACCCCTCATTAAATTCAAGAAAGGGAAATATGTATAATATGTACATTTGATAAAACATTTTTGAGCATGAGTATATGTCAAGGGATTGCTAGATCATTGAGCTTCAAAGGACTTTAAAGATCTTTCTGACTCTATAGACCAGAAGTGATATTGACACATGTTGAGTGCCTATAGTACTTTCTGGATAGTGTTCTGGTTGTTTCAGAGTCTTGGTCTCCTTGAATCCTGCAGAAGCCCCATTTTTAAAGTGTTAATATGCTCACTTAAGGATAAGGAGCCTGATCTCAAAGATTACTTTCCCTCTCATTGCTAGTAAGTGGTCAAAAGAGACTTATATGAACCTAGCTCGTGTACTTTTCTATTTCCCACACTCCTTTTAGTTTTAAAAAATGCGTCTCAAATCTATAACAACCATTTATAACAATGAACAGTACTTTTATTATCCAGAATTCAATTAAACAGACAAATAACTGTCGCATTACTGAGTTGCTTTATGTGACAGTCTAACTAATATGCCCTTTATGAATAGTGTCTTACTTAAAAAACAGTCACAACCTAAAACTTCAGAGTTATGTTTTATTTGGTGGAAATTTTTAGGACTTCAAGCCTGAGAGACAAACATCTTAAGTAACCCTGAGAGAACTGCTCTGAGGAGGTAAGGGGAGGAGCCAGGTTATATAGAAGTTTTGCAACAAAGAGCAAGCAATCTGAACATCAAAATATTATTTTTAGTGAAGAAAAATGAGATATCCCAAGTTAAAGAGTTTAGCACTTTTCTAAGTATGGGAAGATGCAAGAGTCTGGGCTTATTGAAATCATTCCTTACCTATGCACCTCAGCTATCCTGGGCCAGTACCCTGCATTTTTTACATCCTTTGCTCCCTTGGGACTCACCATAGTGAGTGGCTGCAGTCCTGATGGCTGCCAGATCACAAGTATTCTCCTCCTTCCTGAATGCCCTTGGGGTTTGGGAGTTGACTTTTGTAGGGTTAGAATCACTGATGACTGTGGCATCCTTATTTATTGATATAACAAGAAATACTCCATTTTTTTAATAGAAATACAGAAAGACCAATGTCTAAAAATAATTTTTGTAAAACATGGAATCGCATCCTTGGAAGCAAGCGTTTAGTCTAAAGTGATCCTTTTCAAAACAAAAGGCCCAGTTTTGCTTGGGCACTTTAGAAACTGACTGTTTCAACCTCCATCCTTGTTTTCTATCTATCTGGTCTTTGGAAAGCAGAGCAGATGTAAGTGTAAGAGTTCCAAGCCATTCATTTAGATTTCATGCACCACTGACCCAGCCATTTCTCTCAGTCTTATCTGAGTTGGTGGCAGATGCATGGCATGTCAAAAGCATTTCTGAATTAAAGAGGAAAACATTCTAAATGTTACTTAATAGGGTCACAATATGTATAAATGGTGAAATGTGTTATCACTGTAGCAGCAATGATGATGCAAAAGGGGACCATGCAAATGTGAATTTTCAATTTCCTTATTGTGACATGTTTGGGCCCACAAGATAAGGAAGAGAAAGTAGAGGTTGTCAAATATGCTTTGGAAATTATGGGCATCCTGATAGGTGATAAACACCATTGCAAAGCTAATTGGATTGGACTTTTCATTCTGTCATTCACTGGCTTTAATATGCTGTCTTAGTGATACAGCTGAGTCTATGATGATTTCTGCAGATGAGGCATTCACATCACTGAAACTGATGGGTGCTATATTAGGGACCTTCATCATCACCAGTTCACTCAGACTTACCATCAGTGGTTGAATGACTGTCCTTACACTGTGAATCAGCTATCTGAAAAGGAGATCTTTGCAAGTTGTCGATAATGCATCAATGCTTGTGAATTGATTATATATTTTTGATGGACTCAAGCAGTTTTCTTTGTGAGATTATTCAAATTATGAAGTTATGAAAAAGAAAAAGGACCAAAATATTCCAGTGGGTAATTTGCAAACTGTGTGAATCCTGGGAATGTTTGAGATATGTGTGTGCCCTGGGGAAGGGAGGAGCCCAGTAAAGGCTTCCATACTGACAGTGAAGAGTGCTGTGAACTTCTTCAGTAACCCAGAATCTCCATTATTATCAGGGAAAGTATGCAAAAAAGCAGGAATAAAGAAATATCCCCATGCACAGAAATCATTTTCAAAACTCTTTCCTTGGTCTATAAAAATGAGTTCACTTGAGTGAAGAGCACTGACTTTAAAAATCATAGATTAAAAGAGTTATAAAGGAGATCAGGGAGAATTTAGTCTGACTCTTCCTCCATCCAGTTAACTGGTAACTCCTTCCTTCGAGTTACCACTCCACTTCACCACATCTCCAAATAGAATAACTTCTAAATCCATTTATTCCCAGAATATTAAATTTTACATCAGTTGACATCAACAAGTTCTAGACTCATGACAGTCAGGAACTGAGGCCTGCTCCTTCTCATTCCTTAAGACTTTTTTTTTCTAGAATTTCCTGCCAATACTAGGAAATTCTCCTCTATCAGACTCAAAGTTGAGCTGTTGGTGTCAGTTTTACTAGATCTCTGGCATAGTCCCATACTGCTTAGTTCCCTTGTATTATGCACATTTATTTTATTACCAGCTACCTTGAGAAAGACAGAAGACGATTCAAAGATTGGTTTAGCCACTGTTTGGTCACACTGCTATTCATCATAGTTTAATAACTCTGCAGTGATTATATTTTTATAAGTCTGCTCCTGACAAAAGTTCTGACTGTTATGCCACAGTTAAAATGAGGAGCCTTAGTGGGCTTTTGGACTCTGCCATTGGAGCTGAACTTTCCCTTTATCAGTGCACTTCCAGCCATGGTTACCCTCCTGCACACACTCAATGTACTCCACCAGGCATAGAATATGAAAATGCTGGAGTTCTCCATTTTAAATCATTTTAAGCAAAATGCCTGTTATTTGATCATATCTTTTGCATCCTCCATGCCCAGTAGTAATTTTGCAAAATTACCAGGCATATATTTCAGGGCAAACTTGGCATTTAAATTAAATGGCTGTAATTAGCATCTTGACTGCATGTAGTCAACAATGTGAAAGGAAGAACAGGGAAAAATTACATTGGCTTATTTTTGCTGTAGAAAAAATAAAAGAATAAAAAATAGTACACTGAAAAAAAGTACATAGTTTGAAGTCAAATGGCATGCAGTTTCTTGGAATCAAAATGATAAACTTTTTCACATATTCAAATGATTTTATACTGAAAGAATCTTTTTAAAGCCTGTTTCCCGGAACATTCACAAAAATTTACCTTTTCCAGAAAAGCCCACAGACAGTGTCCTGGTCTTGAAATTATTCTAACACAAGTGCCAAATGAATGTTCACACATATTTCTTCCTCCAAGACCCTATGCTTTTCGTCCATCATTCAAGCCATGACTCAAAACTCACTTCTAGGTTATCAAATGATAATCTTAGTCCAAACAGGATGGGACCCCTGGTGGTTTCTCCTGCCCATCCCTCTGGTGATGCTACTGCCATGAGCTGGGCTTGAATATTGACTTTATTGCAAGGAAAGTAGTGGTTCCACATACACACTGCCCCATACTCACCTGTAACATCTTGTTGAGTTCTAGGCACCCTTTGGGCAGGACTCAAAAGTGATGAGCAGTACAGACAAGGAACTGAAAGTTCTGGCATCTCAAAGAGGAGTTGAAAAATGTGAGAGTACAAATGAATCTTTGGGGACTACTGTAGTTTGGTTATTTGAACAGCTCTTTTTTGGCATAAGAATTAGGCTTATTTTGTGCAGGAAAAACAAGAGAAAGAGATTTGGCTTGTTATTAAGAACCTGAAATGGTCGAGTAGTGTACTTGAAAGAGCACAGGAGTTTTATGTAGGACTCTTGATGCTGAGCTGGGACCCTAGCCCTGCTAGGAAACAGCCCTCCCGTGATGTTTCCCAGGAGGTTTAGCTGTTTAGCCTGTCTGAAATTTACTTTATTGGTACTGAATGGGTATAGTAAAGCTCTGCTTTACTATATGGGAAGAAAAAAAAATACTGAAAGATAAAGCATCTAACACTCATACTAACATTAGGGAGGAGCACTCAAGAGAATAGTAGAGGCTGTGTAGCCTTTTTCTGGGAATGCCAAATGGGAACTCAAAAGAACAATAAACCTATAGAAGAACTTCCAACATTTGAACGTTATGAAAACTTTATGAAAAACTAAAATATCTGCTCTTCTCCCCATAGCCTATTAAGGGATTCACATGATTACAATGAATCAAATACATTTTCTCAGTCTAGATTTTAGGAAGCTCGAGCTGGAAACATAACAATAAATTGAGGAATGTGTGCATTTTAATGTTATCTCCTAGAGACAATTTCTTAAGAACATGTAGACACAAATCTGGTCAGTGAAAGAGAAACTGTTTTAAATATATAAATTCTTAAATGAAATTTTTACCAGTAAGCAGAAGATAGAGGAGGGCTAAAAGTCTTTTAGTCTATGGTAGTAATGAAAAAATTTGCACAGTTTGAGAGTTGTGAGTTAAATTTTACTTGGGTGGAAATAAGGACTGCCACTTGGGAAACAGCATTTGGATAGCTTTGAGAAAGTGCTCTGAGGCAGCAAGAGGAGGGGCCAGGTTATATAGGAGTTCTGCAACAAAGGGCACATAGTCAGGAACATTAACAGATTCAGTTCAGTTCAGTTCAGTCACTCAGTCGTGTCCGACTCTTTGCGACCCCATGAACTGCAGTACGCCAGGCCTCCCTGTCCATCACCAACTCCCAGAGTTCACTCAAGCTCATGTCCATCAAGTCGATGATGCCATCCAGCCATCTCATCCTCTGTTGTTCCCTTCTCCTCCTGCCCCCAATCCCTCCCAGCATCAGAGTCTTTTCCAATGAGTCAACTCTTCGCATGAGGTGGCCAAAGTACTGGAGTTTCAGCTTTAGTATCATTCCTTCCAAAGAACACCCAGGACTGATCTCCTTTAGAATGGACTGGTTGAATCTCCTTGTAGTCCATGGGACTCTCAAGAGTCTTCTCCAACACCACAGTTCATGTTAATTAAAAAAAAACAGATATGTCAAGATAAAGGACTTTAGCACTTTTCTGTGTTTGGGAAGACACAAGAGTCTGGGTTCACTGAAATCATTCATTTTTATATGCACCTTAGCTATCTCGGGCCAATATCCTATGTTTTCACATCCTAAATTTCCTTAGGGCTTGCCATAGGGAGTGGCTGCAATCTGATGGCTGTTAGATGGCAGGTATTTTTTTTCCTTGCTGAGTTCCTTCAGGGCTCACCAGCCCAGCTGTGGTGGCTGCAACTGCTGGTGACTGTGAATCCTTATTTACTGATATGGCAGGAAATATTCCATTTCTCAGTGGAACTTCCCAAGCAAGTTGCCCCCCCAAAAGGGCATCCTCATGAGGTAATGAGATTCCTACTATGGATGCATTCCAGAGTAGGTTAAAGATCTGTCGAGCCATCACTGGGTGAGGATATTGCCAAGAGCATCCCCATTTGCATCGGGGAATTGAACTAAAAGTAGATTTTAAAAGGTCTTCTCTACCATGATTCCATTATATTTCAGGACTTAAAAACTGGGATAAGTAGAGATCTATCTGTGACTGATTACATTTAAAACTGGGAGTATTCTCAAAGATTAGCTTGATAATGGGGACAGAAACAGAATAAAACGATTTTCTCAAGAGTATCTTTGCCTCCTTGGTATTCTGAAATCAATATTCCCTCTTTGTCAGTGTCAAGAAATGGGGTGAAAGGTGTTTAACCAGCCGTCCCAATGGAAGATGTGTTTGTGCATGATTCTGGGGAAACGAAGCCAAAGGGAACCCACAGAGCAGGAGCCACAGATCACCCTATTTTACTAGCAGAAAATGGGGGGAGGAGACTGGTAACAATCAAACCAAAGCCCCAGCAAAAGCTAGCACAAATGCATGGCCCTATTCTAGTGTGCATTTCAGCAGAAAGATTTCTCAACTGGAAAAAAAAAATGTACAATATTATAGTTGTGAGTTAGGTTTTATTTGGGGCAAAATGAGGACTGTATCCTGGGAGACAGCATTCTAGATAGCTCCAAAGAGGCATGGAGGAAGGTCAGCACATATGTGATTTTGGTGAAGGAGGTATGTGCACTCAAATACATATTTTTGCAGAAGATGGCTGTTAGTTACAAGGAGCATAAATCACCATTTACAATTGTAGAGCTTTTCTAGACATGGGAAGATGCAGTAATTGGTCTTAAAATTTTTTCTCCTTAAAGTATCTATCTCAGGGCCTGTTCTGGCAGTATTTCCTAGAGCACAAAGGGCCTCATTGCTGATCTCCACACTGAACTCCTTTCAGAAGATGTTGAAGGCCAGCTACTGCAGTGGATAATGACCTCATCCTTATAGAGGCAGATGGCAGGTGACAATTTTTAGTTGGCAGATTTGAACTCCAAATCTTGTATTAATTAGGAATAAGAATAAGAAGAAATTGCAAAGGGCCATAAAGTCAAGTCTAAGAAAAGCAAAGAAAGAAGTAATTTTAAGAAATAATAGCAATATGGAAACCCTTTCAACTTAGGGTGACATAGCCAGACTCTGTGGTCAGAGACAAAATGAATGGTTTTCTTATTGTTCTGTGGTTTTTTTGTTTGTTTGTTTTTGTTTGTTTGTTTTTCTTAATAAAAATAGAGTAACTTATGAAGAAAGAAAAGTAGAATCAGGATATGTCAATTACAGTCCTATCGTCCAAACAGCATCTCTTTGTACTACTGGTGTATTTCCTCCCTCTGTTTTCAAAGTAAGAATTTTTTAGTTAAAACTAGCTTTAGCAGCCAGTTTTATATTTTATTTTCAACTGATTCTAAGATATTTCTCATGGTTATTATAAACCCTTTAAAATACAATTTTATAATATAAACCCTTTAAAAATACGGGTGGTTCAGTGGTAAAGAATCTGCCTGTAGGAGATGTGAGTTCAATTCCTGGGTTGGGAAGTTTTCCCTGTAGAAGGAAATGGCAACCCACTCCAGTACTCTTGCCTGGAAAGTCCCATGGGCAGAGGAGCCTGGCGGGCTACAGTCCATGGGGTCTCAGAGTTGGCATAACTGAGCAACTAAACAACAACCACCTTAACTAGACACACTAATTTATCTTCCTATTGGACAATGAAGTTTGTGTCCATTATTTTTATTACAAAAAAAAAAAAAAAACACCTAGATTTTAAACCTAAAACCTACATTTTAGCTTGGAAGCTCTTTTTTTTATTCCTTAATTTGTACTACTGTGGAGTTGCTGGGTATGAACATAATCAAGGTTTTGGTGTATAATATTACAATGCGTTTTCAGATTGCATTCAGATGAGCAAATACAGTGCATGACTTTTTAGCACCTCTCCAAGGCAGGATTTTGGTAGTTACTGTAACCTTCCCTTTAGGATAAATTCTGGGAGTTAGTCATTAGTCTTTCTCCTGAGGAAGACAACAAACATGCAGCACTTTGCAGAAAGCAGCTAATTAATCCTCCCAAGTCCCTAATGAGAGCCAGACCAGAATTGTCCCTACTGTTGACTAAGAAATGTCATTAATCCATGTGACAGACACCAATTCACATTCCATAGATGCAGGAGTGCTCCTCTGCTAGAGATTATGATATCTTCTAAACATGATACAACTCCCTCCTGAAGTTTACTGGAGGGTTTTGGGCTGCTGCATCTGCCATGCCCCATATTTCTCATGTCTTCGCTCATGAGAACATTTGTTCTAATTTGGGATTCCTCCTCTAGTTCTTGTGTTTTCTAGGCATCAACCTTTCAGTGTATGAATTCTCCATAATCTCAAGGAAAAGATAAACTTTACATAATCTTGGCAATGATGTTTGAAGCTCCTGTGTCTAATTCCCCTTCAGCTTTTTCTCCCATGTATCTGGAGGCATCACTAGATGCCTTCAGCTTGTTCTTTAGTCTTCACATACAGTACAATTAACAAGTAACATGGATTTCCACTTTGGTTTAGCGTTTCCTTTTAGATTTCAAATTCTTATAAAACAGGATACTTTGCTATAGCTCTGATAGTGTTCAAGGTTTTTGTTTTTGGATTTGCCCTTGTCATTTTTTACTTTTGGCAATAATTTCAAACTTCCTGAAAGGTGCAAAAATAAAAGCATTTGAGAACCACTCATATATTCTTACATAGAATCAGCTATTGATAACATGTTGCCTCACTTTACCATCTGCCATCTGTCAATCAGTCGATTGATTAATACATAATTTTTTGTTTCAATCCATCAGTGGCCCTGTATCTCTCAATATTTCAGTGTGTATTTCCTCCCGTGAGCTAGTAATGTACATAGTGAAATATCAACATAAAAACCAGATGGGTGTCCCTTGATGAAAAATGGCCTCTAGGCCTATAGGATATACACTGAGCTACTGTTTCAAGGAGTTAGAGATATGCTTTGCTCATGATTAGTTAGATAAAACATCCAGAGACTTTCTTTGAGGCATCTGTTTTACCTGGGGGACTCAAGAGATTTTATACCTGTATGTTTTCCCTTTTACCTTGAATGTTCTTCAATGTCTCTACCTCCTTAATGTCACACTTTCTCTTACTAAAAGCACTTATGTTTCAAGGATCCATTCAAATATCACATTTTTATGACTTTTTATGAACTTTTCGCCATCAGAAATTTCCTTTCCGAAGACTCATAACATATGACTGTCTTCCCCTTGTGTGTTCCTTTGTGTCAGGTGTTGAGCTTCTCAGAAGAAAGCCTATGCAGTATTACACTGTAATCGGACAATTAAAGTGGGAGTCACATTTTATGTACTCAAAACTACATTTGAACCATACTAATGCAAGCCCTCTGCTCTTATCAACTTACTTTGTTATTATTTATTTTGTTTAATCATTTTCTTGATGATTATGACTGGTTACATTTAATACAGCTAATTCAGCTTTTGCTCTGTGCAACATACTGTTACAGTGACTTGAGGGGAAACTTACACCAGTTAGGAATGCTTTTGGCTGCAATACCAGAAAACCTGTAGCTGAGATATCTGGATATAGGTTATTTTGTCCTGAATGTGGTGGCTCATCAGTGTCGTTAAATTCTTACTCATTCTGTCTTTTCACTCTGCCATTCACAGGCATGTCAATGGTCTCACGATCACAGGATAGCTATTGCAGCTCCAAGCGTCACATCTTTATGTAGCCATGTTTAAGGAAGAAAGAAAAAAAAAAAATTTTTCTGGGCAGAGGTTTCATTTTATTAGGAGAAAACTGTTTTCTGGAAACTTTAGAGAAGGCTTCTTACAGTGCATTTATTGGAAATGAGTCACATAAATATACTTAGTGGCAAAAAGGGGCATCAAAGAGTAGAATCTTCATGACTTGTTTAAACCAGTCATTAATTGTACCCAGACTGAGCCTAGTATCATTATAAACAAAACCAAGTTTCTCTTAGCAAAGCAATGAAGGGATTAGCTCTTGGTTAGTAAGTAGCCGTGTCTGAGCTGATAGGCCACTTTGTCCTATAGGTCAAGTTGTATGACATATTCACAAGTCAATGGACCAGTACAGGAATCCAACACAAAACCTAGATACCCTAATAAAGTTGGGAAGGTGGATAAAAATAGACAAATGGAGCACCATTAACCATTGCCCAGGGAATTAGAAGAGAAGGAATAGATGCATTTTATAGAGATAATTAGTATTATTGAGGTCCAATAAAGATTTGAAGTATGGCCCAGAAAACTGGAAATGGAAACATTCAGATATGCAAGTATCAAAAATATTTCAGCAGATTGGTGTTTATAAAAATGTAGGACTTTTAACCAGCTTATCCAAAGTGTTCATGGACCATTCGTTCCATATATGTTATTAGGAAAATGCAGGCTATGGCTAAGGGTGGGAGAGGACCTCTTTGGACTTATTAATGTACCAATATGTACTGTGAATTTACAAGGCGGGTTTGTAGTGGTCAATATTTCCCAAACTGATTTGAGCGTAGATCAAGTACACAGAGAAGCTAATGAGCATAATCCAGCTTAAATACATTTTGGTGAATGTTGCTCTAAATTGTGAAAGAAGAACTGGCAAGAAAAAGGCAGGAGTTCAATCCTAGAAAAGCTGCATTTCTAGTTAGGTTGTTTAAGAAAGATAGTAAAAAATGCTGGTAACAAAACCACAGTGATTGGAACTTGGGCAGAAATGAAGAATGGTCATAACACCCAATTGGTTACTGATGCATTAGTAGTAAGGCTGTTTGGTGTTGAATCATCTGAGTATGTTGGACTAAGAGTCAAGATAATTCCTTGAAATTATAGGAGGGCTTGCCCACAAATCAGTCATATTCAAGGTAGTAGTGGAGCTGTTTTGCTTATGGCAACAGTACACTGGAGAGAGCATTCAGTCATGGCTGAGTGATCAGTGTAAAGCAAGATACAAAGCAAGGCCTGGCAATGCATATGTAAAACTATATCTACAAACACTTTCACTCTCAGTACGTAAGTATGGGCTTCCTAGGTGGCTTAGTGGTAAAGAATCTGCCTGCAAGCCCTGGGTTGGGAAGATGCCCTGGAGGAGGAAATGGCAACCCACTCTAGTATTCTTGCCTGGGAAATTCCATAGACAGAGAAGCCCGGCAGGCTACAGTCCAGGGGTTGCAAAGAGTTGGACATGATTTAGTGACTAAACATCAGCAGAAACATACATAAGTATGTATGTATTACACATAAAACAGAAATTATGGAGTCCCTTTATTATTACTGTCTTCTTTGGAAAGAAGAAAATTATGGTGTCCCTTTATTATTCTTTTCTTATACTAAATGGGAAAGTGTGATCCTCCCATATTTATCCATGAAGTTGCTCAGTCGTGTCTGACTCTTTGCGACCCCATGGACTGTAGCCCACCAGGCTCCTCCATCCATGGGATTTTCTAGGCAAGAATACTGGACTGGGTTGCTATTTCTTTCTCCAGGGCATCTTCCCGACCCGGGGATTGAACCCAGGTCTCCCACATTGCAGGCAGACGCTTTACCATCTGAGCCACCAGGGAATCCCTCCCATATTTACAGGTGTTTAAAACAGAATATCTAATTTCAATTCAAATTGTGACATACATATAGAAAGTTGAAATAAAATAGGGTTCTTCAGTAGTTTTCAGTCCCCCCACCCACAATGAAATGGACCCAGAAGAGAATCATAATTTCCCCCCAATATATGAAAAATCTCAAAATATGAGAAAATTTTATTTGATTTTCAAAAATATGAAAATGATTTCAAAAAATATGATTTTCAAAAGATGAAAATATCTTACTGAGAGGAATATACTCATTACGTCTGGCAGAAATCAGCCTGATACTCTATCCTAAAAAGACGATCAAACATTGATCAGTGCAAAATACTTTGGAGAAAATGTTAAGAAACCACTAAATGAAAACAGAAGATATTTCACATTTGTTAATTAACACATCTTTAATTACTCATTTGTCTTCAGTATGCAGAGCAGGTGGAGGGTGTGTAGAGTGCTATATGTTAAAATATTACATTGTTACACATCATAGGGGACAGAAGACAAGAGAAGCAATCACAGGCACCTTTCTATAATATAAATGTGAGTTGAACTGAAGAAAAAGGATGGGGTCAGTCAGGTTCTGCTCATTTGTGCCCTGGAAGATTTGAACTAATATAGGATTTGCTTCTTAACCAAATTAAAATGAATATGTATATCTTTGAAATGTGTCAAGGTGATCATAAGATCAGGACTTCCATTTTATGACTGTATGTACAACAAACGCCAAACAGTTCAGGGATATGGATCTTAGGAGAGGCTATGGTTGTACACTGAGTCTTAACCTCTTCAGAGTCCCTAATTGTGCCTTTCATTTGACTCTTGTCTTCTCCTTTGTCCAGTGATTCTATCTTATCTGACATTTTCCTTGGGTAAGAACCCTTATTCTTGTTTGAAAGGCTTTCTTGAGATTCTGTAGAAATGCATACCCTTGTTGGAGCCCTTGGAGTGTTTCTTATCCCCCAAGAGGGATCCTGTCTCTGTCTTCTGAGGAGGCTCTACAGCTGAGGAAGTATCCTTCTGTTGGACACATATATGAAGCCCAAATAAAATAGGTTTCTGTGCTAGGGCAGGATTCATGGTCTGTCTTTTGGTGGAGAGTGTGTCCCTTCTTGGCTGCACTTTATACTTCCTCATAGTCTCTGAATTGTTCCATACACATATGACACTAATCAGATCAGATCAGATCAGTCACTTAGTCGTGTCTGACTCTTTGTGACCCCATGAATCGCAGCATGCCAGGCCTCCCTGTCCATCACCAACTCCCGGAGTTCATTCAGACTCATGTCCATCGAGTCAGTGATGCCATCCAGCCATCTCATCCTCTGTCGTCCCCTTCTCCTCTCACCCCGAATCCCTCCCAGCATCAGAGTCTTTTCCAATGAGTCAACTCTTTGCATGAGGTGGCCAAAGTACTGGAGTTTCAGCTTTAGCATCATTTTTTCAAAGAAATTCCAGGGCTGATCTCCTTTAGAATGGACTGGTTGGATCTCCCTGCAGTCCAAGGGACTCTCAAGAGTCCTCTCCAACACCACAGTTCAAAAGCATCAATTCTTCGGCGCTCAGCCTTCTTCGCAGTCCAACTCTCACATCCATACATGACCACAGGAAAAACCATAGCCTTGACTAGATGAACCTTTGTTGGCAAAGTAATGTCTCTGCTTTTGAATATGCTATCTAGATTGGTCATAACTTTCCTCCCAAGGAGTAAGCGTCTTTTAATTTCATGGCTGCAGTCACCATCTGCAGTGATTTTGGAGCCCAGAAAAATAAAGTCTGACACTGTTTCCACTGTTTCCCCATCTATTTCCCATGAAGTGGTGGGACCGGATGCCATGATCTTCGTTTTCTGAATGTTGAGCTTTAAGCCAACTTTTTCACTATCCACTTTCACTTTCATCAAGAGCCTTTTGAGTTCCTCTTCACTTTCTGCCATAAGGGTGGTGTCATCTGCATATCTGAGGTTATTGATATTTCTCCCGGCAATCTTGATTCCAGCTTGTGTTTCTTCCAGTCTAGCATTTCTCATGATGTACTCTGCATATAAGTTAAATAAACAGGGTGACAATATACAGCCTTGACGAACTCCTTTTCCTATTTGGAACCAGTCTGTTGTTCCATGTCCAGTTCTAACTGTTGCTTCCTGACCTGCATACAGATTTCTCAAGAGGCAGATCAGGTGGTCTGGTATTCCCATCACTTTCAGAATTTTCCACAGTTTCTTATGATCCACACAGTCAAAGGCTTTGGCATAGTCAATAAAGCAGAAATAGATGTTTTTCTGGAACTCTCTTGCTTTTTCCATGATCCAGCGGATGTTGGCAATTTGATCTCTGGTTCCTCTGCCTTTTCTAAAACCAGCTTGAACATCAGGAAATTCACGGTTCACATATTGCTGAAGCCTGGCTTGGAGAATTTTAAGCATTACTTTCCTAGCGTGTGAGATGAGTGCAATTGTGCAGTAGTTTGAGCATTCTTTGGCATTGCCTTTCTTTGGGATTGGAATGAAAACTGACCTTTTCCAGTCCTGTGGCCACTGCTGAGTTTTCCAAATTTGCTGGCATATTGAGTGCAGCACTTTCACAGCATCATCTCTCAGGATTTGGAATAGCTCAACTGGAATTCCATCACCTCCACTAGCTTTGTTAGCAGTGATGCTTTCTAAGGCCCACTTGACTTCACATTCCAGGATGTCTGGCTCTAGGTCAATGATCACACCATCGTGATATCTGGGTCGTGAAGATCTTTTTTGTACAGTTCTTCTGTGTATTCTTGCCACCTCTTCTTAATATCTTCTGCTTCTGTTATGTCCATACCATTTCTGTCCTTTATTGAGCCCATCTTTGCATGAAATGTTCCTCTGGTATCTCTGATTTTCTTGAAGAGATCTCTAGTCTTTCCCATTCTGTTGTTTTCCTAATACCAGGAGTAAAAACTGTTACCTTAAAACAACAGATGAGACATACATTGTATTAGTTGTAGAGTAACTACATGAGCATTGCAAAACAAAACTGGAACTTTCTCGTCTTTCCCTTCCTTTCTCAAATGATTCTGTTCTAAAACCTTAAGTTGGAACAGGGCAAAGTATGTGGCCCTGTCCAAGATGGTTGGGGGAGGGGGCACCACAGTGGGCCAAGGTTGGGTTTTGCAGCACAAGTGGGAAGGAGTTCATACAGTGGGAAGGGGGGCTTCTTTGTATTGGATGTCAGAGTCAAACGGGTGAGGAGTGAGGTGATAATAATAGATAGCAGCTCATTGAATAAAATAGGAAAAAAATTGAGTCTATTCTGATATAAATAACTGGCATATAAATATTTGATGAGGAATAGGATATTTATATAGTTTTAGAATGACTTTTCACAAAATGTTTTTAATCACAAAAAGAAAGAGTAAATTTACAGTAGAGAAGCCTGTCACGCACCATTTTAATCAAGTAATCAATGTGAACATCATTAGCAATTGGGACAAATTCAGCGCCCTATAGGATGTAATCAGAGAAATAGGACATTACATCCATCTATAATGTATAACCTGAATCTAATCATGAGGGAACATCAGGAAAACGCAGATTGAGAGAGATTGTACAAAATAACTGGCCTGAAATCTTCAAAAGTGCCAACATCTTGAAAGTTAAGGAAAAATTGAAGAAATGCCCCAGACTGAAGAGAACTGAAAGAAGTATGACAGTTAAGTGCCATACTTAATTCTGACTTAGGTCTTTCTGTTACAAAAGACAGTTGTTGCAAACATTGGTAAACCTTGAATCATGTCTGTGGATTATAAGATAATGTAGCAAATTACCCAGCTAATTTTTCTAGCTGTGTTATGGTATGTGCAAAAATGCCCTTGTCTGTCAGTAACACAGCAAAGTGCTTGAGGGTGGCAAAGATCATATCAGCAACTTGCTCTCAAAATTTTCAGGAAAAAAGTATTCTTTCTTCTGTTATGGCAACTCGCCTGTAACTTTAGAGTTGTTTTAATATTTGGGGAAAAAATAGAAGTGGGAAAAGATACAATGCTGAATTAAGTGCAGGCATCACATTACAAGTGCTCTTCTGGGATGACATGCTCTTGCTGTAGATGCTGACTGTGCGGTTCTTTCATGATAGTTAATAGTAGCAACACACCCATTTTCCACACCACGTTCAAAGGTGAAATTCATTATGCAGTATATGATACATTACATCTAGGTTGGAGACTTGGAATTAGTCTAAGCATAACAATTAGATGGACTTAATAAACTGAGCAACTTCACTTTCACTTTTCACTTTCATGCATTGGAGAAGGAAATGGCAACCCACTCCAGTGTTCTTGCCTGGGGAATACCAGGGACAGGGGAGCCTGGTGGGCTGCTGTCTATGGGGTCGCACAGAGTCGGACACGACCGAAGCGACTTAGCAGCAGCAGCAACTTTAGAGTTTGGTTCTGTTTTGAATATAAATACTCATGAAAAGTAAAATATTACATTGCACTGTGTCCTTGGAAATACTTTGAAAATCTTTAAAACACTCGCTATTAAAGGTAATTATTATTAACACAGGCTTGCATTTGCCCACTCTGACCTGGACGCTGAAATGAATTATGACTAATGCCCCAGCTGATATTACCATATTCTGGCAAGGATTGTATTATATCCATTGCTGTGAATGATTTCTTGCCAGATACCTGAGATCTGAATATCCAAAATCATACACCAAGGGACTCCTGAAACCAGACTTTCTTATATTTTTATTATTATCATATAACCATTACCTTGGTAAGCCGGTCAAAATGAAATATTATATTTGGAATCATTCCCTAGAATTATTTTGTCTTCTTATGAAAAGATCATATTGAATAAGCTACTCAGTGTATCTTTATATATGAAGACCCCCTAAGTTGACCATGCTGCTGCTGCTGCTGCTAAGTCGCTTCAGTTGTGTCTGACTCTATGCGACCCCATAGACGGCAGCCCACCAGGCTCCTCCGTCCCTGGGATTCTCCAGGCAAGAACACTGGAGTGGGTTGCCATTTCCTTTTCCAATGCATGAAAGTGAAAAATGAAAGGGAAGTCGTGCAGTCTGGTCCGACTCTTCGCGGCCCCATGGACTGCAGCCTACCAGGCTCCTCTGTCCGTGGGATTTTCCAGGCAAGAACACTGGAGTGGGGTGCCATTTCCTGCTCCAGTGCATGAAAGGGAAGAGTGACCGTGAAGTCGCTCAGTCGTGTCCGACTCTTAGCGACCACATGGACTGCAGCCCACCAGGCTCCTCCATCCATGGGATTTTCCAGGCAAGAGTACTGGAGTGGGTCGGCAGTTAACCATAGGATATATCATTTACCTATCTACAGAGCAGACTGATAATTATGAAGGCAGTCACAATACCTGTCAGTCGCAACCTTTGTAGAAATTCAATGGGATATTTAGCTGAAAGAATTTGGGGATATATGTCTCAATTTTTGGTGAAATTGTTTAAACCTGCCAGAAGTTCTGGACTTTTTAATGCTACTATTGAAAACTATAGAGAAGCTTTACTTACAACGCCATGACATTTCTTAAGATCATTTTCTGAGCCCTACCCATGTTTAATCTAGAACTCAAATCCATAATCACATAGTAGTAAGTTTCCTCTATAAACTGAAAAAAAGCAGATTTTTCAGCTCATCTTTTGTCTAGACTAGACTATTAATAGAAATAGAGTAAGGATACCTTTATTTCATTTTACCTAAAGATAGCTGTATTAACTAACTTGGTATTTGCAAAATACATTTCAAGGAACAAATGAAATAAAAGTGATAAATGCAATTATTATTATAAAAATTATAGCAGAATCATTTAGATGAGTCATTTGAAAAGTCTTCATTAAACATGATTGGATATTATGTTTATTAATTCATTAAGCTCTATTTAAAATGCCAAATAAATAAAATGCATTATTAACATGTCATAAACTAAATGGAATAATACGACACAGACCTATTATTTTTAAAGTTCCTTCCAAATATCAATTAATTCATGTTTATTATTCTTTCAAGGACAGCTTGTATGATTTAACAGGAACAGTTATGGTAATTTTATTTGCCATAATACAACATCCTTACTATAATATCTGAACTGTTTTTATTTTTCAGTCTGATTTTCCTTCTTTGAAGTAACATATACTTATCATAAGATATAGATACCTATAAATATAAAAATGAAATCATTATTAATCATTACAAATCATAGCAAACCTATGTTAATGCTTTGGAATTTTTCATTTGGCCTCCTAGGCTCATATCTTTGAACTGTGTGTGTATTTCTTTTATATAATTGAAGTCTTAGGTTATATTGCCTTATATGTCATATTCACTTAAATATATTAAGTATTATTAATTATGAGTCTGGAATATTCTAGTGGCAGGTAGTAAGGAAACCAGAAACTACAAGAACCCATTAAGAGTATCCACAAGTCAGTTCAGAGCCAAAGCTATAGCAGAGTCAGAATCCAACTGGCCTAATGTCAGACAATTTAAGCATTAAGTTAATAAGCTGTAATAAATCCAAACACATCAAATGTGTTTAAAATCCATGGATTCACAATTTAAAAAAATGTATTGTGTATCATTACACAATATGTAATGTGAATATGCAATATGTATTGTGAATCAATTCATGGTTTTTAAAAAACTCATAGTTTTTTATCTTGTTCTGTTATCTCCTTAATCATGGGGCAACCAAGCAGTATATGTGTAGATCTTGACTATTCTTTCTTATAACAGAATAATCGTTGAGGATATGATTGCCAAAGTATCCCATGATGTGAACAGTAATCTAGCAAAGCTCTTTGAAGGTCTTCCCCGGTGGCTAGACAGTAAAGAATCCACCTGCAATGCAAGAGATGCAGGATCAGTCTATGGGTTGGGAAGATGCCCTGAAGAAGGAAATGGCAACTCACTCCAGTATTCTTGCCTGGGAAATCCCATGGACAGAGGAGCCTCATGGGCTACAGTCCCTGGGGTCACCAAGAATCAGACACGATTGAGTGACTGAGCACACACATGCACAAGTGGATCATAAGATCTAAGACCTATAAACTGTATCACCTTGGAAAAGACTTGAATCCATTTAGAATTTGTGTGTCCCAATTTATTGCATTTTTCTCCAAACCTATCAGTTTTCCAAACTCCAATTATTAAATAATCTATCTTTCTCATTATGGTGAAATAATTCTGTTGCTATATTCAAACATACTGTGTGCAATTTGTGTTCTCCATTATGTCCCTGAGCTCATCTTGTACTAAGTTGCTTCAGTCGTGTTCAACTCTGTGTGACCCCATGGACTGTTGCCCACTGGGCTCCTCTGTCCACGGGATTTCCCGGCAAGAATACTGGAGTGGGCTGCCGTTTCCTTCTCAGTGATCATCTTAGGTTTCACCTATTTGTCAGTTACCTGTCTCCCTCAAATAGTTCCTCTATTTTTTTTTTAATTTCTTTTTTTGCCTCTCCATCTCTCTCTCTCATTGGAGAATTTCTCAAATGTCTGATCCTTAATTAACCATGTGTATATAAAATCATTAAAAGAACTGATTGGATGCTCTGGATGTAGGGTCAGTTGGGTTTCACCAGCAGCAGTAGGTCTTTTCTCTTTGGTGGATCAGCTTCTACAAGAATAAATCTTCCAGTCTTCTGCCTTATGTGGTTGGGTGCCAGTTTTCTAGAAGCCAGCAGAAGAGCTCTCCTTGAGACTTGGGGCGGGGGTATGCAATTCTCCTTTCACAAGCTTTATGCCACCGTGTTTTCCACTCTACTCCATCTTCAGAGGGTACCTGAATTCCTTCAATTCCTGATGCTTTTCATTTACATATAGGAATGCTTTTTTTTTTTTTCTTTTTGGCTTCCCTTTCTATGTGCATAGTTATTAAATTTCTAACATGTTCACTTCCTAAATCAGATATAACTACTTTCTGCTTCCAACCAACTGTTCTCATCTCTGCTTATTTTTGTTTAAGTTTGAGGTCTCATGCCTTTTCTTTCTACTGTTTAAAACTGTTGCTTAATTAGGTTTTGCGTTGTTAGATATAATTTGTACAATAAGGTAAAATCATGATTTTCAACTTGTTAACATTTTTATTTAACTTGTTAATGAGGAAACTAGCAAGACTTTACAACCAGTTCGAAGAACAAAGGAACACATTTATAATTAGGAGTACTGAAATAAATATGCAAGTAGACGTAAAACGAGTTTCTTCCACAGTGAGTGAGGAAAATCAATGGAACCTCTACCAGCCAGGACAAAATGTGCATGCTTACAAACCAGAATCATTTTGCGTTGCCATTAGTTATCTGCAAATTTACAGAGCTGTAAAACAACCCCCACAGAATCAGGAATTGCAGAAGTGTGTTAAAAAAAAAAATGTGTTTCCCAATGAAACACAATTTTTCCCTTATTGGGCGTAAACAAGTATAAAGGAAAGAATTCAACCAATTTTTTTGTTGTTGTTTGTATTTTTTTCAGATAGGCTTAATATGATGAAATGAATCCTGCATGTTTCCCTCTTAATCTAAAATAATAGATTTAAAGTTTTAGTAGAGCCTATTGATATTATAATAAAACTGATATGACTTCTATTTCTCTGCCATGCATTTTCATATTCTCCTGTTTCTCCCTATTATTTTAATGAGTCAGAGGTGCCATAACAAAATTATTAAATTAGAAGTATCTAAATTCAAATACTCTTAGAAATATCTCATCTACGTGGTTTTACCAACATTTGAACAATAACTGAAAAGCTTTTCACTTGTAATTGAAGGCTGTACTTCACTCAAGACTTGTCACAGCTAGAGAAGAATAATTTTTCCAGCACCTTCTGCAAGGTGTGGGATTATTCTATCTGTGCACCAGATCAAAAAACTAGATGAAACACATCACTGAATTTTTTTATTCCTGAAGTGGCTGGTGAAAGTCACTGTCCTGGCCCGGTCACAATTATTACTTGCCTTAACATGCCACACCTATATGGTCTGCTCATTCTTCTCATCTATTTTTATAGCCCAGCCTGCCATCATTGTTCCAGTTCTTTTCAGAAATTATTCATCTGTAGTTGCTCCAAAGTTACTCTTCAGTGCGTAAAACTCTTTCTGCCTCGACTATCACCAGATGAGCAAATATATTTCTATTGTTTGCGCTACTTCCTTTTCTGATCGCCAGTACACAAATTCAGGGCAAAGCAAAACTTAGAGAATATGTGAAAATAGACTTTATAAAAATACTTGTGCTTTTTACAGTCCTCTCCTTGAATCTTCCACTAAGGCTGCAAAAGAAGTTTGCAACCCTTCTTGGTTGTACATTAAAAAAAAAAACAAAAAAAAAAAACAGGCAAATAAGACTTGTGCTGAGCTGTGCCTCAAAGTCTCTTTGATTTTTCCAATCCCTTTCCTCTGTGATAGTTTTCCTGTCTCACGGAGCAACTCCCCTTCCCTCAGCTGTAGCACCTGGCGGTAAAAGCTCTCATCTTGCAACAAAATGCAATTTAAACATAGTTCATTGCCTGCTTCAAAATTTCTATAAAATCAGGGCTTAAGGTTTACAGTTTGGCTGAAATGAGGCTTGGGGAATATTAAAATAGTGCTTAAAATGACACTTTTACATATAACAGAGGGGAAAGAAACAATTGTTGATAACAAAGAATGGGAGGGAACAAAGCAGTAAGTAGTATTGGGAGCTGGGATGTGTGTTCCTCTTCTCCTCCCATCCCAGCCACCTCTAGGCTCTGCAGCTGACTTTATCCTTTGAAGCACAACTCAGAGAAGAATGTGGCTGGAGTTGTATAGAGGCCAGTCGACAAAGAAATCATCATCAAGTCTATAGAAGTAATGAGGACAGATGTCATCTTGGAGTGGGTCTTATCTTACAATATGCAAACACAGGGTGGTCATGTGCACTTAGCCATTTCTCATTTTTAGGAACGAAAAAGAAAATAGAGAGGGGGTTGTTCTCAACCTTCACTGTGTCCCAACTTCTGGGAATACAGAGCCCATATGAAGTTTAACATTATTACTATTCACACGTGGTTTATATACACGGTCTTTTTAGAAGGACACCATAACCTATCCCTTGATTTTCAAGTGTAATAAGACAAATAGGACTTAACTTGCAATTAGAGTAAATGTGCTGTCAAAGATAAACAAAGATGGGCACTGGTTAAAGGCAGCCAAGACAGATTTTTTTTTTAATTTTTATTTTATATTGGTGTATAGTTGATTAATGACGTTCTGTTCATTTCAAATGTATGTAAAGTGATTCAGTTGTACATATACATGTATCTATTCTTTTCCCATTAAGTTGTTAAAGAATGTTAAACAGAGTCCCCTGTGCTATCGAGTAGGTTCTTGTTGGTTGTATGTGATAAATATAGCAGTGTTTATTGCAGTGGGGAAGAGTCCTGTGGAAACTGAGCTCAGCTTCACCAGACTAAAAGGCAGGAAATTTTTTTTTTTCATTTGAGTATAATTGCTTTACAATGCTGTGTTTGTTTCTGCTTTACAGCAAAGTGAATCAGCTGTATGTATATGTATATCCCCTCCTTCTTGAACCTCCCTTGCACCTCACCCCCCATCCCACTCTTCTAGGTCATCCCAGAGTACCAAGCTAAGATCTCTGTTAGGTATCACGTCATTCTAGTCAGAACTGCCATCATCAAAAAATCTACAAACAATTCTGGAAAGGATGTGAAGAAAAGGGAACCCTCTTGCACTACATGTGGGAAGGTAAATTGGTACAGCCACTACAGGGAACAGTATGGAAGTTGCTTAAAAAACTGAAAATAGAACTACCATATGACCCAGCAATCCCACTCCTGGGTATATACCCTGACAAAACCATAATTCATAAAAACACATATATTCCAATGTTGAATGCAGCTCTGTTTACAATAGCCACGAGGAGCCTTTGTAAATGCTAGGGTATTCTGAAGGAAAGACACTGAAGGGCAGTAAGCAGGAGGTGGTTTGGTCCATGTAACTGGGCCATCTGGGTATGACACTTATCTGGAGGAAAACAAATTTTCTGTCTTTAAAAACAGGGAGTGCTACGAGTTAGAGCAAGGTGCCCACAAGGATAGGCCCTTACCTTCCCAAAGGAATGAGAAGAGCTATTTCCTTGAGTGTTTGCATCTCAAAGAGAGAAGGCTCCTAAGTCTTTGAGAAGACAGTTTAAGTAGCAGATTTACATCTCAAAGGGAAGATAAAAGATTTACAGATGTTCCCTGACTTGCAATGTTTTGACTTAGAATTTCTCGACTTTAGGATGGTGTGAAGGTGATGTGTATTCAAAAGAAATTTTACTTTAAATTTTGAATTTTGGTCTTCCCCAAGCTGAAAATATACAATAAGATACTTTCTCCTGATACTGAGCAAAGGCAACCAGCCACAGTTCCCTGTCAATCACAAAAGAAACAATTCAAACCCTTATAGCCATTCCGTACCCATACAAACATTTGGATTGTTGTTGTTTAGTTGTTCTTTTACCTTTAGTATCAGTTCAGTTCAGTCGCTCAGTCGTGTCTGACTCTTTGCGACCCCATGAATCGCAGCACGCCAGGCCTCCCTGTCCATCACCAACTCCCGGGGTTCACCCAGATTCACGTCCATTGAGTCAGTGATGCCATCCAGCCATCTCATCCTCTGTCGTCCCCTTCTCCTTCTGCCCCCAATCCCTCCCAGCATCAGAGTCTTTTCTGTATTTAGTAAATTGCATCAAATATTTAATACTTTGTTATAAAATAGGGTTGATATTAGATGATTTTGCCCAACTGTGAGCTAATGTAAGCATTCTGAGCACTGTTAAGATAGGCTGTGCTTAGCTATGACATTCCGTAAGTAAAGTGTGTTAAATGCATTTTTGACTTACAGTATTTTCAATTTTTGACAGGTTACCAAGGTGTAAGTCCATCTAAGGCAAGGTAGAGCTCTATAATCAGAAGCTTTCTCAACTATCTACTCTAACTGGGAGTTCAGAGGCCTATTAGCCTATTCTTATGTTTTGAGTAGAACAGATAAATAAGTTCTCCTGGCATCATTGAGTTTTCTAGACAGGCATTTTAAGGGGGGCTGGGTTCATCCTAGGGACACAGCCTTAAGCTGCTAGAAACCATGCCAAAGTTCATAGTACAGGAGATTGGATAGACTGGTTATGTGCTGAGAGTATTTTGCAATTCTCAGTAGAAATGCTTTTTTAGTCTAACCCACAGATGACCTCATTGAGGTAATGGTGGACATTTGCAGTGAAAGAATATCTTTCAAGCACATTATATCCCTGTAAGCTTCTCAAAGACTCAACTAAGCCCAAGAATTCCCAGAAAATTAACCCTGTTCAGTCAGTCAAACCACATAAGCATTGGACGAGGTAGTACCCTAAGATTACGTGGAGCTCAACACATTAAAAAGAAAAAACTGGTGTGATCTACTTTCCCAAATTCCAAACTTCTCCAACTTCATGATGTCTCTGTGTGTGTTTTCCTTTTAGGATGTACAGTATCTGCCCAACCCTTACTGTTGTTCTAACAACCTTGACTTAGGAGTTTGCCTGGACTACTGTATATGAGAATACTGGCCCTGGGCTACACTGGGAGCTGATATCTACTCCCAAAGAGCTACTAATTCCTTTAAAACAGTCTGGTATTTAATATGCTGTCTCTTGATTTGTAATATTTCATTAAAAGCAGTAACAACAACAGCAACGAAATGCGTAGTGTTGCTTGTTTTACCTCTCCTCTGTCAGCATCAGAGAGGCATCTCTGTCTCACTAGCAAATAAAAAGGAAGTCACATACGTGAGGTCCAAATTTTGGTGAGAAGGTGTGTTCATAGTTGGGCATGTCTCCAGTGATTCTGACTTTGAGTATCATAGCCACTGTAAGATTGAGAATGTTAATTGCTGGGCCCTGCATCCACTTTAATTTATGTAACAGTCATTAACTGGTCACGTCATTTTCAGAGGCAGAGTCTGATACAGCATTTTTTCTCTTAGAATTCCAGAAGAATATCTCCATAATCATTTATTTGATATGGTTATTGAGAGGAAAACCAAATATTAAGTAATTGTTTAGCTTTTATAAAAGAAACAGATGCTGACACCCCACCCATAGATAGGTGAGATTGTCCAGACAGTGCATAATTTCTACATTTCATCAAATGATTCTGATGCAGACATTTCAATTCCACATACTGGTAAAGAACTCTTTCAGACCCTTTTCCACCTCTGACCAGAGAAGCTTTTGCTCAAGTTTGCATACAAACATCTCTAACTGATGTGTGTGTGCTTAGTCACACAGTCGTGTCCAACTCTTCGTGACTCAGCGTAACCTGCCAGACTCCACTGTCCATGGAGTTTTCCAGGCAAGCATACTGGAGTGGGTTGCCATTTCCTACTCCAGGGCATCTTCCTGACCCAGGGATTAAACCTGTGTCTCATGCACTGGCAGGCAGATTCTTTACCACTACACCACCTGAGAAGCCCTCTCTAACTGATTCTTGTTGTTCAGTAGCTCAGTTTTGTCCAACTCTTTGTGACCCCATTGACTTCAGTGCCTCAGGCTTTCCTGTCCTTCACTATCTCTTTAGTTCTTCCTTGCTTTCTGCCATTGGAATGTTTATTCAAATTTATTTAAAGATTTTTACATATTTATAATATTTATTCCACCCATTTAAAAATATTGCAAAGCTCTTCTTGATTTATTTTTCTTAGTAAATATTTATAGTTTTTAAAATGCAAGATCTAAAGATATCTTATTTATTGCTATATATTTTAAGTTTTGATGCAATCACAAAGGAGTCCTTTTTAAATTATATTTTAACCAGCTATTTCTATTAATATCCAGATTTTTAAAATATTTATTTGTATTGGAGTATAGTTGCTTGCTCAGTTGTTTTCATCTAGGGGTTACTTTGCTGCCCAGGAGACACGGATTTCTGTTCATGTATTGGTTGTCACAATTGAGAGGGGACGTACTGTTGGCATCTTGAGAGTAGAAGCGATGGATGCTGCTAAATATCCTATCCTGGTGAAGAAATCTCCTAGCAACAAAGGATTATTCAGCCCAAAATCCCTGCTCTAGAGCCAGTCAAGCCTTCAGATGACTGTAGCCCTGCTGACAGGTAGACTGCAATGTCATGAGATTCTGAGCCAGAACCTCCCAGATAAGCTGCTTCTAGATTTCTTACTTCCCAAAAGTCTATAAGCTAATCAATATGTGTTGTTTTAAGCTGCTTCATTTTGGTGATAGTTATACAGCAATGAATATCTAATACATCCCCCCCACCCCAAATATGTCTCAGGGCAAGGGAACTCATATGTTAAGGAACTGAATCAGGCTGGGAATGTTAAGGGTGGCTGGAGGTCATAAAAGCACAAGAACATGAGTAACTATTTCTGCAAAATAGTAGATTTGGTGATAGAGTTAATTATCATAGCTTCTGAGTCTTACCAAAACCTCAACTACTGATAATTATAACATTGGTATGATAGAATTGAAACTTGTATGTTTAATAGATCTTGGGAGAAAGATAACTTCCAAGTAACTTCCAAGATTTCCAGGAACAAATTAGGGGGTTGAAGGAGGCTGAGAGATATTACAGAATCAGTAGATAGAGATAAGTCATTATTAACAGATGAAACAGTGAAATGAGATGGAGAAGCTAGCAGGACAGAGGAAAATTTCTTTAGAGATGATGCAGATATCTTTGTAAATGTCAGTGGAGGGTTCAATCAAAAGTAAAGTCTTCAGTGAGCAAAGAGGTCCAGGCCAGAGCTCTGACAATGTGATTACAGACAAATTCCATTAATAGCTTACATAAATGCAGATTCAAATTCAGAAAGTGTAACAAGAGGCCCGAGATTCTGCATATGAATAACAAACTGCCAATAGGAGATAGAAGGCCCTTTTTTTTTTTTGCCTGGCAGCATGTGAGATGTTGAAATTCCTAGGTAACTCAGTGGTAGAGAATCCTCCTGCCAATGCAGGAGGTACAAGTTTGATCTCTGGGTCAGGAAGATCCCCTAGAGTGGGAAATAGCAACCCACTCCAATATTTTTGCCTGAAAAATCCCATGGACAGAGGATCCTGGTAGGCTACAGTCCATGGGGTCGTAAAGAGTTGGACATGACTGAGCACATGTGAGACCTTAGTTCCCTGACCAGGAATCAAACCTGCACTCCACACCCTAGAAGCCCTAAAAATACAGAGTCATAAACACTGGACTACCAGGAAAGTCCCAGGAAATGGAAGGGCTTGATGTAGGGTAACATTTTTTTCTCATAAGACCTCAGGGCTGGGAAGAAGTTACATTGATAAGACTGATAATTAGAGAAAGGAAAGAAGATTCCATTCTAATATGGGCTGTGCAGGAAAAAAAAAAATTCTAAAAGGGTCACCCAAAATTCTACCAACATTGAAGATACTGGGAATGGAGGTTCAGGATGGGGAACACATGTATACCTGTGGCGGATTCATGTTGATATATGGCAAAACCAATACAATATTGTAAAGTTAAAAAATAAAATAATAATAATAATAAAAGAAAGAATCTTATCATACCCAACAACAACAACAAAAAAAGAAAGTAACAAGGGAAAGGAAACAATTCGTAATAGCTGCAAAGAATGAACAATGTGGTAATGAAATGTGCCTGACAGTGAGGGTCCCATGGACTGCATATATAGGTTTTCTTTGAGCCACACCACAGTCATAGAAACAAGACTGGAAGCTCCAGCCCTTAAAAAATGCATAACATGCAAAGATACATGCATACATACCTGCACACACATATGTAGTAGGGCAACAGGCTGTAGTGCCAGAAATTACATACTACTGTGAACTTTTACCTTTCAAAGAGTCCCTGGGGCAGCCAAGATTGGCAACTGGAGAGCAAGTTGCATAGAACAATTAGACAAGGGAAGTACATTATTTGTGTATTTTTTAGGGCTTGTGAAATGGAACTACAAATTTTTTTTCTTTTTTTTTTACCAAAGTATAGTTTATTTACAATGCACTGGTAATTTCTGCTGTACAGTGAAGTGATTCCGTTATACATATATATGTGTGTGTACACACACACACACACACACACACACACACATTATTTTTTACATTCTTTTCCATTCTGGTTTATCCTAGGATACTGAATATAGTTCTCTGTGCTGCACAGTAGGACCTTGTTGTGTATCCATTCTATTTGTCAAAGCTTACATCTGCTAACATCAACCTCCCACTCCATCCCTTCCCTAACCTCCTCCCCCTTGGCAACCCCAAGTCTGTTGTCTGTGTCCATGAGTCTGTTTCTGTTTTATATATGGCTCATTTGTGTCATATTTTAGATTCCACATGCAAATGACATCATATGGTGTTTGCATTTCTCATTCTGACTTACTTCACTTAGTATGGTACTCTCTTGTTGCATCCATGTGGCTGCAGATTAATTCCCTCTTTTTTTATGACTGAGTTTACAAATACCATTTTCCCCAAGGTTTCATGGGATGTGATTTTAGGTGACAGTACATCATGGTGCTGGACTGGACCTGACTGTCTTCCCTCTTAAAGGAAGCTTAGAGAAGCTACGTTGAATGAGAGGATTTAAAATGCATTTTATTATTCTCAAGCATTTTATCTCTCGTTCCAGGCTTTTGGCAGGTAGTTAAGACTCCATGCAAATCATTTGAAAATAAAGAGAGTCATGTGCTCACTGACTGTGTAGTGTGCAGGCTTAGGAATATAGTTCGGTGTCATTTTCTAATGTAACGAGCGGGAATATGGTGTTGACTGAACCTTGGGCTAAAAAGAATTCAGAAATACCTGTTGTTTCATTCTTACTGCATGCAATATTTAAGCTTTCAGAAAAAAAACTTTCATTCCAGACAAACAGGCATCCTTAAGGTATAAATAAATTTTGTTATTACATCATCATTTTAAATGATCAGAGCATGATAAATATGTGGCTAGATATCATTTGGAGAAGGAAATGGCAACCCACTCCAGTGTTCTTGCCTGGAGAATCCCAAGGACGGAGGAGCCTGGTGGACTGCCATCTATGGGTTCGCACAGAGTTGGACACGACTGAAGTGACTTAGCAGCAGCAGCAGCAGATATCATTTAATGTGTCTATCAGAGATTTCTATAAATTATTTTATTGTATATTGATTAATGTTCTGTGACTTACTCTGTTGATATTGAGATAAATAAAATGTGGTTACTTTCCCAAGAAATTTAAAATCTGTTAAGGAATCAGCAAGGAAAAATTTACACAGCAATGTAATAAATAAGTGGTATATTAAAGACAAACACCATGGGTGATAATTCCTCTACAACAGAAGAAATTTTGGGGTGGCCAAATCTTTGGCTAATACAGAAACCTATACATGAAAAAAAACACATATTTTTATGTATTAATACTTACCACCAAAAACCTGTTGCTGGGGCAATCTCAGAAGGATCTAAGGCAATGGCACCCCACTCCAGTACTTTTGCCTGGAAAATCCCATGGACAGAAGAGCCTGGTAGGCTGCAGTCCATGGGATCGCTAGAGTCGGACATGACTGAGCGACTTCACTTTCACTTGTCACTTTTATGCATTGGAGGAGGAAATGGCAACCCACTCCAGTGTTCTTGCCTGGAGAATTCCAGGGACGGCGGAGCCTGGTGGGCTGGCGTCTCTGGGGTCGCATAGAGTCGGACACGACTGAAGCCATTTAGAAGAAGAAGAAGAAGAAGAAGAAGAAGAAGACAGATTATTATCTACTTAAGTAGTATGAGATTATTTGTTGCAACTATTATATAGAATATATTGAATAAAATGTAGTCATTTAGCTTTAAAATTATACATGGCCTTATTTCTTATATACCACAAACATTTTGAATGGATTTAAATTGTTAAAAAAACAGCACCACAAAAGAACATGATGAAATAATTGAATTAGTTTTATATTTTCTTAGTGAAGGAGACAATTTTAAGGGAAAAGGCAAAAGAACACATAAAATGAAGTTTAGGTCTCTGCAGTGTAGGGAAATGTAAAAGACCTTAAGTAGCTAAAGCAGTCTTAAAAAGATAGATCCCACAAAATTAAATAAGTAAGCAAGCAACACAACTGAGAAAATGGGCAAAAGATCGTAAGAGATGTATCACTAAAGAACATGTGTAGGTAGTATGTCTCATCTATCCCTATGGAAGCATGAAATGGTATAGTCACTCTGCAAAATATTTTGGTGATTTATTAAAATGTTAAATTTACGCCTATGGTCTCATAAGTATCTACTCAGACATTAAAGTTTACGTTTATACAAAAGCTTGTCATGAACATTCACACAAGTTTTATTTGTAATAAAGAAAATCAGCAAATAAACCAAATGGCTTTACAGCTACACAATACAAACAGGTGAATCTCAAGGAAAATAACACGAAAGGAAAGAAACCAGAGGGGAAAAAAAAAGGGTATATGCTTATGATTCCATTTAGATTAAACACTGGGGCATGCAATCTAATATATAATAAGAGAAAGTAGACCAGTGGTTGCATGAGAGAGGGGGAATGGGGAGGGGTGGGAGGAGGAATTACAAAGAGGTAATTAGAAACTTTTGAGTGATTTATATGCTCATTATCTTTTTAAAAAATACTAAATTTGTTTTATTGGAAAATAGTTGATACACAATGTCATATTCATTTCTGTTGTAAAGAAGGCTGACTCAGTTTTATGTACACACACACTTTTTCATATTACTTTCCATTGTGATTTATCAAAGGATATTGAATACAATTTCCTGGGCTATACAGTAGGGCCTTCAGTTCAGTTCAGTTCAGTTGCTCAGTCATGTCCGACTCTTTGCAACACCATGGACTGTCCATCACCAACTCCCAGAGCTTGCTCAGACTCATGTCCATCAAGTTGGTGATGCCATCCAACCATCTAATCCTCTGTCGTCCCCTTCTCCTCCGCCTTCAATCTTTCCCAACATCAGGGTCTTTTCCAATGAGTCAACTCTTCGCATCAGGTGGCCAAAGCATTGGAGTTTCAGCTTCAGTGTCAGTCCTTCCAATGAATATTCAGGACTGATTTTCCTTTAGGATGGACTGGTTGGATCTCCTTGCAATTCACGGGACTCTCAAGAGTCTTCTCCAACACCACAGTTCAAAAGCATCAATTCTTCAGTGCTCAGCTATTTTTATAGTCTAACTCTCACATCCATACATGACTACTAGAAAAACCATAGCTTTGACTAGATGGACCTTTGTTCACGAAGTCAAGTCTCTGCTTTTTAATAGACTGTCTAGGTTGGTCACAGCTTTTCTTCCAAGAGGCAAGCATCTTTTAATTTCATGGCTACAGTCACCATCTGCAGCGATTTTGGAGCCCCCAAAATAAAGTCTGTCACTGTTTTCCATTGTTTCCCCATCTATTAGTCATGAAGTGATGGGACCGGATTCCATGATCTTAGTTTTCTGAATGTTGAATTTTAAGCCAGCTTTGTCACTCTCCTCTTTTACTTTCATCAAGAGGCTCTTTAGTCCCTCTTCACTTTCTGCCATAAGCGTGGTGTCATCTGCATATCTGAGGTTATTCATATTTCCTCTGGCAATCTTGATTCTAGCCTGTGCTTCATCCAACCTGGCATTTTGCATGATGTGCTCTGCATATAGGTTAAATAAGCAAGATGACAATATGCAACCTTGATATACTCCTTTCCCAATTAGGAACCAGTCTCTTGTTCATGTCCAGTTCTAACTGTTGCTTCTTTATCTGCATATAGATTTCTCAGGAGGCAGGTAAGGTGGGTCTAGTATTACCATCTCTTTAAGAATTTTCCACAGTTTGTTGTGATGCACACAGTCAAAGGCTTTAGTGTAGTCAATGAAGCAGAAGTAGATGTTTTTCTAGAGCTCTCTTGCTTTTTCTATGCTCCAACAGATGTATGGCATCTACATCTATATCCAATCTACAGATTGGATGGCAATTTGATCTCTGGTTCCTCTGCCTTTTCTAGATCCAATTTGAACATCTGGAAGTTCTCAGTCTGAGTACTGTTAAAGTCTATCTTGGAGGACTCTGAGAATTACTTTGCTAGCATGTGAAATGAGTGCAGTTGTGCAGTAGTTTGAACATTCTTTGGCACTGCCTTTCTTTGGGATTAGAATGAAATCCCATTGCCTTTTTTTGGGGACTGAAAACAGTGACAGATCTTTTTTTATAGTTCTTCTGTGTATTCTTGCAACCTCTTCTTTATATCTTCTGCTTCTGTTGGGTCCATACTGTTTCTGTCCTTTATTGTGCCCATCTTTGTATGAAATTTTCCCTTAATATCTTTAATTTTCTTGCAGAGATCTCTTGTCTTTCCCATTCATTTGTTTTCCTCTATTTCTTTGCATTTACCACTTAGGAAGGCTTTCTTATCTCTCCTTGCTATTCTTTGGAACTCTGCATTCAGATGGATGTATCTTTCCTTTTGTCCTTTGCCTTTTGCTTCTCTTCCTCTGTCAGCTATTTGTAAGGCCTCCTAAGGCAACCATTTTGCCTTTTTGCATTTCTTCTTCTTGGGGATGATTTTGATCACTGTCTCCTGTACAATGTTATGAACCTTGTTTTTTATCAATTGTATGTATGTTAGATTGTATCTGCTAATCCCAAACTCCTAGTCCATCCCACCCTCACCTCCTTCCCCCTTGGCAAACACAAGTCTAATCTCTATGCCTGTGAATCACTTTCTGTTTCATAGATTCAGTTAATTTGTGTCATATTTTAGACTCCACATATAAGTGATATCAAAAGATGTTTGTCTTTCTCTTTCTGACTTACTTCATTTAGTGTGGTAATCGCTAGGTCCATCCTTGTTGCTGCTGCTGCTGCTGCTAAGTCGCTTCAGTCATGTCTGACTCTGTGCAACCCCATAGATGGCAGCCCACCAGGCTCTCCCATCCCTGGGATTCTCCAGGAAAGAACACTGGAGTGGGTTGCCATTTCCTTCTCTAGTGCATGAAAGTGAAAAGCGAAAGTGAAGTCGCTCAGTCGTGTCCGACTCTTCGAGACCCCATGGACTGCAGCCTACCAGGCACCTCCACCCATGGGATTTTCCAGGAAAAAGTACTGGAGTGGGGTGCCATTGCCTTCTCCATCCTGTTGCTGCAGATGACGTTATTTCCTTATTTTTGTAGCTAGTAGTCCATTGTACATATGTACCACATCTTTTATATCCACTTATCTGTCAATGTTTAGCTGGTTCCCATGTCTTGGCTGCTGTGAACAGTGTTTCTGTGGATATTGTGGTGCATGTTTCTTTCTGAATTATTGTTTTGTCTGTTTATATGCCCAGGAGTGGGATTACTAGATCATATGGTAATTTCATATGAAGCTGAAGCTCCCACACTTTGGCCACCTGATGCAAAGAACTGAACCATTGTAAAAGACCCTGGTGCTGGAAAGGATTGAAAGTGGGAAGAGAAGGGGACAGCAGAGGATGAGATGGTTATATGGCATCACCAACTTGATGGACATGAGTTTGAGCAAGCTCTGGGAGTTGGTGATAGACAGAGAAGCCTGATGTGTTGCAGTCCATGGGGTCACAAAGAGTCAGACATGACTGAGAGACTGAACTGAGCTGAACTGATGGTAATTTTATTTTTAGTTTTTCGAGGAACCTCCATACTGTGTTTTATAGTATGCACCAATTTACATTCCCACCAACAAGGTAAGAGGGTTTTCTTCTCCCCGTACCCTCTCTCAGCATTTCTATTTGTAAAATTTTTAGGGGATTTCCTGGTGGTCCAGTGGTTAGGATTGCAAACTTTCACTGCAGGGGGCCCAGGTTCCATCTAAGGTCACTGCACTAAGATCCAGCAAGCCACTTGTTGCAACCAAAAAGAAAAATTTTTTTAATTGTAGCTTTTTAAAAGATGCCATTTTGACCAGTGTGAGGTGGCATCTCATTGTAATTTGTAGTTCTCTAAAAATTAGCAGTGTTGGAACATAATTTCATGCTTGCTTGTCATCTGTATGTCTTCTTTGAAGAAATGTCTATTTAGGTCTTCTGGCCATTTTCAGTTGGCCTCTTTGTTTTACTGTTGCTGAGCTGTATATTTTGGAAATTTAAACCTTGTTGGTCACATAATTTCCAAATATTGTCTTCCATAGACTGTCTTTTTGTTTTGTTTATGGCCTATGCTTATTGTTTTGGTTGTGGTCCATGATTTCATAGGTGTATACATACTTGAAAACTTATCAAATATTTCTTTTAAATATGTGGATTTTATTGTATGTCAGTTAAACCTAGATAGAGCTATTAAATTATATTTTTTTATTCAAAGGTTTTTCCTATGGCAAATATTATATGTGTCAGGATATATATATATATATATATGTGTGTGTGTGTGTGTGTGTATGGAGAAATAGAGATACATGTTTTGAATTACTTTCATTTTTGTGCCTATTAACTGTGCTACTCAGTAGGGATAGATTTTTAACTTACCACATGTATTTCTATGATTAGGTACTCTGATAAGTATATATATGTATATATGTATCAGATATATAGTATGTACAATCTTATTTATATGGTGAACCTCAGGGTGTAGCCATATTCATTGGGCAAGCAGTAATAGCAGCTCAATTAAAAATTGTTGCATTTCATTCAATTGTCAATTCTGTTTACTTTCAGTTGTGCTCAGATCAATAGGATTTGTAGGAAGGAGGATCTCCAGAGCTTACACGACTGATCGTGTGTGTGTATGTGTGGTAGGTAGGAGTTGAATGATTTTAAGTCTCTAACCAGAGCTAGAACCGTGTATGTGGTATATTATATAGGCAGGTCTGTGGGAGTCACGGTGGGCTGCTGAGGTGGTATGGAAATTAATACAGTGCTTTCCAAAACAAAACACACACGTACTTTAATCAGACGTTTGTCTGCAATGAGAAGCAAAAAGAGATGATCCAAATAAGAGCATTAAACAGAGACCCCAGGGTCATTAATGCTTCAGACCTTTCAACTAACAAACACAGATCTACAGAAGCCTCATCGGCAGGCAGGGCTAGGTTTTCTGTCCGCTGTAAAGGGGTGTTTTGTAGAGGGCTTGGAGAACAAACACCCCCTTCTCTCCATACCCTTATTTAAGCAGGCTTTTAAAGCTAGGAAGGCGAGCCCAGATCCAGATGTGACTGATTTTGCTGGCGATATGGATGTCATGTTCGCTGTACCTACATAGCTCTGTTTCTAAAATAATAGACCTGCATTGTGTGTTGTCATGGCTGTCTCTTTCCTTCTCTTTCATTTCTTTTATTATGTCTTTGAAGTGGCTTTGATGTGTGAATGCAAAGGAGCATATGAAGAGGAGTGGGGGAGTGGTGTTGAGTGCCCTGTAGGCAACGGGCTGTTTGTCCATCAGACAGAATCACACTCTGCCTTAGAAAACTTCCAAAGCCACCAGCAAGGTTCTAAAAGACTTTTTTTTTTAAATCATCAATACACGTGAGCCTTTTCACAGAGTGTGTTTGTGATTAATGGGAGGCCTACAGTATCCTTAGAAAAGGGTTTCCCTGGTGGCTCAGATGATAAAGAGTCTGACTACTAAGCAGGAGATCCATTTTCAATCCCTGGCTTGGGAAGATCCCCTGGAGAATAGAATGGCTACCCACTCCAGTATTCTTGCCTGGAAAATTCCATGGACAGAGGAGCCTGGCAGGCTACAGTCCATGGGGTCTCAAAGAGTCAGACACAACTGAGAGACTAACACTTAGTGTATTTTTCCTCTAAAAGATGTGTATACATGAAGCTAGACCTTGGAATTGCCAAGGTATTTGCCTTAAAACCACTCATAGAAACAGCTTCAGTTCTTTGGCCAGGGACAGAGTCCATCACAGCTCAGATGGCCACATGATGTTTCAGAAGAGCCAGGCTGAAAGTATGGGACAAGGACATGTGCAGGGTCCCAGAGTCCCAGCTACTGCCTTAGCATTTTCATATATACTCACATTTCACCCTCATGCCATCACTGGGAAGGAGCATATCATTTAGAGCCTCATGATTTGACCAAAGATCCTTAGGATAGAGGTGTATTTCTTTCTCACATAGGGTTCTTGGTAAGAGTCCAAGGCAAGTGTGAAGGCTCCATCAAGTCAGTGGCGTTAAAGGTGTTTTTTAACTTTATATTTTGCTCTGCCTAGCACATGGCTTCTATCCTCCAAGTCACACAATAGCTACTAGAGCTCCAGCCATTATAACTGCATCCCAGGTAGGAATAATGAAAGGACAAGTGGGGCAAAAAAAGCTTCTTGAAGCCCCATTTTGTGACTTCTACCTGTACTCTCTTAGTTGCAATTATTATCATTGCAAATTAAAATATTATGTTCTTTGACCGAACAACTAGGGGGGAAGATAATGAATAGATATGTAGCAGTCTCTGGCCAGACAGGAATAAGTATCCCCATTAAAAACTGAGTTTTGGTGAGATAAACGAACTAGACCAAGGTCATCACTGAGCCAGAAAATGGTGACAGACTTTTCCATGAGGAAAATCAGTAAGTGTGTGAATCGCCAAGGTCAGAGCTTGAATATAAGCAGAACTGATGCTTGTTTGAGCTCCTCTGCCATTGCATTTAACAGAGGCTGAGTTACATAAGCCAATTAGAATTAAACTATTTGGATGGAGACAAACCTGACAGCCACTGTGTGCAGAAAATGTGGACCGAGTGGATGTGCAAAGGGAATGTGAGCAAGAACTGTCACCTGTCTGGAATTATCTTTCCCCCCAAATAGCCCCTTAAGCCCACAGCCACACCTCACATCATAAAGGGGTTTGACAAAGGTGAAGAGGAATTCTATGAGTGCTAAGCTGGTTGGCCTACATCAGCATGGAATGGGAAAGAAGGTACCTAAGTGACCTTTTGAAAACCCATATGCCTCGAGCTCAGTGAGACCATCAAGACGGACTGTAACCACAAACCTTGGAAGTGTGAGGTCTGTATGAAGATGCTTGAAGCTGCAGTCACATCATTCCATGCTTCAGGTCAGCTACCGATGATGAGTATGTTTATAGCCAACCTTCTGTACCCAAATCCTAACTGGACTTTGAAAAAGCAATGATAAGAGGTATCTCCAGGGCTAGGAACTATATCCAAGACAACTGACCTGCTAGGTCACTGACCTCAGTTGAATGTAAGGTTTCACTGGAAGCTTAAATCATCAAGCTGGTCAGCTTAAGCTAACCCATGGCATGTCCATTCCCAGGGGATGCTTTGCTTGTGGGTGGGCCTTGCAAAGCCCCAGGCTTACAGTCTGATATTTGTCTGTGCTTACATCCCGTTCTCTCTTACACCTTTACCCACAGACTTCTAAATGAATTTTTAGGGCCACAATGTAAATTACCACTGATGGCAATGGTACTGGAGCTACTTCAACCTTTGGACTAGTAAGTGCTTCTGAGTATTATCATCATCAAAGTTCTTAGCATTACCTTCTGTGCTACACCCTCTCCTTCATGCACTTTCATCCTGTACATCAGTTCTCTTAGTACTAGATAATTAAAAAAAAATCCTGCCAATAAATCTGCTAACCAGTGAAACATTGGAGACACACACTCCCCAAGTTGTTTTTTCATCAGTGGTGGATTAGTAACAGTTTGCTAATGAAGACTTTCCTTTAATTATTGGGGAAAAGACACTTCTTAATTAATAGAAAGGAGCATTGGTTTCATCCCGATTAATGACTGTTGGGAATGTGTCCCAAGCCCACCAGGCAGAAGCTATTTTTTTTTTTTCTTTTCTTTTTTTTTCTTTTTTTAATTTTATTTTATTTTTAAACTTTACATAACTGTATTAGTTTTGCCAAATATCAAAATGAATCCGCCACAGGTATACATGTGTTCCCCATCCTGAACCCTCACAAAATTAAGCAGCACAAGGTCCTAATAAGGTAGAAAGAAAGAAAGAAAGAAAGTGAAGTCGCTCAGTCGTGCCCTGCTTTTTGTGACCCCATGGGCTGTAGCCTACCAGGCTCTTTTGTCCATGAAATTTTCCAGGCAAGCGTGTTGGAGTGGGTCGCCATTTCCTTCTCCAGGGGATCTTCTCGACCCAGGGATCAAACCTGGGTCTCCTGCATTGCAGACAGGCAGATGCTATACTTTATGAGCCACGAAGGAAGCCCCTAATAAGGTCGACCACGGTAATTAAATTGAGGTATATGGATGGGTAGTCTTCAGGGGATCGAGGAACTCATAAAGTTTTGGTACAATCTATTCTGTAACTTTTTCAACAGTGTGCATGATGATTGACATGTATCGTAAGCAGCAGTCTCAGGCGTCACTGTCACCTGAGACCTCAGAGCACAGTGTCTGCTGTGACCACACGGTGGTGCAGCCCCGTCATTATGTGGGTCAGACCCACGGCCGAGTTGAAGAGACACCTGGACTAATGCAACCCGCTCTCTCTTTTCATCTCTTATTATTGCTTCCTTCATCTCTTCACCTTGACCTATGCTTCCCTTGTTCTCAGGATCATCCACGGGGATGGAATTGTGCCTTTGTATTTGACAAATGTCCTTCTATTTCCATTCTCAGACATTTTTCTGAGTGTTTTCTCCACAACCTCCTCCCTTCTTGAAATGTGACTGTCCACTGTTTGGCATACCTTCTCTGGAGAAAGCTGATTTTTGTGTTATTGTCCATGCCGCTCATGCTCTGAAAGTGGGTTTGGTGTCCTGCTGATAGCCCCTTCCCCTTCTGATAATGCTGACTCTTTTGGTTCTTGAATGACAAATTATTCTTTGAGATACATTATAAAACAATGAATCTAATCTTGGTTATTGTTATTTACAGACTTTTTCATCCTTCATCTTTTATTGCAATGTTGACATTCTTGCATTTCAACACTGTGGCCTTGACAGCCTCATTTCCAAATATTTTTCCTGTCATTCCATCATGTCCAGTCATTTCCATGGTCACACCTCAGACATAATCATCACCTCTATATTAATTCCATCGCTCTGCACACAGAGATCTTCACCTCCTCCTGACTGGCTTATTCAATTACATATACCTTGATCTGCTTTTATTAACCTCATGAGCCTCTCTGTTCTCTTAATCCCCCCTTTTGTACACCAGGCAGACAATCCTAATATCTTCACTTCCGTCTTTATCTTGCTGCGATTGTGGGTGCATCAGTACAATAGTGCCAGTGTGTCTCCATACCACAGAATGTTAAAAAAAAAACATTTCTGAGTGCTCATTTCATTTGACATCTCAGCAGTATTTTATCCTGTTGAATCCATGTTTCTGTGCTGACTTCCCTTTTCTCTGGACATCCATGGTATATTGTACTCCATCCACTTGCTTCCTATCCCCTGGCTACTCCTTTCCAGTCACGTTTGCAAGCTCAGCTGCTTCTCCTCAGCCGTTAAATGTTAGAGCACTTCCACATACTCTCTCAGGTCCTTTCTTATATCACTTTTTACTCTCTTCCTTGGCAACATTTTTTTTGCCATCTATGTGAGCAAGACTTCCAAATCTTTATCTAGAGCTCAAACTCTCCTGTGAACTCTAGACTTTCACAATATAGTCCTGTGAACGCCACATTAAATTCAACTTGCTGACATATGAAATCCCAATGATCCTATTTAACCTGGTTATCTTCCACTGTTCACTTCTCAAGCTAACACCCATTCCCCATCAAGTTCCATAGACTAAAAGTTTAAGCTTCCTCTTTGACACCACTCTCCGTCTTATTTGTCATCTTAAAAAATTAATTTTCAGTCTGTTGGATCCATCCATTTCCTTTCAATTTTGTGTCCAACCTAATAGTCACAGTTACCTTTTATAATTTTGTGGACTAATGCTGGATAATGTCCAGTCCAATAATGCCACATGTTTAATCCTTTTCATCTTTTCTTCTCTGTTGCTAATGTTCATTTCAAACCGCAAGTCTGATATGAACCTCAGACTCTCACCCTTTCCTCTCCACCATTAAAACCCATCTGTGGCTTGTGGTTACCCAGCTGTATTTTCCAGAGGCAAATCTTGCCACAGGTTTTTATTCTCAATACTCTAGGTATTTGTTCACTCTTAATTTTACTTAAGTATGCTAATAAATATGTGTGGATTGACTTAACAAATACATGTTACATGATGCGTAGTTTCGTGAGGTTCTTGCAAATCATATAAACACTTTTATGCAGCAGGGATGCTAAAGAGACATTGTTTCCATGACTAGGAGGTTTGACAATACCAAATTGAAGTGAAAAGTGAGTTCTGGGCTTCTGAGTCCGTGACACAGTGTCCCTGCCTCTCTGTCCAGTCTCCTCAGCTCAGGTTTCAGCACTGATACAGAGATGAAGGACTACAGTCCTCTGAACGCAGGGTGGCCAGAGCATAGCCTCAGGCTCCTGGAAGCTGACAGGCTTGTGAGAAGGTTCTCACGGCCATCCCCTCCCTGTGTGACACACAGATTTTTTTGTCTTTCTACAAAAACATGCAGTAGCCTGGGGCAGTGTGAGGACTCAGAGTATAAATACTACCCAGAAGTGGCCCTTTAATGCCTCAGGTCCACGGTGGACATGAAGAATGACATCCTCACCACGAGGGGTATGGCTGATGATCTGAAGCTAAAGTCGCCTCCCAGCTGTGACTTAGATTTCTCCACGGTGGAGGGTTCAGCCCACGGCTTCCACGGACTCTGTCAAGCTCTTTAGCTCAGATGTTTTAACTAAGCACCACTGGCTAGGAAGAAAGGCTTATCTTTGTCTAACTCACAGACTGGAGAGAATCTCAAAAGCAGAGGCAAATTAAAAAAGCGGGGGAGGGGGCCTAGCTGGTGGTCCAGTGATTAAGAATCCACCTTCCAATGCAGGGGATGCAGGTTCGATCCCTGGGCAGGAACTAGGATCTCACATGCTGCAGGACAATTAAGCCTGTACACTGCGACTAAAACCGGATGCAGCCAAAAAAAACAAAAACAAAAACGTGAGGGGTGGGGGAGACTTGAGAGAGGAGGAGGAGAAGGTATACAGCCAGTGGCTCAGGCCTCACTCCTGGAAAGGGAATCAGGAAGCTGATGTGTGCCTGTTTCCTGCTCTACCTTGCAAAGACAGGACTCAGAATCATTGATGCGTTTGATGGTTCCACTCACAAGTCCTCAGTCACCCCCAGAGCCCCTCTCAAGAGACATTAGGGTTGTAACATCCCAGATACCTTAGCATTTATATGTGCAAAAGTGCACCTGCACACCCACACACACACAAGCAGGAAGTTTTAGAGACGCAACTGGTAGCATTTCAAAAATTTGAGTGCCCACTTCTTTTAGATACTTGTTTGGAAGTGGAAATGTGAATATAAAGTTATTGTGACATTAAGATACTTGGGGATGCGTTCCAGAGCTAAGAGTTCTTTGTTTTAGAGCAATATATAATCTTCTAATGATCTTTTGTTGTTGTTGTTGTTGTTGTTGTTGAACAAAGAGTCAACTTTTCCTACTTAATTTTCCTGGTTCTTCAGTTTAACTGCTAGAAGGCAACTTCCAAAACATAAAGTTTGCTGTTGGCAGAAAAGGTCCATATTAGACATACTTATCAAAACTGTGAAATAATAATGAAAAGGTTGTAACATATGGAGGCTTGGTTTTTTCGGGGGTTTTGCTTTTGATTTTTCACTTTTTGGTGCCCTGCTCAAAAGAGAAGACTTTTCCAAGTAAAGATTACTTTACTATGGGTCACTTTGTCATAATCGCCGTAAGAGTTTTTTAAGTGAATACATTTGTTTCCTAAAAGGTTCAAGATAACTCTGCTGTTGGTGATTTAAAAAATCTTACTTGTTCTCCTTGCCTTTGTCCATCCCTCCCTCCGTCTCCCTCCCTCCATGCATCCATCATTTCTTCCCACTCTCCCTTCTTATTACTCACCATTTCCCCCTCTCTCTGTCTCTTTGCCCTGATTTGTCATATCTCTGTTTAAATCTCTCTTTGTATCCATCTCTCCTTCACAAATCAATAAATATTCTTCTTAGTCCCCACTTCTGTACAGTGTACAAATATGCAGAAATAAACACAGCAGAAACACAAATACATACAGCAGAAGTGCGCATGCACACACAAACTCCCTTTCCCCAGATTCTTAGTGAATTGTTAGAGATGGAGTGATACTTGAAATTGTTAGAGAGCTCAGTCATGCTTGCTGTTTGGGTCCGTGTCACTTTTGTGTTCCTAAATGTCTAAGCACGGTTGCAAAGATTTGGGGACAGAGTTCCTCCTTTTCTTGAAACCTGTAGAAAGATCCCCCACTCTCACTAAACACTCCAGTCACTGCTTTCCTCCCTCAGCTTGTTAGTCTCGCAGTTGATTTCAAGATGATATTAAATGTGAAACTGAAGAGAAACTTAGGGTCATAAGACTTACAACTAGAGCTGTTCCCCTGTGGATCCTGAGGCTTATATAATTCTGTGGTCCTCTTTAAGAAGAGAACACAGATTTATTCATGTAAAAAGAATTCACATCAAATTACTGGAGATTTAGAGATCCAGGTCTCCTTATTTTGCACTCTTTTTAAGTAATGTATTTTAAAAATGCTTACATAGGAAGTTTCCTAAATGCAACCTGGCTTCTCTTCTCCATCTGGAACACACTGAATTCCCCATCAACTCCCAGGCTCTTCAGGGGATCATACAAGAGATGGGTCCTGAAGCAGCAAATTCCTGGTTTCCTGCTTAGCTGGAGAGTGGCTGTGTTGATGGGTCTGAGGCGACAGATTCCCTTGTTAATGCATCATACCAGCTTCTTGGCAGTCCATGGTCCCCATGTCCTGAGTTCTCTTCAGGACGTTGCAAACCTGTCATGCTCCAGAGCATGGCGGCCTCCAAACATTTTCAAAACCTGGGATGTCAGTGCCTCCCTCTCAGTTACCTCACTCTCAGTAAGGCCCATTGTCTTAGATGAACATCTGACTGGGTACATACCCTGGGTGGCATCAGTCCTATTTGTTGTGGTATCTTTGTGTGACCTAAAAAAACCCAGCAAATTCTGACCAATTTTTATCAAAATAGAGATTAGGTAATTTTCAGAATCTGCCCGGAGCAAGCATCTTTGACCACTAATTCAGCAGCACATCACCTTGAGAGCTTTTGCCTGAACTTGTCGTTTTTCATACTCTGAGGACCACAGAGGGTGCAAAGGGCAGGGGCTTGGTAAGTCCTATCTTTTGAGGATTCTGCTGTACAGAGTTCAGGGCTTGCACTTGGGGTTACACAGATCTGATTTCCTATCCCACCCCTGCCCTTCACTGGCCATGTGACCTTCCCCTGTCAGGCATATGACTGCACTTCTCTCATCATTATTTTGGTCCTTTGTAAAGTGGGCTTAGGGGCACTTCATGGGTAGTGGAGGAGCTGATCAGACTGGTGAACCAACTCAGCTGAAGGTACATACCTGTTCCAAGGTAAAAGCTGCCTTAGGATGTTCCAATGCCACATGTGTGATTGCTGCACAAGATGAGTTGGGAAATCATGATTAGGCAGTATCCGGAAATAACTTGAACAAGCGTCATCCATTGCTGCTGCTGCTAAGTCGCTTCAGTCGTGTCCAACTCTGTGCGACCCCATAGATGGCAGCCCACCAGGCTCCCCCATCCCTGGGATTCTCCAGGCAAGAGCACTGGAGTGGGTTGCCATTTCCTTCTCCAATGCATGAAAGTGAAAGTGAAGTCGCTCAGTCAGGTCTGACTCTTCGTGACCCCATGGACTGCAGTCTACCAGGCTCCTCCGTCCATGGGATTTTCCAGACAAGAGTAGGGGAGTGGGGTGCCATTACCTTCTCTGGCATCATCCATTCACCATAGGTAAACTTTTGATGAGTTTAATTAAATGAATGTGATCTCTTTCTTGCTTACCTCTAATCTCCTCTTCCCTCTATCTGTCTCACAGCTGAGTAGGGATGTTCTCCAAATTTCAAACTTGAATTACTATGTTTTTTTTTTTTCCATGTATTCTCACATTGCCTATCTGTAATATTATTGACACTTGCAGATTTGCTTTTCCAGTTCAGACCCGCTTAGGCCATAACCTCCATCTCCAGATGGTGACCTCCTTTTTGCCCTCTTTCCCTCACTCTGCCTAGCTTGCGTATTGCCAATAGGACTTGATTCTGTGAATTTTTAAAATAAAGATGAAAACATGGTTAAGAAATTCAAGACACTGTCTTATAAGTACAGAAAATTTGGGAAGAAGTAGGCCTTGGCCAGATGAAGAGTTTCAAAGTGGGAGAGATTCCCAAGATATTAGATGTGAGAATTAAGGAAAACAAGGGGTCAAGGCAGGTTTCCGGCTTGGGAACTGGGTGGGGCAGAGTAAGACTCACCAAGATAGGGTACGTGCGTATGCATGCTAAGTCACTTCAGTTGTGTCTGACTCTGTGCGACCCTATGGACTGTAGCCTGCCAGACTCCTCTGTCCATGGGATTCTCCAGGCAAGAATACTGGAGGAGGATTGCCATTCCCTTCTCCAAGGGATCTTCCTGACCCAGGGATTGAACCCAGGTCTCTTATGTCTCCTGCATTGGCAGGCAGGTTCTTTACTGCTTCCCAGGTAGCACCTGGGAAGCACGAGGGAGACAGTTGAAGGTTTGGGGGGATAGAGGTGGGAGGAGGCAGCATCAGCTATGAATTTTCATTTGGCTTTCAGACAGGAAGAACTTGAGGTGACTTTGAGGAATCTACGCGAAGATGATAACTAGAAAGTTAGGTCTGGAACTCAAAGGAGAGGTTTTCCCTGAAACCTCTTTTCTTTCAGGTTGGTGACAGCTTCAGCCAGTGGCATGAATGCAAATGCTCATAGTGAAAGAATACAGAGCCATGAGAGACAGAGTCTAGGACTTAAGACCCAACTTTGGAACGTTAACAATAAAAGGGAAGTTTAGGAGAATGATTTGATCAGTGGAACATAAAACTGACTCGATAGTGACTGGTGGTCATTAGGATGGCCATGCCATTTATTGCCCCAACTGGGAAACATTTAAGGATTAAAGGGTGCTAACAAGATAGAATACCAAAGCAACACATACAGATTTGGACCCTGGGCTGCAAATCAGGGAAAGAAGGTAGTTCAATTTATTCAGGTTGCAATCATACATTCTAGGAAAACAGGGAGATAAACTGGGAGACAAAAGACCTTAACATATTGAATTAATAAAAAAAAAATGCCATCTAATATACATTCTGCCTATCAATCTTTTGCTACATACTGCTACATAAACTTTCCACACTATATCTTTTCTTCATTTTGCCACTTTTATGCTCAGAAAAATTTCAGTGGCTCTCAGTTATCTAGGATAAAGTTCAGAATTCTTAGCTTGGAATTTAAAACCCTTCTTGGTCCATGCGTCTTATTATCTTAGTCTACCATTCACATGTTAGTCCTCCTGTAGAGTTATACTTGCCTTTTCAGTGATACCCAAATATGCCTTAGACATTCCCATCTCTAGATTTTTAATAAGTGGTTGAATACAATCTCCTTCATGACCTTAACAATGAATGGTCCTTTTGTATACCACTAATTTGAATCTAGGACTTCCCAGTTGGCACAGTGGTAAAGAATCTGCCTGTAGTACCCAAGACACGGGTTTGATCCCTGGGTCAGGAAGATTCCCTGGAGGAGGAAATGGTACCCCAGTCCAGTATTCTTGCCTAGAAAATCTCATGGACAGAGGAGCCTGGCAGGCTACAGTCCGTGGAGTTACAAAGAGACAGACATGACTGAGTGACTGAGCACTGGAGCACACATTTGAATCTATCAATATTGAGAGGCTGGCTCATCAATAAGTCTCCTCACATCTGCTACCTTTAGAGCACCAGTTCTGAGGGAAATATGTTCATGAAAGGTGCTGATTCTATTCTTGATGGAAAGTCCCACGTCTCTCAGATGAAGTCCAGTTTGTTCCCCACAGTGAGTTTTGCACTCTGTGATGTACCATCCTTCACTTGTGAACAGGCAGAGAAGTTCTTTTGTCTACATGCCTAGGCAGGTCTAAGTAGGTGGCAAAACTTTATGGATCCAAAATTTCATTCCCATGAAAGCTTCTGGAACTCCCTCATTCAGTTGTATTGGAAAGACTTTCAAAGGAAAATAAAAAAACATAGGCAATGAAGACGTGTTTATCTTTTAGCAGTATGCATCAAAATAGCTCGGTTTTGTTCAAATCGGTAGCAAAATTCTTTAGATAGCCTGTGTACATTTTAAAAACTACTGTAATAGCAAAATTGAATTTGTCTCTTTATTTGGAAAATGAGTAATTATAGCATATAAAATGCTACTCTGACAGAAAACTAAAACATCCATTTAGATAGCCTTATAAAAGACTCAAGTTTTCTCTTCCTGCTCAGGGTGTTTGCATTCCTTGTTGGTCTAAAGGTGACAAGCATCAGGGGAACCCGTGCAGTATCATCAGACCGCAGACGAGGATGAAAATCCTTTTCTCTGCCATTTCCTTTTTTTGTTCTCTGGTGTAAGTCCCTGAATTTTGATTTTGTCTTTGAACAGTGTTTCTTTTGTAGTTTGGAGATGCTTTTAGGGAGAGTTAATGCACTTGTTGGCCTCTGTGTCATCCAAGGGTGCAGGGAGCTTCGATCAGGCTTCTTTGTTTTCTTACATCTCCCCACTCTTTGATTGTGCAGTGTTTATTCTCAAGAAGGTCTCTAGTCAATGCCCCTTTAATCTTTCACTTCTTCATAATCATTTTCATTTGAGCTTGCATGTAGTCATTGAGAGTTTCATTTTGTTTTCGTTTCATTTTCTCCAGAGTGGATTTCTAACTCTGTCCTTTTTTATTATGGAGTAAGATCTTGAAAATGAACATCTTCTGCTTCTTTCTGACTTTTCTTCCCTTATGGATCATCTTCTTCCTATTGTTATTTCCCCCCTGAATGTCTTTTCATGGAGTTGAACATTGCTTAAATTGTAGAAGAACAGTGGAAGCACTCAGCCCTTTTGTCTAGATCACTCTTGGTTTGTGGTGCACGTGGCCCAGACACAGCCAGGACCACGGAATCTAGTACCTGGTGGCGCTTTCAGAAGGTGCTTCTTCAGAAGAATGTTCAAGAGATAAAGACATTATTTCAGAACACAGTTCTATCATGTGTTCTTCTGGACACTGGGCTGTTCTCAGTTCTTATGTAATAGCTTTTTCAAGAAATTTCCTTTCACATCATAAAATCTGATGTATATGTGCTTGTGTATAAAATGTATGTGTGTGTGCATGTGTTTGCTAAGTCATGTCCAACTCTTTGTAACGCTATGGGCTGTAGCCTTCCAGGCTCCTCTGTCCATGGGATTCTCCAGGCAAGATCCTGGAGTGGGTTGCCATTTCCTTCTCCAGGAGATCTTCCCAACCCAGGGATTGAACCCACATCTCTTGAATCTCCTGCCTTGGCAGGAGGGTCTTTTACCACCTGAGCCACCAGAGAAGCCCATATATAAAATGAAGGACTTACAAATATATCACTCATTGACATAGTCTCTAAGATGGACAGAAATGGAAATTTGGTAGTTACAGTAGAATGAGCTGGGTTAAATGTTGACATTCTTGTTTTTGTGATTCTGGCTGGGTTGTATGGAACTCCTTGACCTTAAGTTTCATTATCTACAAAAGTAGGATAATGATACTTTATAGAAACACTGTAGGGATGGGAAGAGATGGTAGTTGTGTTGCTTTACACATCGGAGATGCTCAGTAAGTTCCCGGGACCCACCCTCTTTTCCACTCCCCACTTTGATCTGGACAGCCTATGCACTGGCATAGGCAAGAACTTTGTGACTAAATCTATCACAAAACTAGCATGTCATTCATGAAAAGTGACATTCCATAGCAGGTGGCATAGCATGTTTAATGCCAAGGTAAAGAATCATTTAAAGAATGTACAAATATAATTTTTTGTTCCAGTGGAAGCAGAATCTTGGACTTTTATAATAACTTGGAAATAAGACTCTCTAATATAAAAATAAAGAGAACAAAATAATATAATACTTAATGCATAGCACTTTTTATGCATCAGTCACTATTTCAATCTTTTACATAGTAGTCCATTTAATTCTTGCTGTAACTGGCTACATAATTTGTGGGACTCAGTACAAAATAAAAGTTTAAAGCCCTTGTTCAAAAATTATTGGTAGTATATGATGATGTCAAAGCATTAAACAAAGCTCAGGGCCCTTCAAAGCACAGGACCATGTATAACTGCATAGGTCACATGCTTCAATCACCACATCAGCCTCTTGAGATAGAAACTATAATTTCACTGTAGATAATGGAATTGAGATACACAGGGAAAAGTTAATTCATTGAAGGTTACAGTGACAGGAAGTAGTGAAGCTGGATTCCACTCAGGCAATATGTGTCTAAAGACTATGTCTTTGTCTACTTAAAAAATGTTTTTCACTTATGTACTAACTTTTAGCTTCAAAATAATTTTAGCCACATTATTTCAGAGCTATGAAAATCTGTATTTTGACATGGTCATATAAGGTACTGTATTCATCTACTTGATTATCAGTGCCCTGGCTTGTCCAAGTAGAGAAAGAGCCACTGGAAAGTATTATCCATATAGCTTAAAATACCAGAACTATATGGAACTTACCAAGTACTAAACAGAGCTATTCCAGCCTCCTTATCTGTGTTAATATCTGATACATTTCCCTAACATTCTTTGAAGTTGGTGCTAGTATGGTTATATTTTAGATGAAGAAATTGAAATATAAGTATTTGAGCAAAGCCACATGTCTAACAACTTTTGAGGCTGAAATTTTAACCCAGGTAGACTGGTGCCAGAGGCTGGATCCTAAGACAACCTCTGCTCCTCTCTTGACTATGAGAGGCATCAGATATGTCATTCTTTTAATCTTATCCTTTGCTGAATTATGACGAACAGACTGCCTGACACATTAGATAAACAATCAGTATTTGATGAAGTAATGAATAGTAATGAAAAGTTTAATTTTGAAAATTAAACTTTTATTTATGCAAGTAATACAGGAATACATGCACCTTTTAAAATGCTTTAAAAATATTCTAAGGAATCCTAAAACTTCCTCTCAATTCTGAACTCCTTCCCAGACCATGTTTTCTTCCTTTGAAATAATTTGAGTTTTTGTTCTCTGAACATGCTTAGTAAAGACCAAGATAGTCAGTGGTATTCAGTGTTTATGAATTACCATTGATCATGGTGTGAACTCACAAAGCTTATATTTGCACTGAATACTCAGATAGCTCAGTATGATTGTGTTTGTGATGAAGCTTTATTTAGAGCCATTCCTTTTACTAGAAACACACACTCTGGTTTCATGATGTAGTGTCTGTAGAATTAAACTTGAAAGCACAGTATTATGCAGATAATTACAAGCAGCTTCAAATTTAGTTATCGTCCAGTCTGTGTCTGAAAGTTCCTTACCTAGGGGTGTTTGCCACGTGACCACGGTGGCTGCTGGAGTTTAAGCTTTAAGGTGTTCCGGGCAAGTTTAAAGTCCTGGCTATGGGACAAGTATATTTCAAGTTGTTCATGCTATGTTCTCTGTAGCCTTGCAACCTAGGTTTTAGATAAGATATTACCAGACTATATATTTTAAAGAAAGCTATAATGTTGAAACATAATTGGGGAACTATTTTAGTTGGTAAGTTTTACTTGGGATAAGAGACCTTGTGGGCAGAAAACTGCCTTTTGGGTAGCATTCAGTACAATAGTCAAGAGCTTGGGTTTTGGAACCAAATTGCCTGGTTTGAATCCTGATACTACCACTTACTGTGTAACTGACTGATGCCAGGCAGTATACTAGACTTTCTGAGACTACACTTCCTCCTTTGTAAACTAGAGATTATAAGAGTGCCTACATCCAAAGATTGTAGTAATATGGCTATGATGTTATCAATGTGAAATACCTAGAGTGATTGAAGTTTCAGTAAGTATTAGCAACCAAAATCACTTTGTCAGTTAAATAAAATTAAAATAGTAAGATCAATGACTGAATAAGAGGAAACTTATTTTCCCACTTCAGTCTTGTTGGAAATCTTAGGCCAGTATTTTTAGTGAGAGCTGTTGAAAACCTCATTTGGGACTAGTAGAATATCTGGGCTCTATTATCCTTTTCTAGGACCTAATGGTATCCTGAAATCGACAGATGTTTATCCTTTGTCAATAAAAAGTGATATACTCTAAAATGAAGGAGTTACTCTTTTGGTTTCCTTGCTATTAATGATATGTTCATAAGCGAACTGATTTAATAACTAACATGGATCTGGGTGATTTCTGGTAGATATTCTCCTCCATGGCTGATGGAGTGCTTAGAATACTTCTTGGTCTACCATAGGCACATAGTAAATATTTGGTGATTTACAGTCCTCTCTTCTCATTGTTTGCATCTCCTGTAATACACCAGGGCTTGTTAGGCTCCTCAGAATAAGACACTAATCCCCTTTTTTCTCTTTCCCGCATACCCAGCACAGGTTTTGGATGACCTCGATTATCAGTGACCATTTGCTGAATAGGATACAGGGAGGGAGAAGCGGGGCTTTCAAAGATAGGGACAGCTTTTAACGGTGATGACAGCCAAGCATTCAGAAGAAAATTTAAGGAATAAAAAATTTAGGAAGGTGACTGGAGTAGGAGGAGGGAAACAAAAAGACTTTGAAGTACCCTTCCATTTGAAGCACTTCCTCTCACCATTCATGGTTTATCATATACCGCTGGTTTCCAACCTAAGCATGGTTCTGTCCTCGCAGTCCTCGTCACGTGCCTTTTCGGAGCTTCCAGTGTGTTTGTGAACATCATATACTGTTCACTTAGAGATAGGTAGATAGATAGAGAACAGTTTTACACTGATCTAGTGAGAGGACATCTTAAAGTTTAGAATCAGCCTGATTTAGGGTAAAGTAGTATCAATTCACGTGCTAGTCTAGTGATACTGTACAACTTATCAGAGATACCCCCTCTACGGATGAGGACTGCTGATTAGTTGATTCATTGTTTGTTTGACTTTTTAAAACGTATACTAAGCAGAAAAAAAAAAAAAAAACCTCTAAAATTTATCTATCAAATATTATATGTTTTCTTGAAACATATAAATTTGGTTGTCAATCTTTCGAAGTATATGTAAGGCTTTTCTTGAGTATTGACCTACTCAGTGGATTCACTATATATCTATATGAATGGTATACATAATATAATCTTTATACATAAACTGTAATTTCCAGTTTCCATTTCTTTATATAGGACAAAAACTGAAAATCTTTGCAAAGATGCTGTGGGAAGAATATAACAGATGTTCAACACACTGCCCCTCCTAAATAGTTAGTTCTGTGAAGATACAGACCATGTTTTAATTTTACCTTTCTCCCTTTCTCCCTTCCCTATCTTTTCCTTCCCCACTCATCTTTCTTTTTTTTAACCTTGATTACAATGCCTACAAAATAACTTTGCATATACTAGCTTCATGAAATAGACACATTAAATTAATAATGGATAAAAATCCCTACTATAACATTCATTGAAATTGCCCTTTTTATTGTTATTTGTTTTGTTTTGTTCTGTCGCACAGTTGTGTCGACTCTTTGCGACCCCATGAATCACAGCACGCCAGGCCTCCCTGTCCGTCACCAACTCCCAGACTTCACTCACACTCATGTCCGTTGAGTTGATGATATCATCCAACCATCTCATCCTCTGTCGTCACCTTCTCCTCCTGCCTTCAATCTTTCCCAGCATCAGGGTCTTTTCAAATGAGTCAGCTCTTCACATCAAGTGGCCAAAGCATTGGAGTTTCAGCTTCAACATCAGTCCTTCCAATGAACATTTAGGACTGATTTAATTTAGGATGGACTGGTTGGATCTCCTTGCAGTCCAAGGGACTCTCAAGAGTCTTCTCCAACACCACAGTTCAATTCTTCAGAGCTTCTTTAGAGTCCAACTCTCACATCCATACATGACCACTGGAAAAACCATATCCTTGAGTAGATGGACCTTTGTTGGCAAAGTAATGTCTCTGCTTTTCAATATGCTATCTAGGTTGGTCATAACTTTTCTTCAAGGAGTAAGCATCTTTTAATTCCATGGCTGCAGTCACCATCTGCAGTGATTTTGGAGCCCCCAAAATAAAGTCTGCCACTATTAAATAATTACTTTGTTTTTAATTTAATATTATTATGTTTCCACAGACTCAAATTGATACCTCTAAACTAATATTAGAGAAATTGCTAAAATGGCTTAAATGAGGAGACTTTAAAATAATTTCTATTGTACTTTCATTTTTATTATGTCTAAAAGTCAAATGAGACTTTGAGCAAAAGTTCCATGAATGGAAGAACTATAACTAGTTGATCCAATGTAGACTTATACATATCCATGGAGTGACTTAAAAAAAAAAAAAAAGACACTGTAAATTAAGTTTTCTGGCCCATTCTATTGAAATACACGTTCTCATATGTAGTTTTTGTAAGTAGCTGTTGTGTTTTGATGGTGAAATTGTTATGGTCTCAGAAGAGAATGCGATGCAGTTATTTTAGTGCATAGCTGCTATGGGATTGAGCTAGAAACCAACTTGCTTGCTTGTCTTATTTTTCTTTATTTTTTCTTAATCTAGGCACAGGCAAATAGATATTGAGGAAAATGCTAGTTATGGGCAAGAGCCCTGAGGTGCAATTTGTCTGCATACTATTGAATTGAGTTCACATCTTTGCAAGCTGGATGGTTCCTGCAAAATTGCTTCTGTGTATACATTTAAATGTCCCTCCCCCATGCTCATTGCTTTAAGTATTGGACTAGAGATCTCAACAAGCAATAACATAACAGTAGTTCCCCATAGATGGGTAATCCTATTATATTTGGATACAAGAATATATTTTAATAAGTGCCGACACAGAGATTAAAGCAGAAGATTTGAGGAAGCAGCCTGTTCCCTCAGGTCTAATGGGTAATCTAATCATTCTCTTTAAAAAAAGTAAATAAATTAGAAGTTTTATTGCATCACAGTGGATGAAATTCACATTTTCATTTCTACCAAATCTGATAGCTGCATGATTCCAAACTAAGTCAAGTTAGCATGTCTTTTTACATCATTCCTAATTCTTGAAAAAAGATTAAAATTGAACCAAGAAGCAACTGTATATAATGTTAGTAGATGCTTTAAGGGATTGATCTTTAAATAGAAGTCTATCTTTCACTGCCACTGAAAACCAAATTTCAAGTTGAATTCTAGAAGTAAGCCAATAATTAATTATCATTAATTGAGCAGAGGAAACAGCAAATTTTGATTAATATTACTGTTTTTCATTCCTCTAGCTTTGATAATTAAGTCCCATCATGTATGATTCTCTCTAAGCCAAAGAGTAGGTTAGGAAAACTCTCGACTGTATTCCAAGTACGTCTTCTAAGTAAGTGATGGAGAAAAAGATTGTCGTCTTGATAAAAGTTCTAGAAGAACTTGAGAAAACAGAAGATGTTCCATAGAGGAGGTGGGCTCAAATTTGTGCCCTGCACTAAAGAGAGGAATGAAGGGACATGAGGAAAAAAAAAAAAAACAAACAAACACGTGTAGCAAAGGTACAGAAGTGGTTCCAGAAACAATCTGACTAAACTGAAATTGTAGAAAGTATCCAGGAAACAGAATTAGGTAAATTCTTAAGGGCCTTGAATGTCATAACAAGGAATCAGACTTCAGAACAATTACAGTATTTTTCAACAAGGATATGACTTGATAGCAGTGAATTTGGAAAAATTAATATGAGGAGGGGAAGGAAGTTTGTCTAAGAAATTAGAGTCTTTAATTTTGAATATTAAAAGATAAATGAGCAAAAGAATATGCAAGATGGATGGACAAGACTATAGATGACTGGATAGATAGAGGCTCCCAACCTTTAACCAGAGTGTCATCTAGCAAGAGCCCAGCTGTTTTTGCTATTCATCATCTCTGCTGCTCAGTGGCTCATGCAATTTTAAAGCAAGAAGAAATAATAAAAAAAAAAAAATGATGCAGCAGATGCACCATGTAAGTGCACCCTAGGATGAATAAATTATAGAAAGTACACTGCAGTGGGAGAGAAGAAAGGGAATTAGTGAAAGATAATGGCCTTGGTGTTTCTTGTTGAGTTCAAACTCAATTCTGCTTTAATTCAGAGGAAATAGGTACTCTTGGGCTGGTGGCCTGAAGAGGGCATTAGGAACCTGTAGTACAGAGATTCCAGAAAGGACAAGGTAAAAAAGACCTCATTGGCCAGTCACCATTCCCTATATAGGTCACCTACCTACTTCTTGTCCATGACTACTCTCTCTCCAGTGTAGTACCCTGGCAACAAGAATATTTCTTCTACTTCTCCTGCTTAAAAACCTTTGATGACCCTTCTCCATGTCCTGCGGTAGAATTCTGTCTCCATTTCATGGCACATAGGATTTTCTGGTACCCACAGACCTCTCCTGCCTTGGAACTGAGTCCAGTTAAACTGAGAGACTTGCTACTTTCAAAAGGGCCATGCACATATAATTTATTCTGCTCATCGTTCTTCCCTTCTCATCTTCTGGTCACCCTTGACCAGACACCAGTACAAACATCTTCCCAGCAAGCCTTCTGTGATCCTCTCCTCTTCAGACCAGTTATACCAACTTAGGTGATATTTATGATGGGATTATTATTTAGCAGGTATTGTTCAGAGTGTTTAACAAATACCTTACCTTGCTTTGCTTGACTGACAGTCCTCTTTTGTAATGCTCAGATCAGATCAGTCGCTCAGTCGTGTCCGACTCTTTGCAACCCCATGAATCGCAGCATGCCAGGCCTCTCTGTCCATCACTAACTCCCAGAGTTCACTCAGACTCACGTCCATCGAGTCAGTGATGCCATCCAGCCATCTCATCCTCTGTCGTCCCCTTCTCCTCCTGCCCCCAATCCCTCCCAGCATCAAAGTCTTTTCCAATGAGTCAACTTTTTGCATGAGGTGGCCAAAGTACTGGAGTTTCAGCTTTAGCATCATTCCTTCCAAAGAAACCCCAGGGCTGATCTCCTTCAGAATGGACTGGTTGGATCTCCTTGTAGTCCAAGGGACTCTCAAGAGTCTTCTCCAACACCACAGTTCAAAAGCATCAATTCTTCGGCGCTCAGCCCTCTTCAAAGTCCAACTCTCACATCCATACATGACCACAGGAAAAATCATAGCCTTGACTAGACGAACCTTTGTTGGCAAAGTAATGTCTCTGCTTTTGAACATGCTATCTAGGTTGGTCATAACTTTCCTTCCAAGGAGTAAGCGTCTTTTAATTTCATGGCTGCAGTCACCATCTGTAGTGATTTTGGAGCACAGAAAAATAAAGTCTGACACTGTTTCCACTGTTTCCCCATCTATTTCCCATGAAGTGGTGGGACCGGATGCCATGATCTTCGTTTTCTGAATGTTGAGCTTTAAGCCAACTTTTTCACCCTCCACTTTCACTTTCATCAAGAGGCTTTTGAGTTCCTCTTTACTTTCTGCCATAAGGGTGGTGTCATCTGCATATCTGAGGTTATTGATATTTCTCCCGGCAATCTTGATTCCAGCTTGTGTTTCTTCCAGTCCAGCGTTTCTCATGATGTACTCTGCATATAAGTTAAATAAGCAGGGTGACAATATACAGCCTTGACGAACTCCTTTTCCTATTTGGAACCAGTCTGTTGTTCCATGTCCAGTTCTAACTGTTGCTTCCTGACCTGCATACAAATTTCTCAAGAGGCAGATCAGGTGGTCTGGTATTCCCATCTCTTTCAGAATTGTCCACAGTTTATTGTGATCCACACAGTCAAAGACTTTGGCATAGTCAATAAAGCAGAAATAGATGTTTTTCTGGAACTCTCTTGCTTTTTCTATGATCCAGCGGATGTTGGCAATTTGGTCTCTGGTTTCTCTGCCTTTTCTAAAACCAGCTTGAACATCAGGAAGTTCATGGTTCACATATTGCTGAAGCCTGGCTTGGAGAATTTTGATCATTACTTTACTAGCGTGTGAGATGAGTGCAATTGTGCGATAGTTTGAGCATTCTTTGGCATTGCCTTTCTTTGGGATTAGAATGAAAACTGACCTTTTTCAGTCCTGTGGCCACTGCTGAGTTTTCCAAATTTGCTGGCATATTGAGTGCAGCACTTTCACAGCATCTTCCTTCAGGATTTGGAATAGCTCAACTGGAATTCCATCACCTCCACTAGCTTTGTTCGTAGTGATGCTTTCTAAGGCCCACTTGACTTCACATTCCAGGATGTCTGGCTCTAGGTCAGTGATCACACCATCGTGATTATCTGGGTCGTGAAGATCCTTTTTGTACAGTTCTTCTCTGTATTCTTGCCATCTCGTCTTAATATCTTCTGCTTCTGTTAGGTCCATACCATTTCTGTCCTTTATTGAGCTCATCTTTGCATGAAATGTTCCTTTAGTATCTCTGATTTTCTTGAAGAGATCCCTAATCTTTCCCATTCTGTTGTTTTCCTCTATTTCTTTGCATTGATCGCTGAAGAAGGCTTTCTTATCTCTTCTTGATATTCTTTGGAACTCTGCATTCAGATGTTTATATCTTTCCTTTCTCCTTTGCTTTTCACTTCTCTTCTTTTTACAGCTATTTGTAAGGCCTCCCCAGACAGCCATTTTACTTTTTTGCATTTATTTTCTATAGGAATGGTCTTGATCCCTGTCTCCTGTACAATGTCACGAACCTCATTCCATACTTCATCAGGCACTCTATCTATCAGATCTAGGCCCTTAAATCTATTTCTCACTTCCACTGTATAGTCATAAGGGATTTGATTTAGGTCATACCTGAATGGTCTAGTGGTTTTCCCTACTTTCTTCAATTTACGTCTGAATTTGGTAATAAGGAGTTCATGGTCTGAGCCACAGTCAGCTCCTGGTCTTGTTTTTGCAGACTGTATAGAGCTTCTCCATCTTTGGCTGCAAAGTATATAATCAATCTGATTTCGGTGTTGACCATCTGGTGTTGTCCTTGTGTAGAGTCTTCTCTTGTGTTGTTGGAAGAGGGTGTTTGTTATGACCAGTGCATTTTCTTGGCAAAACTCTATCAGTCTTTGCCCTGATTCATTCCGTATTCCAAGGCCAAATTTGCCTGTTACTGCAGGTGTTTCTTGACTTCCTACTTTTTCATTTCAGTCCCCTATAATGAAAAGGACATCTTTTTTGGGTGTTAGTTCTAAAAGGTCTTGTAGGTCTTCATAGAACTGTTCAACTTTAGCTTCTTCAGCGTTACTGGTTGGGGCATAGACTTGGATTAGTGTGATATTGAATGGTTTGCCTTGGAAACGGACAGAGATCATTCTGTCGTTTTTGAGATTGCATCCAAGTACTGCATTTCGGACTCTTTTGTTGACCATGATGGCCACTCCATTTCGTCTGTGGGATTCCTGCCCACGGTAGTAGATATAATGGTCATCTTAGTTAAATTCACCCATTCCAGTCCATTTGAGTTCGCTGATTCCAGAATGTTGTCATTCACTCTTGCCATCTCTTGTTTGACCACTTCCAATTTGCCTTGATTCATGGACCTGACATTCCAGGTTCCTATGCAATATTGCTCTTTATAGCATCAGACCTTGCTTCTATCACCAGTCACATCCACAGCTGGGTATTGTTTTTGCTTTGGCTCCATCCCTTCATTCTTTCTGGAGTTATTTCTCCACTGATCTCCAGTAGCATATTGGGCACTTACTGACCTGGGGAGTTTCTCTTTCAGTATCCTATCATTTTGCCTTTTCATACTGTTCATAGGGTTCTCAAGGCAAGAATACTGAAGTGGTTTGCCATTCCCTTCTCCAGTGGACCACATTCTATCAGATCTCTCCACCATGACCTGCCCGTCTTGGGTTGCCCCAAGGGCATGGCTTAGTTTCATTGAGTTAGACAAGGCTGTGGTCCTAGTGTGATTAAATTGACTAGTTTTCTGTGAGTATGGTTTCAGTGTGTTTGCCCTCTGATGCCCTCTTGCGACACCTACCGTCTTACTTGGGTTTCTCTTACCTTGGGCGTGGGGTATCTCTTCACGGCTGTTCCAGCAAAGTGCAGCCATTGCCCCTTACCTTGGGTGAAGGGTATCTCCTCACCGCCACCCTTCTTGACCTTCAGTGTAGGATAGCTCCTCTAGGCCCTCCTGCATCTACAAAGCCACGGCTCCTTGGATGTGGGATTTGTAATGCTACCTTGCACTGAATCTGTCTCTGCTGCTGCTACTGCTGCTGCTAAGCCGCTTCAGTCATGTCCAACTCTGTGCTACCCCATAGACAGCAGCTCACCAGGCCCCGCCATCCCTGGGATTCTCCAGGCAAGAACACTGGAGTGGATTGCCATTTCCTCCTCCAATGCATGAAAGTGAAAAGTGAAAGTGAAGTCGCTCAGTCGTGTCCGACTCTTAGCGACCCCATGGACTGCAGCCTACCAGGCTCCTCCATCCATGGGATTCTCCAGGCAAGAGTACTGGAATGGGGTGCCATTGCCTTCTCCGAATCTGTCTCTATCAGTGTTCAAATGTGCTTGTACATGCCCCTGCGCTTGTCTATGTTCCCTTCACAACCAGGAGAGTTCTATTCCAAACCTGGAGAATAGAAATGATCACAACTATATTAATGGTTCATATTTTTTTAATACGAACTTTGTGTTAGGCATGGTCCCATCAGACTTATGTTTCATCTACCCTTCAGGACAATTTTCTGAGACAAGTACTACTATTATCTTCCATTATATATAACATGGAGTAATGATGGTGACTATCACATAGGATCATGTGAAAATTAGAGAGAATTGAACATGTAAAGCATTTAGCTGAGCACGTTAGACACTTATAGAGCCTTCTGCTATTACTATTCATACAAGAGAGATCAGCTTTATATATATATATATATATATATATATATATATATATATATATATATGCTGTGTGCTAAGTCTCTTCAGTCATGTCTGACTCTTTGTGACTCCATGGTTCGTAGACCGCCAGGCTCCTCTATCCATGGGATTTTCCAGGCAAGAATACTGGAGTGGGTTGCCATGCCCTCCTCCAGGGAATCTTCCCAACCCAGGGATCCAACCCTTGTCTCTCTTAGGTCTCCTGCATCAGCAGGCGGGTTCTTTACCACTAGCACCACTTGGCAAGCCATATATATATATGTTTGATTCAACATGGTCAGCTCAGGGTTTGAAATGCCTGTATTTGAATCCTCAGAGCCTTTCATGTTGATGTATTTTCTTTTTATTGATTTTCCACACAATAAGATGCCTTTTCAACTTGATTTGGGGAAATCCCAAAGTCTCATCAATGCATATATACCCTGGGTGTATAAAAGAAGTAAATATTTTGATTCCTAAGAGAATAAGTAAAGCTGGCTGGGAGATATAAATTTCAGTGAAGAATGGACGATGGAACTCAGTGAAGCACATTCGTGGGTTCCCAGAGAACCAAGCACTCAGGTCCTGATGGCTTCATGTTAAAGAAACACAGGTAGAATCAATTTAGCATTCCTGCTGACAAGCTTTCATTCTCAGTAAGTAAGCCATCATACCCTCTGGAGCAGACATCTTAGGTCAATTGAGACATTTGGCCTCATTAACCACTTTGGATTCATCTTAAGACTTTCTTATTTATAGTCTTCCTAAGGCTTAATGGGCTTCAAAATGTACTTTGCCCAGGTTCGCATCGAGTCTTACCAAGCTCTGTGCTTTTTACTCAGCAGGCAACCATTTGACTGTCAGCTTTTATGTTTTTCTCTGCAAGAGAAGGAGAGCCTTGCGGCTGCTCCTAAATGCTCAATTAACATTTCCACGTCACTTTATTCTTGCTTATAATTATTCTTTATTATCATCTTTGTTTCCTTGACCATCAGGAATAAACCAGATCATTTTAATAATTCTGACCTAACTTTTCAATATACTTCAGTATTATTAGACTTAATTTTTCATTCTATAAATCTCATCTTTTACTGTGATTTTTTTTTTTTCTTGGTCAGAAGTAGAAAATGGACTAAATCTTACAGAGTGGTCATGGCTTGGAAAGATAGAAAGTGAGGCTGCTGCAGTGCAGGGGAGTCTTGTGAGCAAAGATAAGGCAGGAATCCAGTTGTGTGGTATGGGGATTGAGTAGGTACAGCATCAAGGGATTTAGAGAGTAAAACAAGGGCAGGGGTGAAAGAATAAGATTCACAGTTGTTTTTCAGCTGCTTAGTTGAGTCTGACTCTTTGCAACCCTGTGGACTGAAGCATGCCAGATTTCCCTGGCCTTTGCTGTCTCCTGGAGTTTGCTCAAACTCATGTCCATTGAGTCAGTGATGCCATCCAACCATCTCATCCTCTGCCATCACCTTCTCCTCCTAACCTCAATCTTTCTCAGCATCAGGGTCTTTTCAAATGAGTTGATGCTTTGCATCAGGTGGCAAAAATATTGGAACTTCAGTTTCAGAATCAGTCCTTTCAGTGAATATTCAGGGTTGATTTCCTTTAGGATTGACTGGTTGGATCTCCTTGCAGTCCAAGGGACTCTCAAGAGTCTTCTTCGGCACCACAAGTTAAAAGCATCAATCATTCAGAGCTCAGCCTTCTTTATGGTCCAACTCTCACATCTGTCTCTGACTACTGGAAAAATCATAGCTTTGATTATATGGATTTTTGTCGGCAAAGTGACGTTTCTGCATTTTTAATATGCTGTCTAGGTTTATCGTGGCTTTTCTTCCAAGGACCAAGCGTCTTTTAATTTAATGGCTGCAGTCACCATCTGCAGTGATTTTGGAGCCCAAGAAAGAATCTGTCACTGTTTCCATTGTTTCCCCATCTATTTGCCATGAAATGATGGAAATGGATGCTATGATCTTTTTTTTGAATGTTGAGTTTTAAGCCAGCGTTTTCACTCTCCTCTATCACCTTCATCAAGAGGCTCTTTAGTTCCTCTTCGCTTTCTGTCACAAGGGTGGTGTCATCTGCATATATGAACCTATTGCTATTTCTCATTGATATAAATTAGAATATGCTGATCTCCACACCTTTATTTTTTAATCCATTTTTATTTTTATTAGAGTATATTTGCTTTACAATCCTGTGTTAGTTTCTATCAGGTAGCAAAATGAATCAGAGATATATATATATATATATATATATCCCTTCCCTTTTGAAATTCTTTCCTATTTTCCTTCTTTCCTGTACCAGAGTGCATTAAGTAGAGCTCCCTGTGCTATATGGTGATTGTTTTCATCAGTTATGTATAAAATAGATAACTGATGAGAACCGTCTTCATACCTTTAACTCAAACTCAAACCACCAGCCATCCAGCAGACAGTTCCCTCCCCACATACGGTCTTTGTTTTTCCCCTACTCTGGAGTTTCCAGTGAATCTTCCGTGCTATCAGCTAAATTTCATGTTATTTTCCCTGCCATTTTCAACTTTGTAGGGCCCCTCACAAGTGATTTTTCTAAACTAATCATCAGTCATCCCTCTCTCACCATGCATCTCACATTTTAGCCCCATCTAACACCATGTGAATCATTGAACTCACCATGCATGCTTATCCCCATATCACCACCCTTGTATTCTCCTCCTCTGATCTTCCACCACTTGAGTGCACTTATGGACTCCTACAGAGGGTTTAAGATACATATAAAATATCTCATAGTGTGTATAGTTCCCCATGCATAATTATTCACCACACCCTCCCCCACATCCATATCCAGTGTCATTGACCATGCATATCTGTATTATAGCTCCTGCTGCTGCTGCTAAGTCGCTTCAGTCGTGTCCGACTCTTTGCGACCCCATAGACAGCAGCCCACCAGGCTCCCTCATCCCTGGGATTCTCAAGGCAAGAACACTGGAGTGGGTTGCCATTTCCTTCTCCAAAGCATGAAAGTGAAAAGTGAAAGTGAAGTCGCTCAGTCCTGTCTGACTCTTCGTGACCCCATGGACTGCAGCCTACCAGGCTCCTCCATCCATAGGATTTTCCAGGCAAGAGTACTGGAGTGGGGTGCCATCGTCTTCTCTGATTATAGCTCCTACTGTAGCCTATTCTATTTATGCACTTACATGTCTAACCTGACACCTAGACTTGAGTTCAGCGAAGTGTATATTCTTCAAGTTTCTCGTGGTGCTGGAAGGTAGCTGTACTCAGTCAACATCAGTCCAAGTGCTTTGAATGGAGAATCACTGCAATTTTTTTTTTTTTAACTGTAGAAAATCTTGAGAATTGGTGGTATAATCAGACTGGTTATTGTTTAATTAATGTTTTCTACTGGAGAGTTTTCTTTAATCAGTATTTGAGGTTTTGTTGTTTAATACTTTTAAAGATACTTAGGGCCAGAATAATTTATAGAAAATCACTCCTGTGGTTGTTGGTCATTCACTTAGAAAGGATTTACTGAACGCTTCCAATTAATGAGCTAATTTCAGTCTCCTGAATCACAATAATATTTATTTCCCAAGAAGTAAACAAATTTCTGCATATAAATTAGAATTTTATTAAGTAGCAGGTTTATAAATCAAGTGATTTAGAATGGCATTCACCTAGAACTAATCCATAAGTCTTTTTTAGTGAGAAATGAAAACATAGCCTCAGTAATTTTAGTTATAATTTCCATACACTTTTTTGTTGTTAGATATTATAGATTGATTTCTGCTGCTGATAGACTTTGAAGTTGTTTAAGCATATAAAAGCCACAATGTAATTTTCCACAGACAGAAAGAGCCCTAAACACGACACTCTAATGTGTATGTTTGAATCCCTCATCCTTTAAAACCCTCTCCAGTCTCCATTCAGCAGAGAGAATGTGTTTGATTGTTGAGAAGGGATCCAACATGCTTAGATAAAGTACTGATAAATGCTTTATTTTTGAAAATAAAGAAAACATTAGGTGAGACTTTGAAAAATTATTAATCAAAACTGGTCAAATGTTGGCACTTTCATATGATTCATTCTGATATTTATGGCTCAATTCTTTGGGAGTAAAAAAAGCTCTTCCTACCAGGCTTCTCCCTGCATGGGATTCTCCAGGCAAGAGCACTGGAGTGGGTTGCCATTTCCTTCTCCAGGGGATCTTCCTGACCCAGGGATCGAAGCCGGGTCTCCTGCATTCCAGGCAAATTCTTTAGCCTCTGAGCCACCAGGGAAGCCCCTTAAAATCTCCAGGTAATTGCAAATGATACCTGAGAAAGAACTGGGATGTGAATGTTGCAATATTGAGTATGTAGTGTATGTTTATGACAGCAGTTGCAATCTGAAAAAACAAGGGTATGTTCTCCGTACTCTCCACATCATGGCAGAATAAACAGAATGGTTTCCATTAATCAGTTAATGCATGTAATTTGAATCACATTTGGAATAAGGAAACTCAATGATTAGATCTGCTAATGACAACTATGAGAGTCCACCAGATGCTCAGGAATGATAAGCCAAGCCTCAGTTGAGCACCTGTACTGGTCACATGCTTCCCAGGTGGTGGTAGTGGTAAAGAACCTGCCTGCCAATGAAGGAGATGTAAGAGTCGCTGGTTCAGTCCCTGGGTCAGAAAGATCCCCTCGAAGAGGGCATGGCAACCCACTCCATGACAACTTGCCTGGGGGATCCCACGGACAGAGGAGCCTGGCAGGCTACAGTCCCTCGAGTCACACAGAGTCAGGAACGACTGAACGACTTAGCACGCACGCACACACTAGCCAGGATAGGTTATGCCTCAGTAACAAGAAAGGCCCCACAGTCATAGCAGCCCAACACAATTAACATTTAAGTTAGACTTAAAATTTCAGTGTGGGTTGAGTGACACTGCAGGGCAGATTTTGGAAGAGAAGAATATTGGAGTGTCTATGCAAGTTTTCATTGCTTCAGTTGGAAATGACATATGTCAGTTCCGGTCACATTTTATTGGCCAAAACTATCATCTGACTTAATTGGAAGGGAAAGGGGAAATACAATGAGTAGAGGGGAAAAAAAAAGAAAACCAGGTAGGTGTGAGCACTAGATATCTCTACCAGAGATTTAAAGACTATAGTAGACTTTGTACTTTTTCTTTTTTTTTTTTAAACATTCTTCATTCTTGCTTGCCAGCATTTTCCCGTGATACATTGCCAACTGGGGCAGATCAGGATGCAAGTCTGAAATCCAGTGTCTGCTCTTTCCTATAACAATTTCAAAAGACCAAGTGTTTTCCTCATGCTGCTTACCACAGGAAGCATACGCCCACATAGCAGCATTTTGCCCCATTAGTTGTCTTCATTTTCATAACACAGCTCTGCACATGTAAGGAGAATGGGCTACTGTGTCAGAGAGAAAGCTTCAGCTGTACAGTAGAACGACCCAGAAGAAAGCATGTACATGAAAAGGGAGAAAATATATTTAGAGAAAAATTAGATTTCAATAAAGTGATATCCTTACACTTGGTATTTGCTTTTTTAAAATTTTTCATTTCACAGGAACATTAGGGAATCTTAACTCTAGAAGCAATTGTCACCCATTCTGTCTGCCTGGATGGGTGAGAATTGCCTCTCTATCTGCTCCTCCAAAGGCGTAAGCCTCAAAAATTGACATCATATTTTTACATGCAGATGGAGGGAGAATTGGTTCTATCTTGCAAGTTCTTCCCCTAGCAAATGTGTAACTATCAAAAATATGAGAGAAAAACATCATTATATATTATAAGACAGAAGCCACAGCTCTAATTTTTCTGTCATAATGTATACTGAACAAAACTTTTGTGGGGATATAAAAATAGAAAACTTATGGAATCTGTGTACAATGAAACTGACATCATTCCAACTCACCACCGTAATGGGGCTGATCTTCTGTTTCTTCCATATTTGTTGAACCGTCTCAAAAGTTTTCATCATCTGAGACATATTTCTCACTTGACCGTCAGTATTTTATTATCTGTCATTTTTATTGTATGTTCTCTATTTCTTCAGTTACTTGAAAAATGATGTCAAGATAGAACTCATCTCTTAAATTCCTGTTATAATCTCTCAGTGCCACCATCTCCCTCGAGTCTCTTCCCATTCACCCATTCCTTCAGTGTGTCTCTTTGCTTTACTTTCCCCTGCTCCGCCCCCACCAGCCCTTCTCTACTCCCTCCCTTTTTCTGTTCTCCCTCCCCTTACCTGGAACTGGCTTATTAGTCACTTGAATTCCTGGGAATGAGAAGCCTAGTAATGAGAAGCATGATCAACTTAAAAAAAAAAAAGCCGATTTTAAATAACCCTCAGTGAAAGTACATATAACATTTTGAAGATATACAAATTTTTCCTGATTTCCTACTGCACTCACCCCAGGAAATTCCTAAATAATATAAGGACTATGAAGGATTGATGTGAAATTGTTAGTCACTCAGTCACATCTGATTCTTTGGGACCCCTTGAACTGTAGCTCACCAGGCTTCTCTGCCCATGGAATTCTCCAGGCATGAATACTAGAGTGGGTAGCCATTCCCTTCTCCAGGGGATCTTCCCAACCCAGGGATCAAACCCAGGTCTCCTTCATTGCAGGTGGATTCTTTAGCCTTGAGCCATCAGGAAAGCCAGTAATTAGTAATTCAACTGATGGGCTCTTGGCCCTGATCCTGCCTGTTGCCTTATGATGTTATATCCATTCAAATATTATTCTTTTATTTTAATGTATTTAGTTGGCCATGTCGGGTCTTAACTGCAGCATCTCCCTGCAGGAGGCATCTTTCCTTGTAGAGTGTGTGGGCTTAGATGCCCCAAGGCATGTGGGATGAAATTTTTTCTGCCAGGAATTGAAGCTGTGTCCCCTGCCTTGCAAGGTGAATTCTTAACCACTGAACTGCCAGGGAAGTCCCTAATTATTATTTTATTGTTCTAAAATTAAGTATTACCTTTATTTGGTTTTCTCTAGCATCTCTTTCTCCCCTACATTCACACTTGTGATGAGTTCCAGATTCAAATCCTAGCTGCTTACCACTTGCTAGATCTTACTGTAAGCGCAGGCTCTGTCTCAGTGATAGGGCCAAGACTCATATTTTGAGATGTTAAGAGCAGACCAGAAATAAAACAGAACCTCAATAAATTTCAGGGGTTTTTGTTGGTTTTGTTTGTTTTTGTGGAGAACAGTGATGTCTCCATGTTCTTCTTCTCTCTCCAGTACCTGTATTAAAATCTGAACCATCTTAAGAGGATGAAACTTATGACGCTCTCATAATCAGGGTCAAGCGCTGCTCCAGGCCTTATTACCTACTACTTAATTCTCACACAAGCTTATAGAACAAATATTATGATCCTGTTCTATTGCTGAGGAACCAAAGTCCAGAGGTGTCAAGTAAGTTGCAAAGGCACCCAATCTTGGAATACAGCAGGCATTTCAGTCTAACCACATTATTACGCCTAAACACATCCACGCACTGTGAAGCCTCCCCTGGAATAAGATGTATCCAGTACTTCTCCTGAACCACATACACGTATCCAAACTAGGAAGGATAAATGCCAATGGTTATTTCTATTTTTAAAACTGAGAAAACCGGATTGTAAAGAATGTGTATGGCTTGTTTATCATCTCTTGTTAAAAAGAAGACATAGGACCAGAAAGCAGATGTAGGAACAGACCTAGTTTAACATTTTTAAAAATATACCATGAGATTTAGAACTAAGAGAAAAGTGTGTGGGTATTTGCTTTCACAATTAATTATTGACATATTTGATCTTCCTAATTACTTTCTAATTGATCATATTCTCCTTTGTCATAATTGTATTTTCCTTCTGATTACTCTTTGCATAAAATCCTGCTACAGAACTTCTTTTTACACGTCTGCTAACGTAAATAATGCAGTACATGATATCAAGCCAAAGGGATATCTTCTAGTATGAAAAAATTTACAACTGGAAGTTTTATTTTTTAAGCAAATTTCCAGACTCAAAAAATGAAAAGGTCTTTTTCTTTAATGAATGTTGATTATCATTTAATTTGTTTTGAAAAAGGAGCCGTCATTATACATTCCCGGTTTTCCAACAACACCAGGTAGGAATACTTCTATTTTGAATATGCTATAATTTGTTAAACTTGGAGGGTGCTGACACAGGAGCCAACCTGTCTCAGTTCATATCCTGGTTCCATCTTTTCTCAGCTGTGTGATCATGAGTAAGTTACCAAATGATTCTGTGCTTCAGTTTTCTTACTGTAAATGGAAATAATCCCAATTTTATATGGTTATGAATAGGTGGAAATAGAGATATAGGTAATGAATTTCTCATAATTCTGGCTGATGGTAACTGCTTACTAAGAGTTAGTTTTTCTTGTTGCTATGTTTTATTTTAAAGATATATGTTTTCTAACAAATGCACACATTCTTTGAATAAATTTATTTTTCTAAACTTAAGTGGTTATGCACAAAACTGTGAACAAAGATAAATATTTATGAAGGCTCATAGAACCTTATTTAATATATTAAAAACCTAACAAAAATAAACAGAATTATTCCAGTAGGGACATATGCAGAAAATATATGGTACATCAACAAGATTTTAAATAAGCCATTGTTGTTTTTCTTGGTTGCTCAATCATGTCCGACTCTGCAACCCCATAGATTGTAGCCCACCAGGATCTTCTGTCCATGAAATTCTCCAGGCAGGAATACTGGAGTGGGTTGCCAATCCCTTCTCAAGGGGATCTTTCAAACCCAGAGGTTGAACCTGAGTTTCTTGCATTGCAGGTGGATTTTTACTATCTGAGCCATCAGGGAAGCCCAAAGCAGCCATTAACCACTATCATCTCAAATAATAATTTCATGAAATAGGAACATTTTATAATATTTAGGAAACATAATTTATACATACACACACACACACACACACACACATATACACACTTTAATTCCCATTGAACAAGAGCTATATGTACCTTGGAACTCTGATATATCCATTTGAATGAAGAAAGGCAATGCCAAAGAATGCTCAAACTACCATACAATTGCACTCATCTCACATGCTAGTAAAGTAATGATCAAAATTCTCCAAGCCAGGCTTCAACAGTATGTGAACCATGAACTTTCAGATGTTCAAGCTGGTTTTAGAAAAGGAAGAGGAACCAGAGAGTAATTGCCAACATCCGTTGGTTTATTGAAAAAGCCAGAGAGTTCCAGAAAAACATCTACTTCTGCTTTATTGACTGTGCCAAAGCCTTTGACTGTGTGGATCACAACAAACTGTGGAAAATTCTTCAAGAGATGGGAATATCAGACCACCTGACCTGCCTCTTGAGAAATCTGTATGCAGGTCAGAAAGCAACAGTTAGAATTGGACACGGAACAACAGACTGGTTCCAAAGGGAGAGAAGTACGGCAAGGCTGTATACTGTCACCCTGCTTATTTAACTTCTATGCAGAGTACAACATGAGAAATGCTGGGCTGGATGAAGCACAAGCTGGAATCAAGATTGTTGGGAGAACTATCAATAACTTCAGATTTGCACACCACCCTTATGGCAGAAAGAGAAGAACTAAAGAGCCTTTGATGAAAGTGAAAGAGGAGAGTGAAAAAATTGGCTTAAAGCTCAACATTCAGAAAACTAAGATCATGGCACCTGGTCCCATCACTCCATGGAAAATAGATGGGGAAACAATGGAAACAGTGTCAGACTTTATTTTGGGGGGCTCCAAAATCACTGCAGATGGTGACTGCAGCCATGAAATTAAAAGACACTTACTCCTTGGAAGAAAAGTTATGATCAACCTAGACAGCATATTGAAAAGGAGAGACATTACTTTGCCAACAAAGGTCCATCTAGTGAAAGCTATGGTTTTTCCAGTGGTCATGTATGGATGTGAGAGTTGGACTATAAAGAAAGCTGAGAACTGAAGAATTGATGCTTTTGAACTGTGGTATTGGAGAAGATTCTTGAGAGTCCTTTGGACTGAAAGGAGATCCATTCAGTCCATCCTAAAGGAAATCAGTCCTGAATATTCACTGGAAGGATTGATGCTGAAGCTGAAACTCCAGTACTTTGGCCACCTGATGCGAAGAGCTGACTCATTTGAAAAGACCTTGATGCTGGAAAAGATTGAAGGTGGGAGGAGAAGGGGATGACAGAGGATGAGATGGTTGGATAGCATCATGGATTCAATGGACAGGAGTTTGAGTAAACTCCGTGAGTTGGTGATGGACAGGGAGGCCTGGCGTGCTGCAGTCCATGGGGTCACAAAGAGTCGGACACGACTGAGCGACTGAACTGAACTGAATATGTACCTTGGATAGACACCAAAATATTATCATTGATTATAAATAAGTGGTAGGAATGTGAATGACTTTCTTCCAGTATTTTCCAAATTTTCTACATCAAGTTTATATTATTTTATAATAAAAATTTGTATATATGTTAAGTATATAATTAAGACGTTTCTATATTCTGACCTCATAATCCATAATTATTTAGTATCTCATCCAGTTTTTAACTGATGGGTAATTGTGACAGCCCCTTGGACTGCAGGAGATCCAACCAGTCCATCCTAAAGGAAATCAGTCCTGAATATTCATTGGAAGGACTGATGTTGAAGCTGTAACTCAAATACTTTGGCCACCTGATGTGAAGAACTGACTCATTTGAAAAGACCCTGATGCTGGGAAAGATTGAAAGCAGGAGGAGACAGGGACGACAGAGGATGAGATAGTTGTATGGCATCACCAGCTCAATGGACATGAGTTTGAGTAAACTCCAAGATTTGGTGATGGACAGGGAAGCCTGGCGTGCTGCAGTCCGTGGATCACAAAGACTTGGACACTACTGAGCGACTAAACTGAATTGTATTTCTTATTTTTTAGCTTCAGAAAATAATAAATAAGAAAGAAAAATATAGCAAAATATAAATTCCAGCATTATATATAAGACCAAAGAACTGAAATAGTACAGAGGAAAAATATTCATGGGAAGCCTAAATATAACAAGGCGCAGTGATTCCATCTATTAGTATGGAAACTGCGTGTGTCACTTGTCTACACACACACATACACAGAAATGATTTCTAAAACGCATGCTTGAAAATCTGTCACTAAATATAAAGTCTAAAGAATATTTCTGTCAGTTTAATACTAATTACTTCTGGAGGATAACTTTTCTCAGTTTTGTTCCTATGGTTCTTCATTTCCCAAATTTTAAAGTATATTGCTTATTTTTTATAGTAAGAAGATAAAGATACCCTACTAAGTGATAAAACTTTTAATAAGTGCTTTCTTAAAGTCCCCAAAGTAGATGTTTTCTGATCCTTCCTAAGTCATGTGGCTGCCGTTTTTATTTTATTTAATAAATGACAACTCAACTTACATCATTTTGAAATGATGCATTCTCCAATATTTGTAGGGGGACACTCTCACTTAACACCTTTACCTGTGAGCTTCCTCCTGAGCCTTTTTGAGTCAGTATCTCCCTCTGTGGTCCAGCCTGAGCAGCTCTGTACTAAATCACCTTGACAGTTGTCTGTTCCCATTATATCATCAGCTCCTACCTCGCATGCTGACATAACATCCCTCACAGCCATTACTCGCTTCTCCCAAGTGCAGGCAGTCTCAAAACAGAGAATCACTTTTCTTTGCTAAAAAAAGATACACCAACATTAGAGATATCTTCCTAAATTTCCATGCAATATTATTATTTTTAGAACAGGATTAGGACTCTCAAGAAGTAAGACCAAGCTGTGTTCTGTTTTGTATAATTGGACCTTTTCATGCAAAGTATTTTCCCCAGAGACCATCACAGTGGCAAAATGTTTCCATTATACAGAGAGGAGTCGTTGACAAGTTCATAATAAGAATATACCTGCGTGTACTTAAAATATATGACTAAGATAGTCATATCATTTGACCTTATAATTCATTGTTATCTACAGTGAATTATGCTGAAAGGAAATTCTTTGAGGTGAAATAGGAAATGGGATGAAGGTTGGGAATAAACCCAGAAGCGATGAAGCGCAATGGGGAAATGTCATTTGGGGAAAAAAATAAATTCCTCTTTTACCAATTCCCATATTCTCTAGAGCTAGCCATGCTCAGCCTAAAGAGATACCTTTTTTCCTAAATATTTGATCAGCATTTCTAAGGGTCTTTTAATGATAGGCATGATGTGTAGAGCTGGCAGCCAGGAGAGGGCCAGCCACATGCCACCTTAAGGAACTCTCAGTCAAGGGGGAAGAACAATGCCGAGAACCAAGCCAAAGGTCTGTGGCTTTGAGAAAGTGTTCAGAGAAATGTATCCAGCTTTGTCTGGGCAAAAGGAAGCTCACAAGCAGAGAGACTTGGCCTTGTCTTAGTGAATGTTACCATATTTAATTAAAATGGATGGCACAGTTTTGTCCAGTGTGATTGTTGACACAATACGAATTAAATGGGCTACTCAATGGTCATTACCGGTGACGAATCTATGATGCCCTTCTCTAGGTGTGTCTTTCCATACCCTAGGTGCTTCCATCAGCGCATCTTACTCTGTTTGTTTGTTTACATGTTTCCCTCTTCTAAGCTGAAAACTTCAAAGGCGATGGTCCAATTACCAGGTGCTGATGCATAGTAAATACTCGTAAAGATGAATTAAATGAGTAAACACACTATTTCACATTTTAAACCTCATGTAACTCTTCTTTTTAAGGAACATTCAAAAAGCATATATGTTTATAATAGGCGACTTTATTTTTGTTGAATTCCACTGACATAAAATAACACGAGCGCAAGTGTACCAGCACACTTGTACTAGCAGAAGTGTAAGATGATCAAAATTATTGGATGATGAAGTAGGAGAAAGTGTTAAGGAAAGCCAGAAAACAACACCAAAGTCTGCTGAAAGGAAGCAGAGTGGGAGAGGCGATCAGATTGAAGAAAAGATGTATTAAAAATTGGGATTGACATATAGACCCTACTATGTGTAAACTCTCCACTTTCACTTTCATCAACAGGCTTTTTAGTTCCTCTTCACTTTCTGCCATAAGGGTGGTGTCCTCTGCATATCTGAGGTGATTGATATTTCTCCCGGCAATCTTGATTCCAGCTTGTGTTTCTTCCAGTCCAGCGTTTCTCATGATGTACTCTGCATATAAGTTAAATAAGCAGGGTGACAATATACAGCCTTGACGTACTCCTTTCCCAATTTGGAACCAGTCTGTTGTTCCATGTCCAGTTCTAACTGTTGCTTCCTGACCTGCATACAGATTTCTCAAGAGGCAGGTCAGGTGGTCTGGTATTCCCATCTCTTTCTGAATTTTCCACAGTTTATTGTGATCCATACAGTCAAAGGCTTTGGCATAGTCAATAAAGCAGAAATAGATGTTTTTCTGGAACTCTCTTGCTTTTTCCATGATCCAATGGATGTTGGCAATTTGATCTCTGGTTCCTCTGCCTTTTCTAACACCAGCTTGAACATCAGGAAGTTCACAGTTCATGTATTGCTGAAGCCTGGCTTGGAGAATTTTGAGCATTACTTTACTAGCGTGTGAGATGAGTGCAATTTTAAAGCACAGGGAACTCTACTCAGGGCTCTGTGGTGACCTAAATGGGAAGGAAATCCAAACAAGGGGGGATACATGTATACATGTGGGCTTCCCAGGTATCTTCAGTTCAGTTCAGTTCAGTCGCTCAGTCGTGTCCAACTCTTTGCGACCCCATGAATCGCAGCACGCCAGGCCTCCCTGTCCATCACCAACTCATATCTTAGTGGTAAAGAATCTACCTGCCAGTGCAAAAGATACAGGAGACATGGGTTTGATCCCTGGGTCAGGAAGATCCCCTAGAGGAGGAAATGGCAACCCACTCTGGTATTCATGCTTAGAGAATCCCATGGACAGAGGAGCCTGGTGGGCTATGGCCCATGGGGTTGCAGAGTCAGATGTGACTGAATGACTGAGCACACACACACGTGTTTATATGTAGCTGGTTTGCTCTGGTGCACAGCAGAAACTAACACAACACATTGTAAAACAACTATACTGCAGTAAAAATTAGCAAAAAAAAATTATAGATTTTTCACATTGCCAAGTTGATCTGATTCTCATCTAGGAAACCTGGGCAGCTAGCCATCTTGTTGTGACCCCAGAGAGTTCATTCCTAGGCTCTCTCTCTCTCTTCAAAGAAGATCATGCATTTTCATCTTTCACTACCTGACTTAAGGGGTATAGACAAATACTTCACCCAGTTTTATATTACTTTATTGTCCAAAGCATTGAAACACTGGATGAATAAATTGTCCGGTTACCACCAAACCACAGAATTCATGGGAACTCCAACATCAAGTGGAATATCGTCATTTTCAACATGACTTTGCTGCTGCTACTGCTGCTAAGTTGCTTCAGTCGTGTCTGACTCTGTGCAACCCCATAGACGGCGGCCCACCAGGCTCCCCCGTCCCTGGGATTCTCCAGGCAAGAACACTGGAGTGGGTTGCCATTTCCTTCTCCAATGCATGAAAGTGAAAAGTGAAAGGGAAGTTGCTCAGTCGTGTCTGACTCTTAGTGACCCCATGGACTGCAGCCTACCAGGTTCCTCCATCCATGGGATTTTCCAGGCAAGAGTACTGGAGTGGGGTGCCATTGCCTTCTCCACAACCTGACTTTAATGACTGTTAAATTGGTTTGGCAGTGTCTATATGTGGGAAGAGATGGGGAGCAGAGAAAAGAGGCCCCTTAGTGGTTATGGGGAAGGGATTGAGAGGGAAAGAGGACTTCAGACCCGATTTCAGAAACTCGTTAGTAATGCATCACTCTGTAATTGGCTGAGTTCCAGGGAACCATCAGTATCTGCCCTTTTGGATCAATGTGCAATTTTGTGAGGCTGTGACAGCCTGGCACTGAGTGGGTTGTAGGTGAAGTACACCTGCCCTGCCTTATGAAAGACAGGACTGGCAAGGAAAATCCATCTGACATTGTGAGCAGCCAAATTAATAAAGAACAACCAGTTGTTCAGTGCTACAGAACTGTACTTCAGTAGCTATTTTTAAATATCTTCAAGTAATTTCATATATTTTTCCCACTTTCTACTTCTAGCATGTAAATATGGAGAACCATAGAGTATTTAGATTCATAGCACAACTGAACTTTTCCATTTTTTTCCTTCCCCTCTTGTTTAGAAATGTTGTATTATGCACCATTTGTACAATACCAGGATAAAGTCAGCTGCACAAATATGAATTTCTGGTTTGAGCATGAAAAACAAGGGAAAAAAAGTAATTTGATTGTGTTGTAAGACTGATTAGTGTGAGAAATGGTGCTTAAGGAGACACAAGATATGTATATCACATCTAAGAATCTAATAGGGAAAATTTTTACTTTGTAAGATAGGCCTTAAAAAAATACATTTGTAAAAAAATAAGTGTAAAAGTTTGGGAGGAAATAGCATTTTCCCTTATCTGCATAAGTACTATTATACACATTAGTTTTGTGGAGACATAGTACAGTGATTAAGAAAAGTTTTGTTCACTATACAGACTCAGGTTCAAGTCCTAGCTCCATCTCATTCTTGTTCTGTTCCCAGGCAAACCTGAACCTCTCAAAGTCTGTGTGTCTTCATTTGTAAAATAGGGAAATATAAGTATCTCATAGAATGGCTGTGGGAACAGATGAGAATAAACATATAGTACCAGGTTCATAGTAAGCATACAGTGTGTTTGCTATTAGTACTGCTTATAATGTGTTCAGTCACTCAGTCATGTCTGACTCTTTGCAACCCCATGGACTGCAGCATGCCAGGCTTCTCTGTCCTTCATCATCTCCTGGAGCTTGCTCAAACTCATATCCATTGAGTTGGTGATGCCATCCAACCATCTTGTCCCCTGTCATCCCCTTCTCCTCCTGCCTTCCATTTTTCCGAGCATCAGAGTCTTTTCCAGTGAGTTGGCTCTTTGCATCAGGTGGCCAAATTATTGGAGCTTCAGCTTCAGCATCAGTCCTTCCAGTGAATATTCAGGGTTGATTTCCTTTATGATGGACTGGATTGATTTCCTTGTAGTCCAAGGGACTCTCAAGAGTCTTCTCCAACACCACAGTCTGAAAGCATCAATAATAGTTTTGATGCTTATAAGAAAGGAAAGGAAAGTTCAGTCATGTCTGACTCTTTGCAACCACATGGACTGTAGCCTACCAGGCTCCTCCGTCCATGGGATTTTCCAGGCAAGGGTACTGGAGTGGGTTGCCATTTCTTTCTCCAGGAAATCTTCCTGACCCAGGGACCGAACCCAGGTCTCCCACATTGTAGGCCGATGCTTTATTGTCTGAGCCACCAGGTAAGCCTGCTTATAAATAGTACTCAAAAATTGCTCCAAATTCCACAGTATTCCTCAACCCATTTTGGCAGCAAGATCTGTACTTTTTTTTTTTTTTTACTATGCCACAGTTACATTACATCCTACTTAAATGTCAAAAGGTTTTGGTCTCATAGACATTTCTGTCTACAGGTAACTTCCATGAGATTTTGACCATAAAAACTTTGTGACATCTTTTCTTACCAAAAGAAAGTGGGTTTGCCAAGAATAAATGCAAATCCAGTTTCCTGAAATATGACAGTACTATAGGCATCCTGAAACGTCATTAAGATAAACTTGTAACGAACTTGAAATAACTGTCTAGTCCAGGAAAGTTCCTATCGTGTGCTCCTTTAATGCATTTGGAAGAGAGGGGAAAAGGGAGGGAGGAGGAACCATAAGTAGGCAGGGAAATTTCATCAAGAAATTAAGTACTAAGTATAATACCTGGGGACCTTCTTGCTCAAATTGTTTCAAGGTTCTTCTCAATCTAGCTGCAGCCAAACATATACACAATGCAGTACTACTCAGCCATTAAAAAGAATACATTTGAATCAGTTCTAATGAGGTGGATGAAACTGGAGCCTATTATACAGAGTGAAGTAAGCCAGAAAGAAAAACACCAATACAGTATACTAATGCATATATATGGAATTTAGAAAGATGGTAACAATAACCCTGTGTACGAGACAGCAAAAGAGACACTGATGAATAGAACAGTCTTATGGACTCTGTGGGAGAGGGAGAGGGTGGGAAGATTTGGGAGAATGGCATTGAAACATGTGTAATATCATGTATGAAACGAGTTGCCAGTCCAGGTTCGATGCACGATACTGGATGCTTGGGGCTGGTGCACTGGGACTACCCAGAAGGATGGAATGGGGAGGGAGGAAGGAGGAGGGTTCAGGATGGGGAGCACATGTATACCTGTGGTGGATTCATTTTGATATTTGGCAAAACTAATGCAATTATGTAAAGTTTAAAAATAAAATAAAATTGAAGAACAAAAAAAATAAAAAAAAAAAAACAAAGATCATCTTTATCCTTTATCCCCCCTCTTTCACCCACATTTGTAGGTACATCCTTGTTTCATTCTTAAGCAAGAATTAACACACTGCCCCTCCATCCTATCTCATTGGACAATTCCTTTTTTTTTTCCCCCTACTTGAAAAGTTGCTCTGTATCTAATACTTAGCTAGGGAAATGCATCTATTTCTAATAGTCCTAAGCAAATGCCCCACCCCCTTAAGCAGAGTGAAATTTTCCACTCACTTACATTATCTGCTTGTATTTAATGCTTTATATGTTTCTTCTCCCTAGTCCCTGGCCCCAGTAAGAAGGCAATTTTTTGCATATTATTCTCCAGAACAAAACAGTATACACAAAAGTGTTTGCTGACTTTTCAAACATTGAGGCATATTTGTATGGTATGTCTATGTGAATATATTTGTGTATGTTTGTATATTTTTAGTACATGGCATGGTTTCTAACAAGGTCAGAAGAATTCATACCTTGGTCTATGCTTCAGTTCAGACACAAAGAATAGGATTCAAGACTGAGAAGTATGGTTGGTGAAGCATGATAACTCCAACATGCTTTGCCCATCTTCAAAAAGAAATTCAACAGGATAAGTGCAATTAGGGATGTGGTATTTCACCTGTGGAGGCCCAGCTGGCTATGGCTCATGTGAACCTGCTTTCAGCACTTGAAAGTGAAAATCATTCTGATCAAAGTCCCAAGTTAGATTGCACACTGGAAATTGATTCATCTGTGTTATATCATAGACTGAGAAATACTTTGGCAGTTTCTACCCGAGAAAAACCAACTTGGAAATCATATAAGGCTTGTCACTCCAGGAGACTAGATATATGAAAGGAGTTTCATGTGGAAAATTGGAAAGTACTATACTAAACTGAACTATTGCCAAGATTATTAATGCATCACTTTGATGAGCCAAGAATTTCCATTTTTCCCTATGGGGGGCGTGTCTTAGATCATCTGAGGTAGAGAGAGGACATAGCTTTTTATTTTAAGAATAAAGAATTTCAACTTGAAGAAAAGAGTTGCAGCTAGGTTTTGACAGAGACTGTTGGGAAGTGGAGGCAAACATGATGTTTTATAAATGTTGGTATTACGATCAAATCACTTTTGGAAGGTGCCTTCTGATCATCTAATTAGTATAATGTCAGCTGGGCTTGAGAATCATTTCTTTTTTATAAACCATCTGTTTTGTCATAAAAGTTTCTTTATAAGCCACATGCAGGCAAAGTGTTTGTTCTTTTTCCCAACATTATCTTCTGTTTGTTTCTACATCCTGTGTCCTGAAATATAGTATTAACCTGTCTAGGAAGGGTGTAGGGAGTAGAACAGAATAAATAAATATACAGCAAATAAAAAAGATCAATCAGTTGAAGATATACTGTAGAATCAGTGGTTCGTGGACATTGAAGAACACATCAACTCCAGCCACTCTTTTGAAAAAGCAATTCTGTTTCCAAAATAGTGAGCTTTAGGTCACATTGACTTTGGAGCTTCAATTTCCCTTTATAAAAATGGGAGATTTTTGTTGTGAGTTAATTATTTAGTGAAAATATAAAAGGACAGTACAGGAGAAACTACATGTTATAATAAATGACATATTAAGGATAATTTTATAAACTCTAAAATCAAAAGAAATGAGAGTAGTAACAGTTAGATACATTTTAATCATCGCAGTAAACAATTATTAGCCACTAGAAAGCAGGTTAGTGTTAGTCATTTAATGATAATTCTCTACCATTAGTGATTTGCCAAATTCCTCTTCCCTAGCAGGTCCTTCCTGCATATCTATAAGTGTAGATGGTCTTTTGCAAGCTACTAAGGTTGATGGCTATAAAATACCTATTCAGGATTCTTTTTTCTTTTACCATAGACTTTAACCTATATTCATAGCATAAATCTGTCACACTCCTACATTCAATTTGATCAGAATTACGTGGTGTACTTGAGTCTTTTGAGATGCCTGGATCTCAAAGAATCTGGCTACATATTCATAGGTCAAAATCAAACAGAAGATCAAAAGCATTGATATTAATTTTGGAATGTATAGATAGAGTCCTGTGAAAGCAAGGAGATCCTGTGAAAGCAAGGAGACCATTGAATGCTCTTAAACATTTCAATAGACTATGTGGATGTTGAACATTTTCAAAAGCATGCAACTCACATAAGGAAAATATAGCATTTTCTTCATTGGAAAAAATTTTGATTGTAAACAATGGAAACAGTGAGAGACTTTATTTTTTTGGCTCCAGAGTCACTGCAGATGATGACTACAGCCATGAGATTAAAAGATGCTTGCTCCTTGGAAGAAAAGCTATGACCAACCTAGACAGTGTATTAAAAAGCAGAGACATTACCAATAAAGGTCCATCTAGTCAAAGCTAGGGTTTCTCCAGTAGTCATGTAAGGATGTGAGAATTGGACTGTAAAGAAATCTGAGCACCAAAGAATTGATGCTTTTGAACTGTGCTGTTGGAGAAGACTCTTGAGAGTCCCTTGGACTGCCAGGAGATGCAACCAGTCCATCCTAAAGGAAATCAGTTCTGAATATTTATTGGAAGCACTGATGTTGAAGCTGAAACTCCAATACTTTGGCCACCTGATGCGAAGAACTGACTCATTGAAAAAACCGTGATGCTGGGAAAGATTGAAGGCAGGAGGAGAAGGGGACAACAGAGGATAAGATGGTTGGATGGCATCACCAACTCAATGGACATGAGCTTGAGTAAACTCCCGGAGTTGGTGATGGACGGGGAAGCCTGACGTGCTGCAGTCCATGGGGTTGCAAAGAGTCAGACATGACTGAGCAACTGAACTGAACTGAGTAGCAGTGTTAATGTTATTAATTTATATTTGTACAGCACTTTATACTATTCTAAGTGCTTTAAAGCAGATTATCTTACAACAATGTTTAGTTTCATTCATTTCATGTTAATTTGCAGATATTAAGCTTGAAAACCATGGCAGAAAACAACTCAAGATTCATATTGGCTTAACATTTTGAGTGCCTATTCAGTGCAGAACTTTCTCATTCTCTTTAGCATGTAATATTCCGGCCTACTGCGATATGTTAGTGTCTTCACTTATAAACATAGTGAGGTGAGGCTAAGAAACTTGGCCAGTCTCACAGAAACATTAGTGATAGAGCTGGGATTTGAGCCAAGGCTTCTGACCTCTTGACCAGCATGGTTGCTGGCCATGCATACAGCCCGAATTACTCTGTGAGACTGATTCTGACTGAGAGGGGAGAGAGGGGGCATGAAACTAGCCATAGGACAAAAAACATGCTGTGTTAAAGAGAAAGTCACCCTACAGGTCGTGATGTACTTCATGTGGTAAAAGTGAATAAATACTAAGCAAATTGTGCCATGGATTTCCATAGTTCCTCTGTTCACATGCTGACCATAACAATTGAATTGTCTTCGTGAAAACAGGTCAGATGGAGACAATCAGTTGTCTGAAAATGTGGACAAAAAAATTATTTGAAAGCAGTCTCTGAAAACAAATTATTTTCAAGTTTTATCTATTATTTCAGAGTCCAGAGAACTGATTTTGGAATTGAGGGCAAAAATAGCATCCACAGAATTTTATACTTTCCTAAGATATAGTACTTTCCACTGAACTAGTGATGCAAATACACATGAAATCATTCATTTTAGGAATACCGAATCACCCCTCCAGCGCTGTGTGCTGTATGATTGAAAAACAAGACTTGAGAAAATGAGGAGTTATAGGGAGGAGTGTGATGAGGCAGATGTCGTGAGAACTGGAAGGAAGCAGATAGGATCCCAGAACCATAGGGATCCGGAGAGTTCCAGTGTAGCATGAGGCATTCAGAGTATCCTGAAGCAGCAAATTCCAGCCAACACAGATGTTTTGCTTATTCATCTCTGACTCAAACACGGATAGAATCCATGGCTCTCTTGATGATCCCTTTAGTGATCAGGGTGTACTAACCTAGGTATCTTTTGCCAGAGTGAATCTTCTGGGTAAATAAGGAGAGATATAAACTTTATATCAGATGTAGGTGTATGTGGTAAACATATTTTGAATGTAGCCAAATTCTTAGATAGTAATAACCGACATAGTATTAAGAAAAATTGTATATGTATAATAATGATGTGTTCAGGTTCCACTCCATTTCTATTGCCGAGACTTGTTGATTTTTCTTGTAATTTTACTTTCTTTTCTCTGTTTATTTCTTTACAGGCATCTGAGTGAGTAGAAAGACAGTATATACAGAAATTTAACATGTCACGGAGCCTAGTAAATTTCTAGTTAAGTGTTTTCTAAACTGTATTTTATAATAAATTAGTTGCACAAAATATGTTTAAAGGGGGATTTCATGGTTATGTAAGCTAGGAAAACTATAGCATTTCATATTTCTTCTTAAAAATTCACAGTATACATTGGCAGAGTAAAGACCCTGAGACATTTTACAATTGAAGATGGCTGCTTCATTTTGTTTGACTCAGTTTTTCCCCCCAAATTTATATTCATTGACCCTAACTTACATGATATTAACACTGATAGAAATCAAGAAAATAGTATTCTTTAAATTACTCTTAGGGGAAAAAAATTTCTTGTAACCCTTTATTCACTGGATAAATAATGGCAGAACTAATGACAAACATTGGTAACCGTGTGTGTTGGGTCCTGTAAGTCTTATTAATGAAGTGCCATGTGACCCTTTTATGGGTCAGATTTTGCTTCTTTAGTGTGCAGTTCTAGAGGGTTTTTATCATTCATTTCATATCAAGATATTTGCTCTAGAATGTTGCTTATGAAATTCCTAAGTTCCCTGGCTAAAGCAATTGGCCCAGCTACTTAAGCAAGGAAGTTCTCTCTTCACAATGCCTAATTGTTCTGGTGAAAAATACAGTTATCACACTGAATCCTCATATGGGAACTAAAACTGTGGGAGACCTTTTTTTTTTTTTTTTTTTTGGACTCTGAATGTCAGATTTCTGTTTAGGCTTCCAACAGCCTATTAATCAATGCACAGTGACTATTCACTTACCACCATCAATGAGGGAAGCATATCTGTCTTAATACCAAGCAAGTTGTCCTTTAAAAATTGTTTTAAATCTATGACTTATATGTCACATGCCACTAACTGAACCCCAGAACTATTTTTAATTGAAGAATAATTGCTCTACAACATGGTGTTGGCTTCTGCCACACAACAATGTGAATCAGCTGTAAGTATACATAAATCCCCTCTCTCTCTAATCTCCTTCACCCACAGCCTACCCCTCTAGGTCATCACAGAGCCCCAGGCTGAGCTCCCTGTGTTATTCAGCCGCTTCCCACTAGCTAGCTATTTTACACACGGTGGTGTGTATATGTCAGTGCTATTCTCTCAATGGGTGCCACTTTCTCCTTCCCCCACTGTGTTCACAAGTCTGTTCCTTACATCTGCATCTCTATTCCTGTCCTGCAGCTACGTTCAGCAGTACCATTTTTTCTAGATTCCATATATATGTGTTAATATACAATATTTGCTTTTTTCTTTCTGACTTACTTCACTCTGTGTAACAGGCTCTAGGTTCGTCTGCCTCAGTTCAACTGACTTAAATTTACTGATACAAAATCCAAAGACTCTTTTCCCCACCTTTGCATAATTGAGTTATCCAATTGAATGTGGTATTGCAAAAAAACAAAAAAACAACCCTGTGAAATGTCAGCTTTTATCCTTTGATCCTTCTTTTCAGATTCTGTTGCTGAGAATATGTTTGAAAGTTGTCATGTTAGCTCTTCCTTTTACATTGCTTTTATGTCATCCCCAATATTCCCTGCACACACACACACACACACACACACACACACCATTCAGGCATTGACCCAATCACTAATATAAAAGTGATGAAGGACAAGTGCAAGGGTAAAGTCTGCAGCATGCTGCTCAAGGCTTCTGTCCGACTTGATAAATTAACGCTTTTGAGGGACAGTTGATGGTTATCCTAAGTATAAATCTATAAATCCAGACTTCATCACATCCCATTATCTTGTCCACGAGGATATCATATGTTCTGCTAAAATCCAAGAAATGCTCTATGTCATTCTTCTAGTTTGTTAGTCTAACAAAGATAGAAAAGGAGAAAGGTGTATTGGTATGGCTAGTCCTATTGATCCAAACCATGAGAGAACTTTGTAAAAATTACAGTTTTATATTACTACATTTCTCCTTGTACATTATTTGGTACAAGTCTGTCTTCATCTCTTCAAAATAAGAATCAACGATCCCCTCCAGTCTATTGGCAGCTCACTCATCTTCCAAGGTTTTGCAAATGTTACTTAACAATTATTCTCAGTGGTGCTTACAGCTTAGCTTGTTCATGTGTAAAGGATCATTCATCCAAATATTTTTAAAACATTGATATTTTAGGCTTGACTCAACTCATAATTAAAATACATAGTTGATCAAATTTTTCTTTATAAACTAATATGCTCACAATATTCTATCAAGGACACATCTATCTTGCTCTATCCCATCCAAATCACTGAATGATAGAATAACACAAAAATAAGAATAAATTTATAATAGTACTCACAAATAAGTATGGGTGGCCATCCTTGGATTGAAAATCCTGAAAATCAAATGCATATTGAACTAGTGTGGTGGAGAAACAAGAGTGGAAGAAACCATAATTCATATTAAGTAGAAAACCATAGTAAAGGGAAAGGCAGGTTCTGTGATGTTTGAATTTCATGATCAATAATACATGATAAGCCCTCTGGGACAGTGCTTCTGACACCTCTGTGTGCATCTGCCTTGGCTAGAGAACTTGTTCAAATGCAGAGTCTGATTAGAAGATCTGGAGCGATGGCCAGGAGTCTGCATGTCATTCCAGACAGTGCTGAGTCTGCTGGTTCTCGGGTTTCGTTGTGAGTAGCGGGGGTCTTGATCAGAGGCTCTCTGTAGTACCCAGAAGTCTGTTTTAGCAAGTCCTCCAGAGGATGCTGGTAGAGGCTCACATGTGAGACCCACTATTAATTAAGTGAATGGGTAACTTTAGTTCAGCTGAACTGTGCTCTGCCTCTACCATTACTTCCGTTCCCCCTCTATTCCAAGCTGCAAGCTCTGTAAGTGTGTTTTCCAGAGATTAAAATCTTACTAACTCTACTCTCAAAAAGAATTTATCAGTTTGCTGAGGATGGCTTGCAGTGTTAATTTGAAGTAGAACAAAGCAAACTCAAAAATGGAAACAGTGACAGACTTTATTTTCTTGGGATCCAAAATCATTGCAGATGGTGACTGCAGCCATGAAATTAAAAGATGCTTTGCTTCTTGGAAGGAAAGCTATGATGAACCTAGACAGCATATTAAAAAGCAGAGACATCACTTTGCAGACAAAGGTCCCTATATCAAAGATATCGTTTTCCTAGTAGTCATGTATGAATGTGAGAGTTGGACCATAAATAAGGCTAAGTGCTTAAGAATTGATGCTTTTGAACTGTGGTACTGAAGAAGACTCTTAAGAGTCTCATAGACTGTAAGAAGATCAAAGCAGTCAATCCTAAAGGAAGTCAACCCTGAATATTCATTGGAAGAACTGATGCTGGAGCTGAAGCTCCAATACTTTGGCCACCTGTTGCAAAGAGCTGACTCACTGGAAAAGACCCTAATGCTGGAAAGATTGAGGGCAGGAAGAGAAGGGGGTGACAGAGGATGAGATGGTTGGATGGCATCACCGACTCAATGGACATGAGTTTGAGCAAGTTCCTGGAGTTGGTGATGGACAGGGAAGCCTGGCATGCTGCAGTCCACGGGGTTGCAAAGAGTGAGACACAACTGAGTGAATGAACAACAACAGCAATAAAGCAAACTCTCAGATAACTTTGATCTCTACCACCTACATGAAAGGAGACTAAAGAAAAATCAGTTCAATTGATTGAACTGAAATTGAAGAATTTCTTACTTTAGCATATGCATGACAGTGTGAAATCCCACTCATCTTTCCTAGAGTTAGCCTCTCAATTGACACTCAAACCACCACTTATATGGAGCTTATGTCTAGATTTGCTCTTAAAGTTTTTAGGGACCAGCCAAGGACAACCCCAGGAGCCAACCATTTGTTAAAAAATGTGAATGTTACTATTCAAGCAATGGCACCCCACTCCAGTACTCTTGCCTGGAAAATCCCATGGACGGAGAAGCCTGGTGGGCTACAGTCCATGGGGTCACTAAGAGTTGGACACGACTGAGCGACTTCACTTTCACTTTTCACGTTCTTGCATTGGAGAAGGAAATGGCAACCTACTCCAGTGTTCTTGCCTGGAGATTCCCAGGGATGGGGGAGCCTAATGGGCTGCCATCTATGGGGTCACACAGAGTCGGACACAACTGAAGCGATTTAGCAGCAGCAGCAGCAGCATTCAAGCTAGAAGCTATTAAGTAACATGTTTACCCTCCTACCTTGTTAATGATCTGGAAGGTCAGGTTCATATTTAGAATTTGAGATCTTTCAGAGTTCTACATGTGAACGTGGAGTCACAGGACAGCTTGTACCCGGCCCCCAAGCCCACCACTTCGACCCTGGACAATGGCCCACTCCCTTTATATATTTTTTTTGTCTGCACCTATTGATCTCAACCTCTTGCATGTAGGCATATCTTAGGGATTTGAGACAATCTCCACAGCTATGATACCTAATCAGAGTACAAAGTTAAATGCTGCCAGTGACTGGTAAAGGCAACAGAAAGCTTGCCTCCCCAAAGTGAAAAATGAAAGTCTTATAGGATATGTAAAATTTGATAAACTTATGATTGTCTAGTGAGCATTTGGACATTTGAAATCATTTTATATGTTTCCATTCTCTTCTTGATTATGCCTCCAGAATAGAGTAATTTTTTATAAATATCAATAATTCTTGCTTTAGAAATCATTGTATTAAAAAATAGATAGACAAAGCTAAATCCTCTTGAATGTTTTCTTCCTTCACTGTATAAATCACTTTCCTACATTGTGAATCTTTATCCTGGACAAGACTTTATTTACATTTTTGTCCCAATGCAGGGCTGGTGCTCAGCTGATAGGCGCCATACAAAGTTAGCTTTCTTTATATTTTTCCATACAACAGCATGGTTTATAAATCTAACAATTTATATATGATATGTGTATATACAGTTCATTTAATCCTGAACATTTTATTCAGAACACCCAATCTAAAGAAAGTATAACTTTGAAATGCTAAGATATATAGCCTGTTTTAGAAATCATAAACTGAATGGCACCCATCACAGTTCCATCATATAATTATTTGCATATTAACTGCAGGACTTCCTAGGTGGCACTAGGAGTAAAGAATCTGCCTGCCAGTGCCAGAGACACAAGAGATATGGGTTTAATCCCTGGCTCAGGAAGATAAAGTGAAGTAGGAAATGGCACCCTACTCCAGTGTTCTTGCCTGGGAAATTCATCGGCAGGGGAATCCGGTGGACAACAGTCCATGGGGCCACAGAGAGGTGGACAGCACTGAGCAACTGAGCACATGTACACACACACACACACACACACACACACACACACACATTAACTGGAGGTGGTGGTTGTTGTTTTTAATTGAGAAACAGAAACAATTGAGAACTTTTTAAAAATTACCCTTTTGTTTCATTCTTTCTCAAAGTAGCCATCATGATCAATTTAGGATTTCATATTCTATGAATTTTTTTCTTAATGCAATCTCTGATTGGCTTTGAGATTTTTCTCCTAATCCTTGATATTCTTCAGTTTTACTATACTCTAGCTCGGATTGGTTTATTTTAGAAGTTATATATTTTGATATTTTTAGCATGTTGTTTGATTAGAGAACAGTTACCTTTTTTTCAGTCTTGAAAATCTCTCAGCTAGTATTTTTTCAAATATTTCTTTTCTATAACTTCCTCCACTTTTTTTTTTTCCCCCGTGTTTACTGTTGAACATATGCTCCAGCCTCTCCGTCTGTCCTACATGTTTTGCACAATTTATCCCTTTGTCCCTCTGGGCTTTTTTCTGGGTGAGTTTCCCAGGACCATCTCTCAATTCACTAACTTATGTTTTAATTATATCCAGTTATGTTTGCCCTTTCTAACTTATATTTAAATACTGTTATATTTTCCCAATGATTTCTAATTAATCCTCTTCATAAGACATAACATTTGGGGGGTTTTGGGGGCAGTACTTTTGTTTTATGCTTATTTTTTTTAATTTGAGTTAATATTTTGTCTCATTGAACATTTTAAACATCTTGCCAAACATTTGTTGGTTCCATAAAATTAATTTTTTCTGGAATTAATTTTACTGACTGTCTTTTATAAGATTCAGTTTTTATATGTTTTTAATATTTTCTTTGATTCTCCTTCTAATGAGAGAATTGCATATAGCTTTTTCCTTTTGTTCTCTCTCTCTTCCTGCCTTCTTTCCCTCCTCCCCCTGCTTACTCTCCTTAATGCTATCCATCTCTGTCATACTGTTGCCAGTTACCTCTGATTGACCCTGGATTCAGAAAATCCAGAACTGGATTAATAAGGTTGTGATATTGGGGCTAAGTAGATTCAGTCCCCAGAGAAGGCAATGGCACCCCACTCCAGTATTCTTGCCTGGAAAATCCCATGGACGGAGAAGCCTGGTGGGCTGCAGTCCATGGAGTCCCGAACAGTAGGACACGACTGAGCGACTTCACTTTCACTTTTCACTTTCATGCATTGGAGAAGGCAATGGCAACCCACTCCAGTGTTCTTGCCTGGAGAATCCCAGGGACGGCGGAGCCTGGTGGGCTGCCGTCTATGGGGTCACACAGAGTCGGACACGACTGAAGCGACTTAGCAGCAGCAGCAGCAGATTCAATCCCCAAACCAGCATAAATCTGTAATCAGCTCATGAGTTCCATGTCTATGTTCTTTATTCGTCCTAGGCCTTTTTATTCCTTAGAACAATATTGTCCACTAACAGGTAGACGCTAACTACTTGTGGCTATTTAATTTCCAAGCAGCTAAATTAAATGATATTTAAAATGCAGTTTCCCAATAACACTGGCCATTGTGTCTAATGGATGCTTTAATGGGCAGGTCTTCCCATCATCACAGACAGACAGACAGACAGTTCTATAGTATGGTGCTACTCTGGGATTATAATCTCAGGGTTTTTTTTTTTTTTCTTCCTCAGCAGCAGTTTTTTAAGCTGCTTCTCTTTGGAGGGGTACTATCCATATATTATGGTTCCCAAGTATCAAGCAAGGAGCCTGAATCTTTCCCTCTGTTCTGTGAAGTCACTTTTAGCCCTTTTTCCTGAAGGAGGTGAAGTCTAAACTTACAGAACCTGCACTTGGATCCTGAACCTGGCAAGTCCATGGTTGCAGAACCATTCATGAATGTCTCTTCCTTTTCTGATATTCAGATTAGAAGCTGCTTTTAGATTTTTATTTTTTTATTGTAACCACTGTGTATAATTACTTTAAGCAGAGGAATTTTTGAGACAAGAACTCTATGCATCTTGACCTAAGAAGAGTTCTTTCACTTTTACAGTAGGCTTCTGTTCCATTATAATTTGGAACAATCTATCTTTATTTATACATATCCATTTGATGGCCATTTTGACTGCTTCTAACAATTAAAATAAATGCTGCCATTAACATTCTTGCATATTATCTTCTGCATAAGTATGAGAATTCCTTTGTGGACTTATAACAAGCAAAAACATGGAACCTCTGGGTCATAGGAAGCATGAATACTTAATTTTATTTTTTATTGTTCTGCAAAAGTGTTGCAACAGTTTAGACGCTATTCCCCATAATCCACTAACAATTTAGAATTAAAAAGAAAGGATGTTGGAGCCATTCAAGGATACAACACCCCTGACTATGAGTGTTTCTCTTAAATGAGAAAACTTACATAAAGACATCAAACTGTTCTCACTGTGCATTGGGCATGAAAATTGCTAAGCATATCCAAAAGAATTCTAGCACATAGAATTTATCGAGTCCATACTGGGGGCCTGGTGTTTTTCGTGTGTGTGTGTGTGTGTGTGTGTGTGTGTGCGCGCGCGCGCGTGCACACGCTTGCTCTCTTCTCAGTGTGTCTGTCTATTTGTAACCCCATGGACTGTAGCCCACCAGGCTCCTCTGTCCATGAGATTTTCCAGGCAAGAATACTGGAGTGTGTTGCCATTTCCTACTCTTGGGGATTTTCCTGACCCAGTGATCGAACCCATGTCTTTAAGTCTCCTGCTTTGGCCGGCGGATTCTTTACCACTGTGCCCCTTGTTTTACATGAAGCATCACTGAAGGGCTAGGGACCAGTATGGAGTTCCCTGTGAAATTAAAAAAAATAAAAATTAATTGTATTTTAAGACTGGCTAGTGTTAAAGCTGAGCCTTTACACCAGACCCACTCAAGTGGATATGGCTACACTAAGGTTTGTCATGGTTTAGATTTGTTTAGTATTCTCTCTCTTGATTCTTACCTCTGAAAAACAGTAAGCATTTCAACTTGCACTTTTTTTTTCCTGAAAATGAAAACGGAAGGCTCCTCTGACAAAGTGAACTTTCCTTCCCACACTAAGATGCCCGCTGTGAGCAGCTGCCCAACCAACTTCATTTCAGGGACAAAAAAAGCATATTGTGGAGGTTACCATGCCTTATGTTTCTTTATTAATTATTTTTCTTTGCATTTATGTTTATTCTTCCTAAGTGCCCAAAATATTTCTTCTTCTAATTTACATGAATTCTTTGTCTCATGTAAAACATGCCTTACACTTTTCAGTTTAACTAGGATTACCTTTGATTATCCCTAGATATGGACTATATCATGCTCTAATTAAAAGATTAGGGTTTCACACAAGGTCAGAAAATAACCCAGTATAAACAGGAAGTGATGTCATGTGTAGATAGTCTAATAGGAAGAGCATCATACTATGTCTGAGAAGGGTTTTTTAAGTTATTAATGTATACAGTTGTTATTTACTAGCTCTTAAGTACATGTATGTATTTATTTTCAGCGTTTATTTGGCTGAACCGTGTCTTAGTTGTGACGTGTGGGATCTAGTTCCCTAATCAGGGATGGACCCGAGCTCCCTGTATTGGGCGCACAGAGTCTTAGCCACTGTACCATCGGAGAAGTCCCTAGCTCTTAAGTGTATTTAAATGGTTCCTTTTCCTACCATTCAAATCAATGGCTCACTCTCATGACATGGAGACAAGTCCACATTTCTTGTTATTAACACTATGAATTATATTCTCTAGTATTTCCATGGTATTCTTAAATGTCAAAATGAATAATAAGATGTAGCCCTTTTACTCTTAGTGCTTACCTTGGATTTTCTGAATAATAACTAGAATGGAGAAACTCATTCTGTAATTCCCTGCAGCAGCCTTACCACTATTTAGCTTCTCAATAATGAAACTACATTTTTTTATAAGAGTGAGAAAAAAGGACAGATTTAGAAGTTTAAAGACCTGAGTGTGGATCTTGACTTCTTCCAGTGGCATCCTTACAAGTTGTTGTCCCATGTCTGCTTGTGAGTTATAGTGACAGAAAGTACATTACCTCCCAAAGTGCTGCACTGCGTCTTTGCTGCGTCTAGCTGTTATTTCCATATATGTGTATGAACATGTGAGCCTCAGTTTTCTCAACAGGTAAGTGCAAGTTAAGATGGAAGTGCCACAGGACAGAGGTTTAACACTAATATGTATTAAATGCCTATTTTGTTGTGATAGACATTCCAAATGTCTAGTTAATATTAGTCTTACTATATTTAAAGAATTGTGTCAAATCTTTGACATAAAGGAGATTCGATGTCACTGGGAAGTTAAGATGGAAACAAACAAAATAGTGAACTTGAGATTAAGATGTAAACAAAAAAGTGAACTTGAGGTTGTTTTGGTGTAAATCTGTAAGTGTGTGCTAAGTCACTTCCGTTGTGTCTGATTATTTGCGACTCTATGGACTGTAGCCCACCAGGCTCCTTTGTACGTAGGATTCTCCAGGCAAGAATATTGGAATGGTTTGCCAGCCCCTCCTCAGGGGATCTGCCCAACCCAGGAGTTGAATTCATGCCTCTTATGCCTTCTGCATTGGCAGGTAGTTCTTTACAACTTGTGCCACCTGAGGAGTCCCAAGGTATATGTGCAATTCTTTAGAGAAATAATACAAGAACCTGGAACAACTACAGGAAAACCTCAAGGTGAATAGAGAATATTTTAGATAATTAGCATAAAAGTAAATGTGTGAATGGAATTAAGCATGTATATATTCTAAGAAGAAGCCTTATCATCTCATAATTGTATAGCACTGAGAAAAAGTGACATATATAAAATTTTTAAAAAAGAGCAGCAAAGCTGGTGGGAATCAGCTTGTCTCTGGTTTCCACTGTGGATGGGGAACCATGGCGACACAGTCTGGTGTTCTGCCAGGACAATTGTAATCACCTCAAGCTGGGTTCCTTGCTTCCAGCCTCAGCAACATCCCACCCAACTATCAAACCACCATGGAAAAAAAATGCTAAATACACAAATATCATAGCATATAGACTTATGCTTTCACATAAAAGTAGTTGTTTGCACCCAAACCCTAGTATGTGCATGCACACACACACACACACACACACACACACACACACCCCTCCATATACCTTGGAATAAGACAGATGGAAACCTCAGAGAGACAGAATCACTTATAGTCTTCTTCACAAAAGCATTGGTTTTGAGACTCAGAATACACCCGTTTCTAGGTGATTGGTCGCCTCACAGAAGTCCTTTAAGAGAGGTGTAGACATAGAGACCTAAATGTGTTTTGCTGATGATAACTAAAATTGAAGTCAGCTTCAGTGACACCTGATAAAATTAACCTCTCTTTGTCCAAATGAAATGGAAGGTTATTAATTTCATGAAAGTCACTTACAATTATTGAGGAAAGCTATTAAAAATAAATCACAGGTTCTGGATATTCCAGCACTTTATAGGAAGCAAATTAGTATGGAAGCTGATTACTACTGATTGCAAAGGTGTTTATATTTAATTTAAAGGATCCATAGAGAACAACTAGTGGACTGGTCATTAAAATAACTTATTCTGTAACAGGAAATTTAAAAGGTATGTACACTAGAATATAAATGCTCAAATTATGAAATTTTAAAGCAAATATCTTTTAAAACATTGGTATTGAGGAAAATGGTTTCTATTTAATCAGTCAAAATAAATTTATGATCTGAAATCACATATTTTAAAATTGCAACTTTTTTTTTTTGCTAATTCTGTTATCAGTTAATGTGGGCTAAATTCAAGAACAAATCCTATTCAAAATGAAGGGGAAAACATGGTACTTTAAAAATATAGAAATATATTGAAATTTAGTAAGTTTTGCATTTAGAAATTGTTTGGTCTCTTTGATGCTTCATCCTAAACTATGAGCTTTGTCTTTGGTAAATAATTTCTCATATAGAACAATGATTATGATTGGTATACCATAAAAGCAAATGTTTTGGCATCAGCTGCTTCTTCAGTGTACACATCCAATTTCATTGGTTTGTAGAAAAATATTGAATTATGCATAAGAGAAAAGTCTTAGATAGTCTCCAAACAGAGCATATTTTGAGTAATTTGAGTATGCAGGAACACTGAATTCTTCACCCAAGTGGTCCTCAGGCCTCTGAAGTAACATTCCGATTTTGTAGGGATTTGTTTAATAATCTTTCCTTATTGTGAGTCAACATCTTAGTCCGTTCCACTCCAACTCACTGGTAGGTTGTTGTCTACATCAAGGCCTCCCAGAACAAGTGTGCTAAGTTGTCATCATCTGTGTGTTGACAGCATCAGACTTTCCTCCCCTCAGAGAAGACTGTCTCCAGTTGTGCCGTTTAGCAACATGTTCTTCTAAATAATTTCCTTTCAATGTCCCTTTTAAAGGGTGCTATCTGCAAGTAAACCTATTGTGTGGCTTCTTCTTTTTTTTTTTTTTTTTTTTGCCAGAAGCTGAGCAGTCTTCTTGATTCTGCTTATTTCTCTTTTACAGTACAATTTCTACTTCCTGTTCATAGCAAAGATTACTATTGACACTAAGGGTTCTAATACCTGAGTTGACAGCTGTAGGCTCAGGAAAAGTAATTTATAAGCCGTCCAGTGTTCAGCAATGAAGAGTCACTGGCAAAATGCCCTGGACACAAATCACAACTTCAAACCTTACTAGATTGTGACTTGATGAAATTACTTAATTATTTCAAACCTCTATTTTTCACCTTTAAAAGCCAAAGAAAACAATGCTGACATAACAATATTGGGTGGAATTTATAATTAGATACAGTGTCCAGTGCAGAATCTGAAAAACTGTAGGTACTTGGTAAATATGACTTCTCCCTCTTCTACATCAAATAATGTAGATTACTTCCAGGAGTCCCAGTCACTTCTTATTTACTTCTGACAAATGATTTTTTTTAAGTGCTAATTATAAAATGGGCTAATTATGGTGTAGCCTTGGGAAATTTTACAGTAGGTCATTAAAGTTGTAATTGTGATGCAACTATGTTTTAGATAGAGATCTGATAATAAGTCCCCCAGAAACCTTTATATAATGTAGCTTTTTAATTTTAAGCCAAGGAACAGAATGAGAAAACTAGAGCTTTTCATCTTCAAAAGCGTTTATCAGTTTTAAGTAAATTAGTAGGCATAGCTCTCTCCTGTGCACCAGGACAGGGCGATTAGCCCTGTTGGCAAAGCAGGAAATGAGTGCCCAGACGGATAGATTATTCTCCCCAAGGTGCTGTGAACAGAGTGAGAACGTGAGGATTTGTGCCCGTGAATGTGCAGTAAAGTGCCCATGAGTGTGTGTGTTAGAGGTGGGTGTGTATTGGAAGGAGCTGGGAAGGCTCCTAATGAAAACTGATGCAAAGGCTTAATAGTATAGTTTTTACAAGCTTAGTAAGATTTCTATTGTCTAGAGTAATCGAGGATAAGGATCTCTTGCTGCTGGTGTTAAATTGCATGGGTGTTTATGTTATATAGATACAGATGTGTGGATATATACCTAATTCTGTGCTATATAGAGTTATTGTTTTTAGTCACTAAGTCCTATACGACTCTTTCACGACTCCATGGATTGTTGCCTGCCACAATCCTCTATCTATGGAATTTCCCAGGCAAGAATACTAGAGTGGTTTTCCATTCCCTTCTCCAGGGAATCTTCCGGATCCAGGGATAGAACCTCTGTCTCCTGTTTTGACAGGTGGATTCTTTACCACCGAGCACTGAGCTACCAGGGAAGCCCTGCTTTGTAAAGTACATACCCTGTTTGTAAGCAAAATTCATCCCATCAGTTACCTGTTCACTTTACATCCATACTCTTCCCTTCTTTAGTTCTGTTCTCCATGTGTGCCTCAGAACCACGTTTCTCAGGCTCTCTTGGCCAATGGCTTCTGAGTGGAGTTGGCCCATAGGAAGTACTAAATTGGAAAGCAGAACTCTATTTCCTACTCCCCCCCCCCCTGCTTTCTGTTTTCTCTGTTTCTGGGTTCATTTAGGGGTCCAAATCCTGATAGACCTACTGGATCTGTCCGTTTCCTGGACTCAGGCTTTGTCTCTTGGTCTTGGGGTGAGAGTGATTTCATGTTGTTGTCAATCCTACGTGGCTCTGTTGTCCTTCCTTTAGCTTCTTACCCTTTCTTCACTTGTTCAATCTATTAAATCTTCTGGTTTCTAGTATTTCAAGACGTTTCTGTTTTTAGATATACCAACTTTTTCTTTTTCAATATATTTAATTTTGAATGAGCATATGAACTGAGAGATTAAACTGTTGATGGTATGTTATTGAGTCTAAAGTCATTAAATATCACTGCATTTTTCTTTTAGGCTTTTTCAAATTAATTAAATTATGCCATGATATAACTGTGGGCAAATCACTAAACTCTTAGTTTCACTTTTATCTTTATCTGTACAGTAAGTATAAATTGATAGGTTCTCTCTTCCTCAATTAATGAAATGAAGCACTTTAAGTAGATACATAATGCAATCTGAACAGTCACAATAGGGTAGAGAAATCAATGTGACCTAGTATTGGTTTAACTTGTGAAATTCATGTTCTAACACATGCTTTCCATGTGTCCTAGGGCACAGAAGTTAATTTTTCTAAAACTTTGGTCTCCTTATCTAAGAAAATGTTCAATTCATCTCCTCTTTTATCAGTTTCATGAAGATTACTTTGTCTAACCTTTATAAATCTCTTAGCACTGTTCTTTCAGTAAAAGAGGTCTTCACGGAGCCTAGATTGCTCATCTATTATACTACAAGATGGAGAAGTGTTTTCTGATAGCACTTTCTCCTTGATTTACTCCTAGGTAAAACACACATGTGTTGTGCTGTGCTCAGTCACTAAGTTGTGTCCAACTATTTGCAACACCATGAACTGTAGCCCACCAGACTCCTTTGTCCATGGGATTCCCCAGGCAAGAATACTGGAGTGGGTTGCCATTTCCTTTTCCAAGGGATCTTCCTGACCCAGGGATTGAACTCATGTCTTCTCTATTGGCAGGCAGATTCTTTATCACTGAGCCACCAGGGAAGCCCCTTAAAACAGGAATAGCAAATACATCACTCATAACTTGATTAACTGACTCTCTTTCTCTCTTTCTCTGCCTCTCTTTTTTTTTTTAGAAAATAATCATCATAGTTTATTGATTTCAGGTCACTGCTCACCTACTGAGTTTCTATGTTAATTTACCAAACACTCCTGTGAAATTACATTCCTTTGAATTCTATATTGAATTTGCTGATTATGGATAGTTACTTAATTTTGGTTAACTTACCTGTACCAGATTGCATTTTCTTCTGTTTTAATGAAAGGTCAAGAATCTTATCATGTCACGGTTAGAGTTTCCATCATATGCCTTCTCTAGCTTACCCAGACACGCCCATGTTATTGTGTTATTTCCCCAGTTTCTATATGGCATTCAGGTTTAGAATAATACACGCCCTGATCTTGTGCAAGCTAGGGACAGAGGCGTCACCACCTTCTTTCCACCTCGCTTGGTTACTAGAACTCTAGCCAGTTGAACTGTGATGACTGATCTCCAACAAACCTATACTTTTACTGGAGTGACTGAAAAGTTGGGCATCAGAGATAGCATATGGATTTAGGAATGTCATTGTTTGGGAAATAGATGGGGAAACAGTGGAAACAGCGCCAGACTTTATTTTTCTGGGCTCCAAAATCACTACAGATGGTGACTGCAGCCATGAAATTAAAAGACGCTTGCTCCTTGGAAGGAAAGTTATGACCAACCTAGATAGCATATTCAAAAGCAGAGACATTACTTTGCCAACAAAGGTCCATCTAGTCAAGGCTATGGTTTTTCCTGTGGTCATGTATGGATGTGAGAGGTGGACTGTGAAGAAGGCTGAGTGCCGAAGAATTGATGCTTTTGAACTGTGGTGTTGGAGAAGACTCTTGAGAGTCCCTTGGACTTCAAGGAGATCCAACCAGTCCATTCTGAAGGAGAGCAGCCCTGGGATTTCTTTGGAAAGAATGATGCTAAAGCTGAAACTCCAGTACTTTGGCCACCTCATGGGAAGAGTTGACTCATTGGAAAAGACTCTGATGCTGGGAGGGATTGGGGGCAGGAGGAGAAGGGGACGACAGAGGATGAGATGGCTGGATGGCATCACTGACTCGATGGACGTGAGTCTGAGTGAACTCCAGGAGTTGGTGATGAACAGGGAGGCCTGGTGTGCTGCGATTCATGGGGTTGCAAAGAGTCGGACACGACTGAGCGACTGATCTGATCTGATCTAATTGTTTTTCAATGGGAATGTGAAATGGCAGAAAGACCACCTGATTTACAAATAGAATCTTTGTATTCTAATCCTTATTCTATCAGTTATGATCTCTGATAGCTTAGGCAAGTCTCCCATCTTTGTTTTAAATATTGTCCTCTGCAAAATGAGGTGGTTGGTTTCAATGCTGTTTTTATTTCATCTAACTCCACAGTTCTACAGTATCAAAAAAACATTTAGATTTGGTTCCAATCTCTACTTACATCTAGCTGAATTTTGATTATATATATATGTGTGTGTGTTTCTTACTAAGACTATATTTTTAGAGCAGTTTCAGGTTTACAGCAAAATGAACATACAGACATTTCCCATATACTATCTGCCCCACACATGCATAGTTTCCCCTTTAACAATATCCTCACCAGAGCATTACGTTTGTTACAACTGATGAACCTACATTGAGGCATCATAATTTTACAGAGCCCATAATTGACATTAAGGTTCACTCAGTGTTGTGTATTCTATGGTTTTGGATAAATGTATAATGACATATGTCCATTATTATGGTATCACGCACAGTATTTTCACTGCCCTAAAAATTCTCTGTACTCTGCCTACCAATTTCTTAACCCTCACTCAATCCCTGGAAACCACTAATTTATTACAGTCTCCAAAGTATTTGCTTTTTCATAGTGTCATATAGTTAGAATCATAAATATGTAGCCTTTTCAGATTGAATTTTTTTTTCACTTAATAATATGCACTTAAATTTCCTTCATGTGTTATCATGGCTTGATAGCTCACTTCTTTGTTATTACTTAATAATATTTGTCTGGATGTACCATAGTTAATTTATCCATTCACCTACTGAAGGACATCTTGATTACCTCCAAGTTGTAGCAATTATGAATGAAACTGCTCTAAGCATCTGTTTGCAGGTTGTTTGTGGACATACGTTTCAACTCCTTTGGGTGAATACCAAGGAACATGATTGCAGAATTGTATAGTAGGAGTAGGTTTAGCTTTGTAGGAAACTGCCAAGCTGTCCTCCAGAGTGGCTGTACTATTTTGCATTCCCACCAGCAGGGAATGAGAGTTTGTGTTGTTCCACGTCCTGGTCAGCATTTGGTGTCAGTGTTCTGGATTTGGGGCATTCTCATAGGTGTGTAGACATAGCTCATTGTTTTCATTTGCATTTCCCTGATACTCTAAATGTGGAGCATTGTTTCATATGATTATTTTCCCTCTGTGTATTTTCTTTGGTGACATATATTTTAGGGTCTTGGCCTGTTTTTTAATTGAGTTGTTTGTTTTCTTATATATAATTTTAAGCTTCCTTTGTATATTTTCAATAGCCCTTCTTTATCACATGTGTCTTTTTTGAGCATTTCTCCCAGTTTTGCCTTCTCATCTTTACACATTGCCTTTCATGTTATATCTTTTTGTTTCTAAGATATACTATAGTATTGGGGAAATTCTGGTTATTGAAAATCAAATGAAGATGTGATATAAGAACTGGATCATGGAGCCAATGAAGCTAAGAACTGGAATCCTTTTTTAAATTAAATAATTTGCTCCACTTCCATACTTAAATTTCTTCATCATGTAAGTACGCATGTGTATACACACACACACACACACACACACACACACACACACACACACATAATAAACAAACAAAAAAATGTAAGTGTGCTTATCATGAAAAGCCACCAGCCTTGGTCTTATCCTTTTGCACTAATTCCCCACTCTCATTTCACTAATATTTGGCATTTTCCTAGTTGTTAACTTTGTATCTCTAAATAAAATATTAAGCCCCTATTTCTTTCTTTATCTATTTTAGTTATGATGCATTGACTTTCCATAATGATGGAAATTTAAGTCATTTACACAACCTGCCATTTCTTCCCACTCCTCTCCACCTGGTTCTGTCATTATTTGCAGTTCTCAGAGTTAGACTTAATGACACATTTCAGTAAATAGAACAGTATGGCTAAGAAATGGGGCTTTTTTTGTGCAAAAGTGAGGGGTTGATCTAGTCACATATCTCCCTGGTGTCCTCCTAACAGATTTCTAGACTTACAGTAACAATTATATTTGACTGAGCATCCATTTAAACTTACAAGCCTGTGCCTTTTTTTGTTGTTGTTCAAGGCAAGACCTCACTTTCATCTCAGTCTGAGTTGCATGAGGCTTTTAATATGAAATCACTTTCCATTCAGTCCAATGCTTCCTTGTTGCTGATGAATGTCATGCATAATGAAAGATTATATCCATTTATCCTCAGCAGTAAATCATTTATCACACAAGGGAGATATATTATTGTGAATTCTGATCAAAGCTGCCCACTTCCTTTAGCCAGCAGAAATGCTGCACCCTGTTAGTGGATTGCACAATATCCTGCGAGAAACAGGGAAAATTATGCTATTGAATGAGGGTTTGGCAAGCCCTAGGGGTTTCTAAAATGTCTTTTTTCATGTATACCTGTGGCGGATTCATTTTGATATTTGGCAAAACTAATACAATTATGTAAAATTTAAAAATAAAATAAAATTAAAAAAAAAATCATGTTTCATGTAGAATTTTCTATGATTCAGGCATGTGAACTGTACGAGTCCCTTTTTGGCTTTCTTCACTTAATTAAATCTGAAAGCTGTGGGACTTTTTGCAGCTTGCTCTGTGATGTCTGCAAACAGATTTGTGAATGACATTGTGTGGATATTTTGCCCCCTTTCTTAGGCAATAATTATTCCCACTTCTTTTTGAAGCATGCTGTGCATGGTTTTATCAGTTCATTTGCTAATGAGCTCCTTCTCTCCTTTATAATGCCAATCACAAAGATGCCTTTTAAATAAGATTTATCTCTCAGATTTATTTCCTTTTCACTTTTCCTTATCAAACTGTGTACTGCTTTGCTTCAGGGAATCACCCACAGTATCCAGGCAAGAAACAAGGCTGGCCCGTTTGATCTCTTGTTGATATCATACTCACTCACTGTCTCCTTCTGAAAGCACTCAAATCCAGAAAGGACCTCACAGTCCTCCAGAGGAGTCTCTTCTTATGTTGTGTCTTTGATTGGAGGTATCATTGCCCTATGTTCCACATCTGTGTTCACTGCCTTTCAAATTCAACAGCATGTGACTGCCTCAGTATTAAGGTGATCCTAAGTAGAGTGAGTTGCAGAAATAAGGAGAAAGAATGGACCATATTTATTCCTTTGGTCTTACTTGGGCTCCGGGCCAGGATGCTCTTACAGTTTATTCAGTATTTATGCAAAGTGGTAGCTAGTGATCCGCACAATTGAGTCACAAATCTGTACCTAACATCTACAAACAACATTGCTTCATTTGATGTTCATCACATTCTGGAAGTAGCCTTTCAATGTTTTGACCATTGAAGAACTAGCAAATTAAGAAACTTAATGTGCCTCCTCCAGATTCTATGAATGCATTATCTTCCTTGCTTGGTGGATAAAATTAAATATAATATTATATTTAAAACAATAGATTGATAAATTTATCAGAACAAATTATAGTGATAGCAAGAATATTATACATTAACTTTAGGTGTTCCTGTTGATGGTTCTTCTTTGACTAATCAGAAGTTCATCTACATACAACTGCCAGGTCTAGAGAATAAATTTAGGACACCCAGTTAAATTGAAATGTCAAATAAAAATAATCAATGCATTTTTAGTGTAAGTATGTCCCAAATATTACACATGGAACACACTATTGCCAAAAAATGTTTATTTGAATATCAGATTTAACTGGATGTTGTATATTTTATCTGGAAACTCTAAACATGGGAGAATCCAAATTCTGGTCTTTGCTATGCTATAGATATAAATTACCTAGCTTAGTAACTGTCATGGACTGAATTGTGTCTTCTGAAAACTCATTACATTCAAGCATTAAATTTCAGTGTAACTGGATCTGGAGAGTGGGTCTTTAGGAGGTAATTAAGATTAAATGCAACCATATAGGTAGGATCCTCTTCTGATAGAATTGGTGGCCTTAGAAGAAGAGGAAGAGAGAGATTGATGTTGGAGAACTATTGATAGGTCAATCTTTCTCCACCATGCGAGGTAGCAGAAGGCAGCCATCTGCAACCCGAGAAAAAAGCCCTCACCAGACCCAGGCCTTGCTGGCATGTTGATCTTGGATCTCTAGGCTCCAGAACTGTGAGAAAATGATTTTCAATTGTTTAAACCACCTAGTCTATGATACTTGGTTATGGCAGCCCAAACAGGCTAATATAGTAAGTTTAGAATGTTTTATTCTGGCTCAGTTTTACATTTCTTGCTGAACTGTGACCTGATAAAGATGATTGCCACTTCTCTTCCATTGACTAGTCTGAACATGTGAGTCAATTACTCTTCTAATTTCAAGCGAGTAGAGAGAGACAAGTGAAGAAATCTGCTACTAGTTGAACCTTGAACATCAGAGAAAGTCTGTGATTGGCTAATCTCACTATGTTGGTGATGTCTTGAAAATGAAAGTATTAGCTGCTCAGTCTTGTCTGACTCTTGTGACCCCATGGGCTACAGCCTGTCAGGCCCCTCTGTCCATGGAATTCTCCAGGCAAGAATATTGGAGTGGGTAGCCATTCCCTTCTCCAGGGGATCTTCCTGACCCAGGGATCGAACCCAGTTCTCCCACATTACAGGCAGATTCTTTACTGTCTGAGCCACCAGGCAAGCCCTGGTGATATCTTACATGAAAATTTTAAGAAGGAGGGATCATAGGGAGTATTCTGTGTGCTAATTGTTCAGTCATTTCAACTCTTTATGACCCCATGGATTATAGCCCTCCAGTCTCCTCTGTCCATGGGATTCTCCAGTTAAGAACACTGGAGTGGGTTGCCAGTTCCTTCTCCACGGGATCTTCCTGACCAAGGGATCAAACCCAGGTCTTCCACATTGCAGGCAGATGCTTGACTATCTAAGCCACCTGGGAAGCCCCATAGGGAGTAGATGTGACAGTAAATCCTGGTCTGTTGTTGGCTGAGAAATATCAAAGGCAGTCATGGGAACTTTGAATTACGGAAGTGGGGGAAGAGAGCATGACTCTCCTCTGAATTTAATGTTAGAACCTAAATTATTTGCCTAAATGTTCTTATTATTAAGCATATTTATAAGGTTGAGGGGCAATGTGGGTCCATGCAGTGTGTACAGAACACACACTCAATCAAGACTCATAAGTCCACTTAGAGATGAGCCCCTGACGCCATGGGGAGGTCTGTCACCAACCTCTGTCACATCTCTCAGTGGCAGAAATGGGAATGTCCTTCATCCATAGGACATTCCTTTTCCACCATAGTAGGCTACCTCCCTTGAAATCTAGCATCTCACATTTGTCACAATAGATTTTGTGTATACAGGAAATTAATAGCATAGCATTTGTTAATTTGAATTGATAAAGCAAAAATCCATCCGTCTTTTGCTTGTCACTATTACCCCATAACACTTTTGTTCTTGATAAAGGCTACTATTGCTGTACTACCTCTAATGTGATATTGAATTTGGGAAGTCTTCCTGCAAGAGGGCCAATAAATTACTTCTTAATTTACCTTCTTACCCTAAAAAGAGTTTTTGTTTTTTTTTTTGTTTTTTGTGTTTTTTTTTTGAGATGCAGTAAAGCCAAAGCTAAATTAGATAGAATGGCTTTCTTTTGCCCACATGGCTGCTTTGGATAGTATTGCTATGTATTTTAATCTGTGTAGTACCTTCATGCCATCCTATGTATTTTAATTTTGTTAATGTGGTAGCAAAGGTAAGTGAGGCTCTTGACCAAATAGGGGCAGAAATTTCTATAAAGGCCAAAAATGTATTCAAACTAACATGAGAACTCAAAAGTGTTCAAAAGTGAACGTGCCATATATGAGAGTAAGATGACAATGTAAACAGGTTCTGTCTCTCTGGTGCTAAAATTGACCAGTGAATTGTATGGGTGACCGCTGGACCAGGTACCTAATATTTACACATGATTGAAAGGAACTTGCAGTTGAGAACACGCATGGTTTACATATATATATATATATATATATATATATATATATATATATAAAATTTATCAGACTTGAAATCATTTTTTTTCCTTTTTGTCTTTAGGGCTCAAGTATTAACTGAATGCAGCACACCTCCTAAATTTGAGCAGATGGTTTCAAACTTCTGAAATCATATCAGTCTCATGAAGAAGTAATTTGCCTCTATCTACTTTATTATTTTCAATTTATTTATTTTAATTGGAGGCTAATTACAATATTGTAGTGGTTTTTGCCATACATTGACATGAATCAGCCATGGGTGTACATGTGGCCCCCATCCTGAACCCCCCTCCCACTTCCCTCCCCACCCCATCCCTCAGGGTTGTCCCAATGCACTGGCTTTGAGTGCCCTGTTTCATGTATCAAACTTGGACTGGTGATCTATTTCATGTATGGTAATACACATGTTTCAGTGCTATTCTCTCAAGTCTTCCCACCCTGACCTTCTCCCACAGAGTCCAAAATTCTGTTCTTTGTATCTGTGTCTCTTTTGCTGTCTTGCATATTGGGTCATCATTACCATCTTTCTCAATTCCATATATATGTGTTAATACACTGTATTGGTGTTTTTCTTCCTGACTTACTTCATTCTGTATAATAGGCACCATCCACTTTACAATCCAAACTTGGTTAAAGGGAAATTAAAAAAAAATCCTTATATTTTCTGAAAATTGTAGGTATAATTTCATTAGCAAGAATAATCATAGTTGTAAGATAAGTGACATTATAAGCAAAAACTGCCTCAGCCATGGAATTTGTGATATGTTGATAACACTTCAGAAGATCTTCATGAGTTCAAAGACAGCTGTTGCTCTGCAGTGTAAAAGAATTCAAATCTAATCTTCCAATTATAGTTCAAAGGATTTTAGAAAGACAGTACCTACAGCTAGGATATAGGTAAATTTAATTCCAATTTTGGTTCACTTAAATATCTTGCTGTCTTAATTAGTGTTCCTTTTAAATAAGACCACTTAATTAAGTTCTAAATTCAGCTAAAGAAAGCTTACACCTTAATCAATGTCACAGTATTCTCCATAGCAAAACCTAGATCTCAGCCTCAGCAGTGAGTGGCAGGGAAGGGAATGGGTTCTAACATCATAAGTGATTGTTGAGCCTATAGCTCTAGGCTGCAGATGCTTACCTCGAAAAGTTTCTATTCTTTGCAGCACACATCTGCGTTCAGATAGAGACCTGGTTTGGGATTCTGACTTCAGGACTCCTCATTTCTTCAGTGCTGGGCAGTTTACTCACCTTGGTCAAACTGTATCCTCTGTGCTTTTGCCTTTTTTTAAACTTAGAACAGTCTGCAATCAAGAAATCTCATTTTTTTTTTTTTTAAGAAATGTCATTTTTAAGAGTGGTACTCCTATTACAGAGCTTTCCCATCCATAGTTGGTGAATAGCTGTTAAATTAATCCAAGCTTAGGAAGTTTGCCTTTAAATCAGTAACCAGCCTCTGTGACATGGTTTGCTTAAGAACATTTTGAAATTGTCTAGTAATGTTTAAATCTAGGTCTTTATTTCTTATCATGAATCATGGCTTCTTTTCATGATATTTTTAAATGCTAATCTTGGGAAAGACAGCTGAAGAACAATGGTTTATGTATCTATACAATTTCCATGAAGAATGCCAGAAAGTGCCACAGATCAAACAAGGACTTTAAAATCAACCCTAGTTGAGTTTGTTCAAAGACTTACTGGCTATATGATTTTGAAACAAGAGGCTTAACCTTTGTGAACCTCTGTTTCTTCACTTGAATAGCTAGGATGATGATTCCAAATTCACGAAATATTTTTTTAAAGAAACTATCATGCATTGAGTGCTTACCAAAACAATAAGTGTTATTTATTCCTCATAATAACACTAGGAGGGAGCTACTATTGTTATTTCCATGTTACAGATAGAAGGAAGAAGGTAGAGGAAGGCTAAGCAGCTAGAAAATAGCCAATCCCAGCTTTGAAAACCAGGCTGTGCTCCAAACCACCCTGCATCTAATAGGTAAAGTTTAAATGCCTGATGATTTTTCCATTTTCCCAAACCAAGGGCTGACTTTGAAGCTGAGGAGAATTGGCAGGAGATAAAGAAGAATACCTGGAGGGAGTGTTTCTTTTTTTTAATCAAATCAGCATTTAATAGGCCCCTCCAAATTGGCAGACTTGTGTATCACTGACAAAGTGTCTCCTTTCCTGTAATATCAAAGAGTAATTGCCATTTTTGTCTATGAATAAAAGTGGCCACAGTCAGAAAACAAACCATACAGTTCACCACCATTTCTCTTGTGAAGTTAATTGATTTCTGCTAGTTGAAATTTTATGTCTAAAATCAAGTTTCCAAGAAAGAAGCATGCTTACTTTCTCTAAAATGCATGGAGAGACCAGACCCTATACCACGATTGAAGCAAACATTTCTAACCTTCATGCATTTCTCTCTGTAAATTATGTAAAATGCACTTTTGCAAATATGTGCAGTAAAAGGTCTCTAGGCATAAAAATGGCCAAAACGCATGTATGTAATATAATAACCACATGTGCTTGCTCATTTTTTTCCTTCCTGGTATCATTCCTAGGGTTTAAAGTGGTAAACAGGAATATAGAAGCTTTGTGTAAAGTTCAGTTCAGTACAGTCACTCAGTCATGTCTGACTTTTTGCAACCCCATGCACTGCAGCACGCCAGGCCTCCCTGTCCATTACCAACTCCCAGAGTTCAACCAAACTCTTGTCCAACAAGTCGGTGATGCAATCCAGCCATCTCATCCTCTGTCGTCGTCCCCTTCTCCTCCTGCCTCCAATCCCTCCCAGCATCAGAGTCTTTTCCAATGAGTCAACACTTCACATGAGGTGGCCAAAGTACTGGAGTTTCAGCTTAAGCCTCAGTCCTTCCAAACAACACCCAGGACTGATCTCCCTTAGAATGGACTGGTTGGATCTCCTTGAAGTCCAAGGGACTCTCAAGAGTCTCCTCCAACACCACAGTTCAAAAGCATCAATTCTTCGGCACTCAGCTTTCTTCACAGTCCAACTCTCACATGCATACATGACCACTGGAAAAACCATAGCCTTGACTAGAAGGACCTTCATTGGCAAAGTAATGTCTCTGCTTTTCAATATGCTATCTAGGTTGGCCATAACTTTCCTTCCAAGGAGTAAGCGTCTTTTAATTTCATGGCTGCAATCACCATCTGCAGTGATTTTGGAGCCCCCAAAAATAAAGTCTGACACTGTTTCCACTGTTTCCCCATCTGTTTCCCATGAAGTGATGGGACCAGATGCCATGATCTTCATTTTCTGAATGTTGAGCTTTAAGCCAACTTTTTCACTCTCCACTTTCACTTTCATCAAGAGGATTTTAGTTCCTCTTCACTTTCTGCCATAACGGTGGTGTCATCTGCATATCTGAGGTTATTGATATTTCTCCCGGCAATCTTGATTCCAGCTTGTGCTTCTTCTCTGCCCAGCATTTCTCATGATGTACTCTGCATAGAAGTTAAATAGCAGGGTGACAATATACAGCCTTGACGTACTCCTTTTCCTATTTGGAACCAATGTGTTGTTCCATGTCCAGTTCTAACTGTTGCTTTCTGACCTACATACAGGTTTCTCAAGAGGCAGGTCAGGTGGTCTGGTATTCCCATCTCTTTCAGAATTTTCCACAGTTTATTGTGATCCATACAGTCAAAGGCTTTTGCATAGTCAATAAAGCAGAAATAGATATTTTTCTGGAACTCTCTTGCTTTTTCCATGATCCAGTGGATGTTGGCAACTTGATCTCTGGTTCTTCTGCCTTTTCTAAAACCAACTTGAACATCTGGAAGTTCACGGTTCATGTATTGCTGAAGCCTGGCTTGGAGAATTTTGAGCATTACTTTCCTAGCGTGTGAGATGAGTGCAATTGTGCAGTACTTTGAGCATTCTTTGGCATTGCCTTTCTTTGTGATTGGAATGAAAACTGACCTTTTCTAGTTTTTGTGTAAAGTACACCCATGCAAATACTAAACAGAGAATAGGCTATAAACTCAACAGCTAAGCATTATGGTATAGTTGAGGAAGATGTGATAGAAAGTTTTACGTTGGCTGAGCCATCCATGTAGATAACAGAGACTGGTAGTGAAGACAGGGTAGGAGTAGAGAAGAAGGATGTGAAGCAATGATCACATTTCGCATTGATGAGTAAATGACCAGGGAATTGAATCAGAGGATGGATAGAACTGTTCCCCAATGGGACAGTTGTGTGTTGTTTTTGCTTTGCTTTGCTTTGCTCTCCTGACAGGAATAAGTAGGAGAAATGGAAGAATCATCTGGAAATGTAGGGAGGTTGTTGGTCACAAATGAGAGTTCTTTCATTTTCACTCTAAGTCATTATTATTATTAGTTCTAATTTAGTTGCTATTCAGAAAAGGAGTTCAAAGTAATAAACTGGCATGAGTATTGTAACAAAACAGATGAGCATGGTCTGAAGTTAGCCATGTGGGCTGATGGCCGTGATAACCACTTTTTGCTGGCCAAAAATGCCCATTTCTGTGGGAACATCAGCAGTTGAGCTAAACATTTAAAAAAATCTCTTTGGGGGGGGGGTTCTGCACCCAGGTTGAGTGCTAGGTTCATTGCATCTGTTTTAACACCCAAGACAAATCAAGTATTTGCTTCTAGCTGACAAGCATGCATATTGTAATTTCTCATCTTTGTCAGTATTGTTCTCTTCTCCTTTGTCCAAGGATTGCCTTTTAAAGCTTTTCTCTAAAGCTGGGCTTTTCTTCAGGGACTGTGTATAAGAAGAAAATGAATAGAAGGGGTGGCTTGTTATTATAGATACAGCTGAACAAGTGGGAGGGGGATGAGGGCCAAACTAGAAGGATGTTTTGGGTAGGAAAGTGAGGTCTGCATTTGAAACCATACAACTGGCCCTATCACTTGTAGAAAGTGAGGGGCCTGGCCCCGAAACTCACCAGGAGAGATACTTTGCTGACATTTTAAACTTGGCTCAGAATCTCCAATTTCTTTCTGTCACTTCATTGCCAGGAGCCAGTCTCCCCTATTCAGGGTTTTCATCGTTGTTTAGTTGCTAAGTCTTGTCCAACTCTTTTGTAACCCCATAGGCTGTAGCCTGCCAGGCTCCTCTGTCATGGGATTTCCTAGGCGGGAATACTGGGGTGGATTGCCATTTCTATTTCCAGGGGAGATTGAGTTTACACTGTGGTTGTTCTACTGACAGTAAGACTCCTCCCATTTTCTTTACACACCTGTTTATCAACTGTGGCTGCATTTCCTATTCTGAACCTACTCTTTGGCCATCTGCTGCTGCTGCTGCTGCTAAGTCGCTTCAGTCGTGTCCAACTCTGCGCCACCCTATAGACGGCAGCCCACCAGGCTCCTCCATCCCTGGGATTCTCCAGGCAAGAACACTGGAGTGGGGTGCCATTGCCTTCTCCGTTGGCCATCTAGTTGTAGGGAAAAAAAAGGGCTTATGTGTAAGAACACCAGGGAATGTTGATATATTTTAATAAAATTGCTATCACGATGCAAGGCTTTCAGGGGATAAATAAATTCAGAGAACAGGAGTGGATGAATTCAGTGGAGCTTTGAACCAATGCAGAGTAGAAAAATAATAGAGAATTAACCTGATTACGACTGAGCAACTTTCACTTCCACTTTTCAACCTGATTAAGGCAAGATATATGCTTAAAAAAATATATTTACCATTAAAGATTACATATGTGCTTTTAAAATTTTATTAATTCCATCATGCTTTATTAAGATGAACAAGCAGAAAGAATGTCTATTATATGAATTTCTTTTGTTCTTATACCTGTACCTCTCAAGAGAGCAAAAATCTTAAAAAGCAGTCTCAAAATTCACCCCTCCCCGCAACTAACACAAACCACAACAAACATGCTGTGATATTTTTGAAAAGATACGCTGTTTATCACACTGTCAGGAGGTCTGCCAAACTCAATCTATGCAATAGAAGTGCATCCTAAGACATTTTTTCCTTTGCTTTATGTGTTTAATAGTTTCATAAATTCAATCCACCTCACTGACTTTACCTGCTAGGCACATTTTGTCTTCACATTTGGATGGATTTGAACTTATCAAGGTGACATGTGTGATTTTTAAGTGGAAACTTTAATTTGTTATAAAACCCAGCACCAATTAGCGGGGATACATAACCACCTTAACAAAGGAGCAGAGTTTGCCTCATGCCTAGTCACACAGCCCTTGGTGGGTTTCCTAATTTGAGCCAGGCTACTTCAGTCTCATCACACCTTATTATCTACAGCATGCTGATAGGAAGGCAGGGTGAAGGCATGCACTGTGCAATTTTCCTGGTAACCCATGAAGCCTGAACACTTCAGAGTGGGCTCAAAGCCACAGCAAATCAGTTGAAGACTAGAACAGTTTCAAACATCTTTCCTTATTTTCTTTTCTACACACAAATGGAGTAATGCATTTTAAGTGATGAAAACCCCTTAAAAAGCAAAACAAAACAAAAGCACTTCCCCTTAAAAGCAGCAGTCTCCCAAGTATACCATTGTCACATTAAATGAAGATACAAAGAGTGAAGTGTGCTTAAAATCTCCCACATATGTTGGAAAATAAAGTCCTCAGAAGTGAATGCATGCATGCACCTAGCACCTAACTCATCATTAAGGAAAATGAGAACTAAAACACTGTGAATCAAGTAATTCAGAATAAAGATGATGGTGTTAGGGCAGCTTCAGAGAACAGAAGTTTATTTTTTCATCACAAATGTGCTTACATCTTAAGTATTTTCTGACTTTGTACAATTAGCGAATCAGTAATATGCCTGCTTTATTTCAAGTGCAGTAAATGAATTTCTTAAAGTTTATGAAAATATGTGTCTGCTTAAACAAACTCTCTCCATAGCCTGTTGGATATTTGAAGTGTCCATGTATCAGAAGTCTTTGTTCTCAGTCTATAGGGAAAATTACCAAACACACTCCAGTGTGCCAGGTTTGAAAAGGTGCTAAAGAGAGCCTACCTCATTACCTTTATTCCACTTTAGCTCACAGTGGAAGGTGGAAAAATTACCTGGGTGCCTTTCACTGTGATAGCTCCAACTGCCATAGACCTTATCTAATAGTTTATTACACTCAGAAAACAAAGCGTATTCTAAAGAAAGAATCCATGGCTCCTGTCTCTGACAGAACGGTCTCTTTGAATTCTTTTGTCGATTTCATAGATTTCTAACAACCAGAGGATTGTTTTTTAAATCTGATTTTTATGCCAGCAGCACAATTTCCTCCTCAGTAAGTAGGACAGATTCATCCCAGGAGCAACAATGGATGCCTATCTGCTTAACTTGGGCATGACAGATTAAGCTTCAAGCATATACACTAAGTGCCACCTTCCTTGCTTACACAAATTGTTCAGAGGCAGGCAAGTGGGGCCTCAGCTGTATTTGTTCCTTGAACTGTCAGCTGATGAGCCAGTACTGTCCTGAGACAGCCAACCAGCCTTGATTGAGCAAAGATTGTGGGCAGGCAGGGCTGCCTAGACATGCCTCACTGCAAGGGCTTTCAGGTGAATATCCCACCTCCAAATTGCACCTGCCTCAGGAAAGTTTCCCTGGACCATGCCTTGCAGAAAGTGGGCACTTGTTTGCTAAATATAAAAGAGAAGAATGAGGAGACAAAAATGTGATTTTAGAGAAAATGCCGAGACCTTTCATGTAGAGATAGATACTTTTCCGATTTGGCCAGATCTGAAATAAATGCTGTTATTTCTGGCCTAGCAGTTAGGCGGCACTGACTGGAAAAATTGCTAAGCAAAAAATAAAAGTGAAATTAGCAAATGAACAAACTAGTAAAACATGAGGAAAATGAACAGTAGGCCAAATCTCCTGATAATGTTTCATCAATTATGTTAGAAAATGATTTTTTATTAGAAAAATAACACTTGTAATATGATGCTTTCTGAAAGAGCATTTGCAGTCTTTTAGAGACCAGTAAGTTGCATAAAGAAAACTGCAGAATTATAATAAGAGGATAAGAATTATTCATACACCATGAGGGGCATCTTCAATTGCTCTTGTTTGTTCTCTAGATATTACCTATAAAACTACAAAAGAAAGGTGGTGCCATTGTTTTTGTTTTTTTTTTCCCCCACAGACATAAGACTCTAGAATCCATCTGTCAGTGTTAGAAACAGACTGAGCCAAGCATCACAGAGGCATGAATGTACTGTTCTCACGGTGATGTAATTGGTGGCTATTTTGCTCGTTGAAATCTTGAACCTTTCACAACCACATGCGTATGTTTGTCATTTATCCCTTTTCTCAGGTGCAAAGAAGGCTACCAAGGAGTCCGCTGTGATCAATTTCTGCCGAAAACTGATTCCATCTTATCGGATCCAAGTAGGTCATGCATTTTTCTTCTGTCTCTAACACAATATAAAACTCGGAGTCACAGTTGCTAACTCATTGACCACCAGCTCTCAGTTTTATGTCTCTGAATGCTGCTGAGGGTGGGAGCGTGGGACAGGTATTCACCTTCAAGGTTTGTTCAGAACTATCTCTATTGAGGTGTAGGACTTCCGGGGATGGAGCCTGGTTTCCAGATTCATCTCCACTGCTGCCCTCCTATGGGAACTGCAACAAATCCTGCTCCCTTAGCTTTCAGGCTCCCTTACTGCCACCCCATTATGAAAACAAGGATATAGAGACATAAAAGACCTTATTATTTATCCAAAAGAGTGTTATGAGAACTGTTAATGTCATACTGCTTCTTACCTTCTGGTTGGTAATTTGTGAAAACATTAAACCCTATTAACTTGAACCTTCCTGATGTAAGGAAATATACATATAAAATGAAATAAGAAGTTTTCAGACTAACTGTGAAAACCCTATTTTTAGCAACCCTATTCACATATCAGTGATTACCGTACCAACAACAAATTATTTTTTTCCATTCATGAAAGAAGACAATTTGCTGCTTAAGAAATATTGCCATTTGTTTCTGTCTCTGCATGGAGTAAAAAATAATATTCTATATGAATATGCTCAGTTCTGGTCAAATGTGAAATTTTTCCTTTATCTGTAAATAATCTGATCTTTCAGTGACTGCTATAGTTGAATCACCACTAAGCAAGGGACTTTTATTGAATCAGCAGTCTAGTTCAGTGAAGATAATGACAGGCATTTTCAGATTGTAAAAGCAATGTTTTGGTTTCCTGAATACCAAACATGCATAACATAAGCTTTAGCGAAATACCATGCGTTGATGGCAGCCAGTGGTCACCCTGTCTGAATGTGCAGGTTGCTGCATAATGAACATTTTAAGCAACACTTTTACAAAGTGCAGATTTTTATTGCCCCCCCCACCCTGAATTTTTAAGTATGTTCCCCTGAGTAAACAGAATATTTTTTAAAATAAAATTTCTGTGTAATTCAATTTGCTTCTGTTTTATCTTGACAGGGCAAGCTGCCACCATACAGCATTAACTATTCTTTTCTTAGCAAATTTAGCTCTCCTAAAGAAAAGTGGAGGCTGCCTAAAAGCCAGTAACTAAGCTGGCCATGGTTGATCTCTGGTCTCTGAAATGTGAGGCTCTGGTCTCTAGGAGTTTCCCAAGTAGGGGACAGTTAGTGGAGTGTGTGGTATCTTTTCTGTCTTGTAGTTTTAGCCACTTGCTCAGCTGATGTCTAAAAGGTATGATTGTGGCTAGAGACGTGTATTTGCTGCATTAGGAAGCATAAAAAGAATGGGTTTGCTGATTTCATTTTCTTTATATTCACTTTGATGTACTTAGTTTTCCTTTTTTTTCTCTTTCCTTCTTCCTTATTCTTCCCTTCTCTTTCCTTCCCTTTTATTGTCCTTTTTCCTTTCTTCTCTTTATTATTTTCTTTCTTACCTATGCTCCCTGCCTTCCTCCCTCCTTCCCTTCCTTCCTTTTTCTTTTCCTGTATAGCTGTAGAATACCTGTTCAGTACAGGGTACTGGAGCAGGGCTCGCATGCGGAACAAAATAGGTAAAATAACCTTTCTTTATACAATCTAATAAAACCTTTGCCATTCTATTAAACGTAATAGTCCATCACTGCAAATGTTGAGAATGAGACCACTGTACGTGTTGAAGAACCCAGTACTCGAGAAACCAAGCACTGCACTCGGAGTTGGAGAATTCAGGGTTTTTTTTTTTTTTTTTTTTATGCCGGTGGGCCCAGAGGAGTTAACCCTCCAAGCTCTGAGCCCTGAACAAAGGGGTTACAGAGTTTTTATACATAGACAGGCATGATTAAGCAGGTTTGCAGGGGTTGGGCGATTGCAAAGAGCAGGACAAGGGTGAGTGAGATAAGCCCCAATTCCTAGTATTGTGAGTCCCCACTTTCTGAGACTACGTGACCTATGTGATCCAGACTTTGCAAGGAGCAAGCTGCGTTACAGAGGCAGAAGGAGCAGGAGGTTATGTTAAATTTTAGCTTTTCCTCTTCATTCCCCCTCTTGATGCTTCTATCATTCATTGTAGAAAGCATCATCTCATGTTTTGGTAGGCTATTCAGTGCTCCCCATCATTCAGGGAGCAATATTGAGTTATTATCATTTGTAACTTTATGGATTCAATTTGAGAGGTTATGAACTGGGTAATAGCATTGAGCATACAAGGACTAAAAAGGAGCGCCACAAAGAATATGGAGAGAGGACTGGTTAAAGGGAAAAGCCACGATGCCCAGCTCCAGATATTGTTCCAGTTATCCCAGGAATTTGCTAGTCCCTCTCTCCTTTTTATGATTTGTTCCCTTAGCTGTTGGGCCATGTCCCTAAGTATTCTTGATTGGTTTACATAAAAGCAGCATTCTTCATTTAAGAAGAGGCAGAGTCCTCCCTTTTCAGCTGTCAGTAGGTCTGCTGCTGCTGCTGCTAAGTCGCTTTAGCCGTGTCCGACTCTGTGCGACCCCATAGACGGCAGCCCACCAGGCTCCCCCGTCCCTGGGATTCTCCAGGCAAGAACACTGGAGTGGGTTGCCATTTCCTTCTCCAATGCATGAAAGTGAGGAGTGAAAGTGAAGTCTCACAGTGTCCGACTCTTAGCGACCCCATGGACTGCAGCCCACCAAGCTCCTCCGCCCATGGGATTTTCCAGGCAACAGTACTAGAGTGGGTCACCATTGCCTTCTAGCCCTTCCTATTCTGTAAACTCACCTCAGCCAGGGAATATAGTTGGTCCTGTGAGGCCACTAATGATTTGGCTACTCTCTCAATGTAGTCTGTGAAGTCCTTGGATAGTATATGGTAGAAGGTGGTTGATGAAACAATTCCTCCTATTCCCATACCTGTCCCAGCCGTGATTCCCAGACCAACTAGTAGGGGTATAAACCGGATGGCTCTTTTGGACTGCGTATGTGCTGCCAGAGGTACAGTGAGAGTCTGGTGGTTAGGGACGGTATTCATCTGGGGAGTGAGGAAAGCTAAGGGGCAGATACCCATCCAATTGGCTGGTAGACATAAGTAAACAACTGTCCCACAAAGAGGCCTTGATGGGGGCAACACCTTATTGTGTTTCTGGGAGGATGAGTGGGCCACTCACCTTTTAAAGTTTGATTACATTGGTCCCTGGCTAAATTGCCAACAGGTTCAGTCCCCCCATCATTTGTAAGGCATTCTGGAGTCTTCTGAGTTAACTCAATTGCCCTTAAGATTGGCTGTTGCAAGGGTGGATCTATAGGAGTTCCCATGGCTGTTGCCTTATTCATTGGTATTGGTGTAGCTAAGTACCATGGAGCTCCTAAGGGTAAAGCAAAGCCAACAATCCCTGGCCAGCTGGGGGCTGGTGTCATTAAGAAGGCAAAGAGTTGCATTGAGAACCAGGTACAGATGAGGATCTAAGGGGGAGTTAACCGTGTAACCTGGGTCATACAGCCAACAGGCAGAGCCTGAATTTTTAGGGCAAAGATGATCCATGATTTCGTTTGTCTGCATTATTGTTCCTGTCCAATAGGTTTTTCCATTTATTTGGCAGACAGACACTTGGTCTGGGTTGTAACATCTGCATGGCATTTGGGGGTAGACGGAGGCACAGGGGCATGTTGACAATGCCATGGTGTTGGGATACCGCCTGGTGTTTGGATCCTCTGGTGGAGGGAAGATAGTGGCAGTGAAGAGTATAACTGGAAAACATTTTTGGCACCCAGTCCTCTGGACATGCATCTCCTGGTTATGAAGGCAGTAGGTGATTGGCCTACAGGATTGGCTATCTATACATTGTTCTAGCTGATGGTTAAGTAAGTGATTTTCCAAGGGTTGACTGTAATGTTGACAGGTGCATGATGGATAAGGAACAGCACCATCTGTTATAGCAAGGGACACCAGAAGGCTGCAAAGCAGCCCGCACATAACAGATAACTGAACACTAACAAAAAGTTTTCTCTCCATCTTTGGGTTGCCACAGCTATAGCAACTGAGCCTGTTGTGAAGAGGGGCCAACTATACTGTGAGCAATTTAGTTAAGTAGGGAGAATCAATTATAAGAGACATCTAATAAGAATGAGGCTTCCCACTACTGTGAGAAGCTTCTGACCCAAATCCCAGTCCTGGAGTGCTTTTGAATCTAGTCCTGTAGTGAAGAGCACAGCAATAATACCAATCAGTGATAGAGGCCAGGGTTGACAATGAAAATCCATCTATAATTTGATAGCCAGATCCTCAAGCTTCTACCATGCGTTGACCAGCCAGCTGCTGGAGTGTGGCTGGAGCAAAGCTGAAGAATCCTCAAGCTTCTGCTGTCCTTTGACTAGTCAGCTTCTGGAGTGACTAGAGCAGGGCTCAGCGTCCTTCGTGGCTGAGGGCTGTTGTTTTTGGAACCAGACCTTAAGGGGATTTTCGGGGTCCCAAACTGTTTTCCAGGTGCCCTCGCCACAGGAAGCCACTGCCTTCTTGACTCTGGCGTGGTGGATCCGAGGGATGACGCCTGTAACTTTAATAGCAGTAGGGGTTGCCAGGACGACCATGTGAGGCCTGTCCAAACTGGCTGAAGTGGTTCCTTTTTCCAGTCTTTTACCCATACCTCATCTCCTGCCTGATAGGGATGGACCCAATTGCCCAAAGGAATGAGTGTCCTGTCTAAGGTTTCTTGGGTGATATGGTGGAAGACTTTTCCCAGGGCCTGGAGGTGTCGGGACATCTCCAGGTCAGCTAGTTTTTGGGGGTCTCCCTTGAGTTTTCCTATCACTGGGGGTGTTCTCCCATATAAGATCCCAAAGGGAGAGTAGCCTGAGGACCTCAGGGTATATTGGACTTGGAGTAAGGCTAGGGGGTAACATGTCGAGCCAAGATAACCGGGTCTCCTGTCAGAGTTTAGATAATGTAGTCTTGAGGGTCTGATTCATGTGTTCAACTTTCCCTGAGCTCTGTGGCCTGTAAGGGGTATAAGCTTCCATTTGATTCTCAGTGTCCTGGATAAAGTTTGGATTATCTCAGACACAAAAGCTGGCCCATTGTCAGACCCTATGGAGAGAGGCAGCCCATATCTCGGGATTATGTCTCTTAGTAGGGCCTTGGCCACTGTTCATGCCCATTCAGTGCGCATGGGGTAGGCTTCAGCCCATCCCGAGTACGTGCAGACTTTCACAAGTAAATACTTATAGCCTCTACAGGGCTTCACTTCAGTAAAGTCCACTTCTAGACCTTCAGATGGCACTGTCCCAACTGTCTGTGCCCCTGGGTTGGGTCTTGGTCCTTGGCTGGCATTGTTTTGCACAGAAGTCACACATCTAGCACTGATCTGGGCACACAGGGTTGGGAGCTTAGGAACAAAATAGTAGCCTCTCAGTAAGCTTTCCAGCTCAGTTTTTCCTAAATGAGCCGTCTCATGATGTTTTACCAGCTAGTCTGCTATATTTCTGGGGACAAAGAGTCTTTGGTTTGGGAGCTTCCACCAGCCCTCTTTTTTTTTTTTTTTTTTTTTGTAATTCCTCCCTCATTTAGAGCCCACTGATTTTCCTTGGTATATCTTCGAGATGGAGGCAATTTTGGTGCTAAGAGGACGTTGAAGATTGACTTGGGGCCCACTGTGGGGCTGGGTTGGGTCGCTGCCTCCTTGGCTGTCTGGTCAGCCAACTGATTTCCTTTGCTGATTGGATCAGTTCCTCGCTGATGGCCTTTACAATGTATGACTGACACTTGGGAAGGCTTCCAGACTGCTGCTAACAGCTGAATGATTTTTGTTTGTTTGTTTTTAATCTCTTTTCCCCCTGCTCTCAGTAGTCCCTTTTTTTATAAATGGCTCTATGAACATGTGAAGTAGCAAAGGCATACCTTGAATAAGTGTAGATGTTGTCTCGTGTCCCTTCAGCGTGCCTTAGCACCTGGACGAGCGCCCATAGCTCAGCCCATTGTGTTGACCACCCTGTGGCAAGGCCTCAGCCTTCACTGTCTCATCAGTTGTTATGGCATAACCTGCTTTGCAGGGCCCATCTTGGATGAAGCTACTTCCATCAGTGAACAGTTCCAGTTCTGGGTTCTAGAGGGGAATGTCTGTCAGGTCCAGCTTGCACGAGTAAATTTCATCTATGACCTCCTCACAGTTATGATCAGAGGTTCCCGCTTCCATAGGTAAAAAGGTGGGCAGGGTTCAGTGTCTGCACAGTCCTCAAGTTGGACCTGTGGGTTTCCTCAAAGCAGTCCTTGATAGTGAATCATCCTGGAGTTGGTTAGCCACTTATGCCCCTGGCTATTCATCAGGGCAGTAACAGGATGGGGAATCTTTACATTTATATTTTGTCCTAGAGTAAGCTTATCTGCTTCTCTGACCAAAACCACAGTGGCAGCTAATGCCCGGAAGCATGGCAGCCATCCCGTGGCCACTGGATCCAGTCACTTGGACAGTTATACGACCAGGCGCTGCCATGGCCCAACTGTATATGTGAGAACCCTTAGTGCAGTGTGATTTTTCTCATGTACAAAGAGGTTAAAGTCCCATGTCACTTCTGGAAGCCCTAATGCTGGTGCACTGGTCAAGAGTCTCTATCTCCTTGAAGGCCTTTTCCTGTTCAGGTCCCCACTCCAGGGGGCCCTTACCAGACCCTGCTGTGGCTTTAAACAAAGGCTTGGTGATTTCAGAGAAACCTGGCATCCAGATCCGGCAGAATTTGGCAGCCCTGAGGAACTCACAGACTTCTTTCTTGGTGTCCCGCCGAGGTATTGAACAGATAGCTCGCTTCCTCTCGTGTCTGAGCACCCAATGCCTTTTTGTGATGACAAACCCGAGGTACTTGACCTCCTGTCTGCAGATCTGAGCCTTTTTTCATGACACCTTGTATCATGTGGAGGAGAGCAGAGCCAATAGGGCTTTGGTGTCTCTCCAGCAGTCCCCTTGGCAGGGACTGGCTAGCAACAGATCATCCACATACAGCAGGGTGCAGCTGAAAGTTTCTCTGGGAAAGGCAGCAAGGTCTGCAGCCAGGGCTTCACCAAACATGGTAGGTGAGTTTTTGAAGCCTTGTGGCAGTCGGGTCCAAGTCATCTGTGTCTTTCTCCCAGTGTGTGGGTCTTCCCATTCAAAGGCAAACAAGGGCTGGCTGGTGATGGTTGGAGGCAGAAGAACACGTCGTTGAGATCGAGGCAGGTGAACCAGCTTGCCTGAGTGGGTAAGAGACTCAAAAGAGTGTAGGAATTTGGGACCACTGGATGGATGGTGATCACTGCATTGTTAATGGTGCAGAGGTCCTGGAAGGGCAGTAGTTGTTCCCTCCAGACCTTTTGAATGGTAAGATTGGAGTGTTCCAGGGAGATTGACATTCAATTAGGATCTCAGCATCTTGTCGGTGCTGGAAGTGGTCCCAAATTCCCAGGCATGCCTCTTGTGGTACTGGATATTGTTTCTGTCTAACAGGAGTGGCTCCTGGCCTCAGGTCCACTACAATGGGGACATAGTTTTTGGCCAAACCTGGGGGCCGCTTTTCTTCCCAGACATCAGGGAATTCTTTTAACAGTCTTGGGGGATTTATTTGTTCCCTTCCTGAGGAATAGAGACACCATTCATCTTCCCTGGACATGGTCATGGCCATCATCAGAGCCGATTGGCTCCCCAGGGTGAGGCTCACAGACTTTCCAGGGGCAAAGATGATTTGTGCCCCCAGCTTTGTCAGTAAGTCTCTACCCAGCAGGGGAATGGGGCATCCTGGTAAGTAAAGAAATTCATGAATCACCAGATTCACCCCCTAGCTGACATGAACAGGCCTTGCAAAATGAGCAGGGTGCCATGTCCCATGTGGTCCCTACAATAGTTGCTGTTTGGCCTGTGAGGGGAGCCCCAGGTGTGGTTACCATGGAGTGTTCAGCTCCATAAAAGTCATTGATTGGCCCCCTGCTTTCATTGTGACCATGTGCTCCCGGGGGCCAAGGATCAGGAAGCCCAGTCTTCCCTAGTCTGATTCTGCTCTGGCCAGGCCAATAAAGTTTTGGATGGCCGGCTCAGGTTGGTACCTTTCTTTGTTGGGTTGACTGAACTTCTTCAACCCTTTAAGATGTCCCTCTGCAATGGGGGCACTCATTCCTCCAGTGTCCGGTCTCTTTGCAATAGGTGCACTGGTCATGGCATAGTGGGAGTCTCTTCTTGGTTTCCCCTTTCCATGAGGGAACAGTCTATTTCACTTGATCGGAGCTCCTCAATGCTGCTGATAGCAGGGCTGCTTTCTGTTTCATTTTTTTATCTGCTTCCCGTTGGGCTTCATGGTCTTGGTTCATAAAGACTTTATTTGCTACCTCCAAGAGCTGTGTAGCATTCATCCCAGTGAAGCCTTCCAGTTTTTGGAGCTTTCGTTGAATTGTCTGCACAGGATTGAGCCACAAAGGCAGCATTAATCATTCGTTGATTGTCGTGTGTCTCAGGGTCGAATGGGATCTATGTCTGGAACACTTCACACAATCTGTCGTAGAAATTGGTGGGAGTCTCATCTGCTTTTTTGATTATTGTTGTACTTTTGGACATATCGATGGGCTTTTTGGCTCCTGCTCAAATGTAGAAGGGCATCACAGTAGTGACCCAGGGTTTCTTGTCCTTCTCTGGTATTGAAATCCCAATTAGGTCTCGTCTCTGGCATTGCTGCTCGTGCCCATCTTTCTACATCTAACACCTCTGTGAGGACTTGTCCTCAGAGCCTTTTTTGGGCTTCTGTTGAGATCTGTCACCTTTCTTCAGTAGTAAAGAGAGACACGAGGAGCTGGCAACAGTCTTCCTGTGCAGGCTGATGGATGTAGAAAATGGACTCTAGGAGGTCAGTCATAGCCTGTGGTTTATCAGAGTATGCTGGGTTATGGTGTTTCCAGTGTAGGAGATCAGTAGGGCCAAAGGGCTGGCAATAGAGAATGGAGCAACCAGGCTGGACTGAGCCATCCTCGTTCACTTGTTGAGAACCTTGAGTTTCTGGAGTCTTGCTTATGAGGTGGTGCAGGGGACACGGAGGGAGGTGGACTGTCTGGCAGTGGGCCTGGTGCTGGCTTTGTCGAGGCTTGTGGAGTCAGGGGAATGTTTGGTGGGGGCAGCAGTGGGTCTTCCACTGGATATCCCTGGAATATTGATGTTTTTCCCTTTTCCTTTCATTTTTCTGAGGGGTTGGGCCACAAATACCCTACTCTGTCCCTGTCTGTTGTCCTAAATCTTGCCCATGGGGGCAGGGTCTGTGTTATTAGATGCCAGGAGTCTATGTGTGGAAACTGATCTGGATGTCCTGGAGTCCCAGGGACTACCTGGTGTACTGCTTGGACAGTGGGCAGGTCGAGAGTGCCCTCTGGCAGCCTTCCAACCTCAAAGGATGGCCAATGGAGCTCACATAAGTTATAAAGCTTCCTGGGGGTTATCTTGACTCTGTAATCCCCTGCAAAGCCCTTCTTGAAGTTCTTTATCATGGAATCTAAAACTGTTGGCTTAGAGGAACTTCTACCCATGTTGACAAATGTAATCTACCTGGCAGTGTTTTGAGGAAAACTTAATCTCTTAGATGTCGGCTCAAGGAGTCAGTTGACAGAAGAATAACCAGTAACCATTCATTTCTCCCTCCCTGTGTTTCCTGCCCTGAGTCAGTGGTGCAAAGACAAACAAGGGTGGGTGCCTCCTCAAAAGAGGAGACCATTCAGGTGCTGCCTTGGCCGCATCCCCAGGGGGAACGTAGGTGCCTCTTAGCATTGGCAGGTCAGTATAAACCCCCGACCTGGACCAGCCTCATAGGGCGGGATCAAATCCCCCAGAGACTGGTACCACCTTTCAGTCTTCTGAGGTTGTCATGGACCCGCAGGTTTTGGACCTCCTCAGGCTCTATGTGAAGCTCACTTTCACTTCCTTCAATCAGCAATTATGCATACACAGTCACTCAGAGGTTATCACAATGCTTCCCTTTTCAAAAGTCCCCAGGTCTCTCTATCTGATGCTCACTTCCTGGGAGCTCCAAGGAGGTGACCAGTCTCCTCTTCTACCTATTGAGGTAGGACCTCACTGGGGACTGGCCCCAGGGCCTTACCTGATCCTGTGGCCATTCCTGGTGAGCTGGTCTGTCCCTCCAATAAGTCCAGTTGGGGCTCGGCTGTCCAGAGAGTCAGAACACCAGTCCAAAAGAGAACCTGTAATACCGTCGAGTGGTGCTCCTCCTCGTTCATCTCCGGACTTCTCCGCTCCAACCCGGCTGAGCCACCATTCCGGCTTCTCAAGGCGCTGGCATGGTTAGAATCTCGCTGGGGCCTCCAGAAATGTTGCAGAAACCAGTACTTGAGAAACCAAGCACCACACTTGGAGAGCTGGAGAACTCAGGTTTATTATGCTGGTGGGCCCAGAAGAGTTAACACTCCAAGCTCTGAGCACCAAACAAAGGGGTTACAGAGTTTTTATACATGGACAAAAATGATTAAGCGGGTTTGCAGGGGCTGGGCAATTGCAAAGAGCAGGACAAGGGTGAGTGCAATAAGCTCCAGTTCCTAATATTGTGAGTCCCCACTTTCTGAGGCTATGTGACCTATGTGATTCAGACTTTGCAAGGAACAAGCTGACTTACAGAGGTAAAAGGAGCAGGAGGTTATGTAAAATTTTAACTTTCCTCTTCATAAGGACTGTGTGCTCCTAAAAGAAAAATGATCCTGTGATCAGTCACTAACCCTGAAAACCTTGGTCCTGCTGTCAACTGAAAAAAGATGCACAACTTGAGGGTTGTGAGTTAAGTTTTATTGGGGGCAAAATGAGGACTGCAGCCTGGGAGGCAGCACCAGCTCTGAGAGACTGCTCCAAAGAGGCAGTGGGAGAAAGGTCAATATATATGATTTTGGTGAGGGGGAGTTCAATACCATTAAGCACTCATTGTAACCATTTTAATCAAAGGTTTTCTGCTAGCCAGGAGGATCTGATGTCACCATGAAGGGATTTGGTGCCTTTCTAGATATGAGGAGATACAAGGACTAAGATCATAAAATCTATTCCTAAAAACATCCAACTACCTGAAGACCTGTCCCAGCAGATTCCCTGGAGCACAGGGTGCTTCCCTTCACCCTGCACTCCTTCAGGGGGTGTTGAAAGTCAACAGCTGTAGCAGCGCGGGGTTCAATCTCAGCAGAGGCAGTTGTCAAATGCTCTTGTTGTTCAGTCATTGGCAATGCTCTTGGCAAGTGCCAATTTGCAGTTGACACTATATACATAAAAATATTTAAGGCAACAATATTTAAAATGGTGAGAAAATACACATTTTAAAAATTATGTTTAAGTAGAACATCATATGGCATATTGATAATGTTCTAATAAATTATCATTAAAATAAGAGCTGTATGAAATAGTCCTATTAAGTGAAACAGCAAGATAGAAAAATATTCTCATTCAAGATTGCAATAAGGACGTCCCTTTGTCCAAAGATAGGGGGAAAAAACACAGTATAATGGTAAAAGGGAATTTTAAGTCTTGGGGTTATGGAAGTATGTGATTTTTTTTCCTTTTTATTTTGTTTTCTGTAAAATGACACATCATTGTGTGAATCAAAATGATAGAATGCCCTGTGTTGGGCTGCATTAAAAGAGGCCTGCAAGGCTTTTGCTTGCCCAAATTTAAGACAAAAGAATAGACAACCTCAGAGTCTGTTAAAAAAAAAAAAAAGATATCAATGGTTTAATATCTAAAGCAGGGCCCAAGAGTGGGGCCTCCACTCTGTCAGATGGTGAACAGGACTTGTTGAGAGAAGAAGAAATGCAAAAAGGCAAAATGGTTGTCTGATGAGGCCTTACAAATAGCTGAGAGATGAAAAAAAGTGAGAGAAGGAGAAAAAGAAAAAAGGAGAAAAGGAAAGCTAAATCCTTCTGAATGTAGAGTCCCAAAGAATAGCAAGGAGAGATAAGAAAGCCTTCCCAAGTGACAAATGCAAAGAAATAGAGGAAATCCACAGAATGGGAAAGACTAGACATCTCTTCAAGAAAGTTAGAGATACCAAGGGAACATTTCATGCAAAGATGGGCACAATAAAGGAAGGAAATGGTATGGACCTAACAGAAGCAGAAGATATTAAGAGGAGGTGGCAAGAATACACAGAAGAACTATCAAAAAAAAAAAAAAAAATCTTCATGACCCAGATAACCATGATGATTTGATCACTCACCTAGAGCCAGACATCCTGGAGTTCGAAGTCAACTGGGCATTAGGAGGCATCACTACGAACAAAGCTAGCAGAGGTGATGGAATTCCAGCTGAGCTATTTCAAATCCTGAAAGATGATGCTATAAAAGTGCTACACTCAATATGACAGCAAATATGGAAAACTTAGCAGTGGCCACAGAACTGGAAAAGGTCAGTTTTCATTCCAACTACAAAGAAAGGCAATAATAAAGAATTCAAACTACTGCACAATTGCACTTATCTCACATGATAGCAAAGTAATGCTGAAAATTCTCCAAGCCAGGCTTCAACAGTACGTGAACCGAGAACTTCCAGATGTTTGAGCTGGATTTATAAAAGGCAGAGGAACCAGAGATCAAATTGCCAACATCTGTTAGATCATAGAAAAAGCAAAAGAATTCCATAGAAAACATCTACTTCTGCTTCATTAACTACACTAAAGCCTTTGCCTGTGTGGATCACAACAAACTGGAAAATTCTTAAAGATATGGAAATACCAGTCCACTTTACCTGCCTCCTGAGAAATCTGTATACAGGTCAAGAAGCAACAGTTAGAACCAGACATGGAACAATGGACTGGTTCCAAATTGGGAAAGGAGCACGTCAAGGATGTATACTGTCACCTTGCTTATTTAACTTATATGCAGAGTACATCATCCACAATGCCAGGATGGATGAAACACAAGCTGGAATCAAAATTTCAGAGAGAAATATCAATAACCTCAGATATGCAGATGACACCACCCTTATGGCAGAAAGTGAAGAGGAACTAAAGAGCCTCTTGATGAAAATGAATGAGGAAAGTGAAAAAGTGGGTTTAAAACTCAATATTCAAAAAGCAAAGATCATGGGATCTAGTCCCATCACTTCATGTCAAATAGATGGGGAAACAGTGACAGACTTTATATTTAGGGGCTCTAAAATCACTGCAGATGGTGACTGCAGCCATGAAATTAAAGATATTTGCTCCTTGCAAGAAAAAGCTAGGACCAACCTAGACAGAATATTAAAAAGCAGAGATATTACTTTGCCAACATAGGTCTATCTAGTGAAGGCTATAGTTTTTCTGGTAGTCATGTATGGATGTGAGAATTGGACCATAAAGAAGGTGGAGTGCCAAAGAATTCATGCTTTTGAGTTGTGGTGTTGGAGAAGACTCTTGAGAGTCCCTTGGGCTGCAAGGAGATCAAACCAGTCAATCCTAAAGGAAATTATTCCTGAATATTCATTGGAAGGACGGAAGCTGAAACTCCAATAATTTGGCCACCTGATGTGGAGAACTTACTCATTGGAAAAGACCCTGATGCTGGGAAATATTGAAGGTGGGAAGAGAAGGGGACAACAGAAGCTAAGATGGTTGGATGGTATCACTGATTAAATGGATATGAGTTTGAGCAAGCTCTGGGAGCTGGTGATGGACAAGGAAGCCTGGCATGCTGCAGTCCATGGGATCTTAAAGAGTTGGACATGATTGAGCACCTAAACTGAACTGAGGGGAATGGGAGAGAGTATTACCAGTTATAAGGGGAACTGACCTCAGGTTGGCTCATTGGATACCACGTAAGCCAGCAGAGCGACCTGTGTTCCTCCCTGCTCTTTGGATAAGATATCAGAGTGGAGACATTCTGATCTAAAGCTAGAACAATCATTAGCTGAGGCCTGGGCAAGTGTGTAAGAACATCAGTCATGAGAGTAGAGTATAGGTGAGACAGACACTGGTTGAGCAGGGGATGCATGGAGAACACCCATCTTGAGGGTACTCAACATACACCTTGAAATTAAAAAGAAAAAAAGCTAAACTAAAAAGCTTTGAGAAACCTATAGATGAGTCCCTGAGACACAGATTAAATAGGCAAAGCGTTTATCTCCCATTCATCCACACATACATCCATTGACTTATACAATCACTTATTCTTTCCCTAAATATGTTTGATCTGAGAGGCACAAAGGACCACTAATTGGTCAGATTATGTTCATACTAAGGTGTACAAACTGGGTTTAGCTCTGAGGCCCCCAAGGCTAGTGAGGGAGAAAAACATGGAGATATATGAGTGGGCATGATTCTGATGGAAACACTATTCCTTTGTGACCTTGGCAGATTTATTAAACCCCTGAATCTCAGTCTTTTTATCTGAATAATGCCAATAAAACTACCTATAGGCATCTATCACCATGACTGACAAGAGGTCATTTCCAGATGAATATTAGCCCAAATCCTTTGCTCTTCATCATCATCATGCTGACACATGTTTAGAGTCTACATGCGTCAGGCGTGGCGCCCAAGGGCTTTACCTAGATTATCTCATCAAACTCTCATAATCACAGTCCAGCAGAGTTACTGGCATTTGATCACAGTTTGTAGATGAACAAATTAGGCCTCAGAGATGTTAAATAAACTTCCTCCAAGGTCACACAGCTAGTTGATGCTGGGATCTAATTTATAATCCAAATGGCTTTAGGGCCTGAGCTTCCAACTGTTGGACTCTTTCCTTTCATCCCTAGGCCCTTCCTTCCTACAGTTATTTTCAATATGACATTTATCACTCTAACTTTCATTGCCTGAAACTCAATGACCTGCAGCAAACATTATTCTAAGGAGCAATATTTGCACAATTTTCATATCTTAATGCAGCAACTTGAGCTTCCATAGAGATTTAAATCCCTAATGAAATTTCCTTGTCAAAATTCTTGCTGAAGGATCGTTTAATTTGCTGCTTATGATATCTTAGAATAACTCTATGCCCTGGAAATCAGTCCCTCCTACATCCCCCTCTGCTTTTCCTCCTCCCTCTCTTTCCTTCTCTCTTTTCTTTCTTCTTTCTACTCTCGCCATTTTTTGAATGCATGCTCCATTTAGTGCAATCCAAAGGAACAGGGAGTAGAAATCTCTGCTCTATTATTCTCCTCCAGGCAATGCAGATGATCAGAAGTGTGTTCTTTTGTGACTTAATTTTAAACAATAATAATACTCAAGTTGCATGCATTTAGGAAACGAAGCCAGGATGTCACTCTGAAAAACTCAACAGCTAATAGGACTGGTGGCCTCAGCCTGGGTCCTCAGGCCTGTTAATCTAAACACTCCCCAAAAACCTGCAGTCAGCTCTACTCAGAAAGAGTATTGATAAGGAGTTTCCCAAAGACACCCATAGCCCATCCTCTTGCCTTTCAGGATTTCATGTAGTATATGGAAAAGTGTGCAATGTGACAGCTGCTAGATGGAAGGGCAGAAGGAAAATTTGTCTGAATTAGAAGTGTAAAGGATCTTGATTCTAATCCTGTGGCCATTTGCTCTTAGTAATCTGGCCTTGAGTAAATCACAGTGTGTTGAGTCACAGTTTCTTTATCTGTAGAAGAATCCTTCAGGTACCCTGGTTGAAAGAAGAAAACAACCCTCAGTACAGAGCAGGTTGTCCTGCAAGCCATTAAAAAGTGGGGTTGAATGCATAGCTGAAATAATCCATATTGTATTTATTCACTCACTTATCCCCTAAATAATTAAGCACATATAAAGTGCACCATGCTGTGGATTCAAATAGTAATAATTAAGAATCCTACTATCAATACACTCATAGTCTAGAAAGCTGTATTTATTTACATTGAATTACAGGCTCCAAAGAATGTCTGTGTGTAATGCATTATTATTTTTTTTTTAATTCACTCATTCACTCAAACTCTTACTAATAGTTTGATATGGGGCAACTTGCTTAACCTTGATGAGTTCTAGTTTTCTTCTTTATAAAATAAAATAGTAATTGTCTCTAATGCAGACAGCTTTTGTTGCATTAAATAAAATAATCTATTCAGAGTAGTTTGTGCTTGACACATGGTGAAAGCTTAATAAATGTTGTCTAGTATTATCATTATTTTTTATCTTAACTGTTATCATTGCATTTATAACTACATGGTATTGCTGCATGAAACATTATCTGACCTCAAATATCTTCAGTTGCACAGAGGCAAGAAAAAATTGTACAAACAAATGTAAATAAGGAAGCACATTAAAATATGAGACAGCTGAAGGAACTTTTGTCAAAATGGGGGACAATAAAAATTCTCCTAAAGTGGAAGGAAAGATATGGGTTGTTCAGGAAAGGCTTACCTAGGCAAGAACAATGTAGTGAGTTTTTCGTGTGTAGTTCTGTGGCTGTATACTGTTGCACAGGCTGAACACTGCCCAACGTGACAAGTATCAATCGTACAAAAGTGTGGAGGATTCTCTATAGAGGTGCTCTACATGGCCTTGGGTAGGAAATTTCCATTAATAAATTATATGGAGAAAGAGACGATTCTTGAAGGTACAAGGCATAAACTAATAACCACTTGCTCTTGGTCCATTAATTCTTACTAATGAGAGAAGATGTCTTCCTGACTGAAATCTACTCAGAATACTTAAGTTCTTACATTACTCTGTCCTCCAAGTAGTCGCAAAAACATTGCTAGTAGAATATATTAATGTGTAAAATTTACATATTATTTTTTCTGGCCTTGAAAGAAGTGTAACAGAATTAATCAGATTTTGACCATGCCTCTTTGAATCTTACAAAGTCCATCAACTCTATCAGATCTATTTTGTTTTTAGATATTCAATCACTAATATCTTGAAGTCTACCCATTTAAATTGTACTAAATACTTAACTTTTACCAAGTAAACATGAAAATGCACACTAGTTCTAGAACACTAGGAAGATAAATATATTACAAGAAATAAAACATTTATAATGATCACAACACTCAGAAATAACTACCAGTATTCATTTTAGATCATAGCATTCCAACTGTTCTGTAATTTTTATGTGGAATGCATAGTCACTCAAATTTGGAAAATATGTATGTTTACACTTAATATATGTTACTTAAAAAATAATTTTAAGTCCATGGATTGAAAAATGTGATATGATTACACATTGCAAAATGTAATAAGATATTTCTGTTTTCCTAATTTTTCTTATCAACATTTTTATGTTTTCCTAATTTTCTACAATACATACTTACTAACAATAATTATGTGAAAGGATGATAGTAATAAACACTTTTTGATGTGTCTACATGCCAGACACTATTCTAAGCATTTTTCAGACAATCGTGTTATATATATATATATATATATATATATATATATATGATTCACTTCTGGGCATATATTTGTCTATATATTATATATATATCTCTTCTTTTCCAGTTTAGTTCCCCATATAAGTTATTGCTGCTGCTGCTGCTGCTGCTAAGTCGCTTCAGTCGTGTCCGACTCTGTGCTAGCCCATAGATGGCAGCCCACCAGGCTCCCCCATCCATGGGATTCTCCAGGCAAGAACACTGGAGTGGGTTGCCATTTCCTTCTCCAATGCATGCAAGTGAAAAGTGAAAGTGAAGTCTCTCAGTCATGTCCGACTCTTAGCTATCCTGTGGACTACAGTCCACCAGGCTCCTGTGTCCATGGGACTCTCCAGGCAAGAGTAATGGAGTGGGGTGCCATTGCCTTCTCCAATATAGGTTATTATATAATATTAATTGGGCTTCCCAGGTGGCTCAGTGGTAAAGAATCTGCCTGCCAATGCAGGAGCCACAGGAGATGTGGGTTTGATCCCTGGGCTGGGAAGGTCCCGTAGAGGAGGAAATGGCAACCTACTCCCATATTCTTGCCTAGAGAATCCCATGGACACAGGAGCCTGGTGGGCTATGGCACACTTGGACAGAATATTGATAACGTTCCCTATGCTATACAGTGGGTCGTTATTGTATTTTTTATATAGAGTAGTATTCTTGCCTGGAGAATCCCAGGGACGGGGGAGCCTGGTGGGCTGCCATCTATGGGGTCGCACAGAGTCGGACATGACTGAAGCAACTTAGCAGCAGCAGCAGCATAAATATGTTAATTGAAATCTTCTAATTTATCACTTCTCCCCCATTTCCCCTTTGGTAGCCATAAGTTTGATTCCGAGATCTGTGAGTCTCTGTTTTGTGAACAAGTTCATTTATATCATTTTATTAGATCCCATATATAAGTGATATCATATGGAATTTGACTTTCTCTGTGTTACTTACTTTACTCAGTGTGACACACTCTAGGTGCATCCATGTTGCTGCAAATGGCATCATTTTGTTCTTTTTTATAGCGGAGGAATATTCCATTGTATATGTGCACCACATCTTCTGTATCCATTCCTCTGTCAATAGACAATTATTTTGCTTCCATGATTTAGCTATTGTAAATATTGCTGCAGTGAATATTGGGATGCATGTGAATTTTTGAATTATATTTTCTCCAAATATATGCCCAGGAGTGGGCTTGCTGGATCATGTGGCAGTTCTGTATTTAGCTTTTTAAAGAACTTCCATACTGTTCTCCATATTGGTTGTACCGATTTATATTCTCACCAACAGTGGGGGAGGGCTCCTTTTTTCTCCACACCCTCTCCAACATTTATTGTTGATAAATGTAGATTTTTTTTAATGATTTTCATATTGTAGATTTTTTAATGATGGCCATTCTGACCAGCATGAAGTGATATATCTTATTGTAGTTTTGATTTGCCTTTCTCTAGTAATTAGTGACACTGAACATCTTTTCATGTGTTTTTTGGCCATCTGGATATAATCTTTGGAGAAATGTATATTTGGATATTCTGACCATTTTTGATTGTTTTTTTTAAATTGGAAGATAATTACTTAACAATATTGTGATGGTTTTTTACCATACATCAACATGAATCAGCCATAGGTTATGCATGTGTCCCCTCCCTCTTGAGCGCCATCCAGCCGCCCTACCCACCCCATCTCTCTAGCTTGTCACAGAGTTCCCTGCATCATACATCAAACTCTCACTAGCTATTTTACATATGTTAATGTATATGTTTCAGTGCTATTCTCTTAGATTATCCCTTCTTTCCCCCACTGTATCCAAAAGTCTGTTGTTTATGTCTGTATCCCTTTGCTGCCCTGCGTGTAGGATTGTCAGTACTATCTTTCTATATTCTATATGTATGCATTAGTATGCTATATTTGTCTTTGTTTTTATGACTTACTTCACTCTGTATAATAGGCTCTAGGTTCCTCCACCTCATTGAAGCTGATTCAAATCCATTCCTTTTTGTAGCTGAGTAACATTCCATTGGATATACGTACCACAACTTTCTTATGTATTCATCTGTCGATGGACATCTAAATTGCTTCCATGCCCTAGCTATTGTAAATAGCGCTGCAATGAGCATTGAGGTACATGTGTCTTTTTCAGTTGTGATTTCCTCAGGGTACATACCCAAAAGTGGGATTGCTGGGTTGAATGGTAGTTTTATTCCTAGTTTTTAGAGGAATCTCCATACTCTTCTGCATAGTAGTTGTTATCAATTTGCATTCCCACCAACAGTGTAAGAAAGTTCCATTTTCTCTACACCCTCTCCAGTATTTACTGTTTGTAGACTTTTTGATGATGGCCATTCTGATCAGTGTGAGATGATACCTCATTGTAGTTTTGATTTGCATTTCTATAATAATGAGCAGTGTTGAACATCTTTTCATGTGTTTATTAGCCATCTGTTTGTCTTCTTTGGAGAACTATCTGTTTAGATCGTCTGCCCACTTTTTGATTTGTTTGTTTGTTTTTCTGGTATTGAACTGCATGATCTGCTTGTATATTTTGGAGATTAATTCTTGGTCAGTTGTTTTGTTTGTTGTTATTTTCTCCCATTCTACAGGTTGTCTTTTCACCTTGCTTATAGTTTCCTTCATTGTGCAAAAGCTTTTAATTAGGTCCCATTTGTTTATTTTGTTTTTATTTCCCTTACTCTAGGAGGTGGGTCATAGAGGATCTTGTGATTTATGTCGGTGTTCTGCCTATGTTTTCCTCTAAGAGTTTTATAGTTTCTGGTCTTACATTTAGGTCTTTAGTCCATTGCGAGTTTATTTTCTGTATGGAGTTAGAAAGTGTTCTAATGTCATTCTTTTACATGTAGTTGACTAGTTTTCACAGCACCACATGTTAAAGCTGTCTTTACTGCGTTGAATCTTTTTGCCTCCTTTGTCAAAGAGAAGGTGCCCATAGATGCATGGATTTATCACCATGTTTTCTGTCTGTTCCATTGGTATACATTTCTGTTTTTGTGCCAGTACTATACAGTTTATATATATATACATACACGCGCACACACACACACACACACACACATATATATTGAACTGTTTATATATTCTGGAGATTAATCCCTTACTGTTTATATTGTTTGCAAATATTTTCTCCCATTCCATGCATTGTCTTTTTGGTTTATGGTTTCCTTTGCTGTGCAAAAGCTTTTAAGTTTAATTAGGTCCTTTTTCTTTATTTTTATTTTCATTTTCATTATTCCAGGAGGTGGATCTAAAAAGATACTGCTATTATTTATATCAGAGAATGTTATACCAATTTTCTGCGAAGAGTTTTATAGTATATGTTCCTTACATCTAAGTTTTTAATCCTGCAGCAAAGCCTTCACTCTGCCCACACCTATGTCTCTGAATAGGAAAACCTAGCAGTGTTCTCATTCCCTGCCTACAGGCTCCTACACCTCTGGTTGGTGTAAACCAGAAGTTGAGTAGCCCATGGGATAATCTGCTCTGGGAGGCTTCAGCCCAGAATGGGTGCTCTGGTTCCACCCTTGCCCATTCTCTTTGGTTTGAGGGATTTTAATAGGGTTCTTGCTACTCACATAAGCTGTTGAGAGCCTGAGCAGGTTCAGTCTCCAATACAGTTTAATTTTATATACACAATATTTTGCTGTTTATTTCTATATTTGTCATATTTGGCTAATTATTTATGCATGAGGATGGCACCCCACACAACAGATTTATAAATTGATGTAGCGTTCTTCTACTATCCATAATGTATTGCCATTTTCACTGAAAATCTATGTGCAGATAACCTTTAGTGAATATTCCAATGGCCTTTTTATTTGGAAACTTCCAAGTAGTACACTTTGAGTGAATATAATGAAGAATTGAAAGGAAAATGTTGGAAAAACCTGCCAAGAGTATCTGAAGATTAAAAGCAAAGAAATAGTTCAGTTCAGTTGCTCAGTTATGTCCAACTCTTTGTGACCCCGTGGACTGCAGCACACCAGGCTTCCCTGTCTATCATCAACTTCTGGAGCTTGCTCAAACTTATGTCCATTGAGTCAGTGATAACAAACAGTTACCACAAGAATAAATTGGCCTGTACCCAAAGGTGTACAGGGCATCTGAGGTTACCTTGCTCACAGCTGTTCATACTCCCTCCTCATTACTCTATTTTGGATAAATGTAAATCACACTGAATAACATTACATGCATCAATAGAGAGTTATCACTACCTCCTGCAAAATACAGAATGACATACTGATTTTCACCTATGTTAATAAGACTTTTCCTAAATGCATCTATTTATTTACCTTCTGTGCACATAAGTTGTTATGTTTTGGAGATAAACAGCAGTATTACTTCTTTCTCTGAAGGTGTTTTGTATGATGCTGGTGTTAAGAGATGACCAACACAATGCTGTACCCAGTTGCACACCCCTCATCCTCTTTTCCTTGAGAGAGCTGTTTTGTTTTGAGAAAGCATGATAGAACAATTTCACTCTTGTGTAACTGACATGAAATGGAATGATTTCAGCTATTACCATCTTCATTTTTAATTTGGTACTACCATAACTCTTTAAAAAATTGGACACACCAATTTTAAATAGGCTCTCATAATGTGGGTCATAAAGGTAAGGCAGAAAAGTATAAATATTGACCACATGGTTGACAGTAAGCAGAGACTCAGAGTTCTGGGTTTTCTCTTAATACTAAGGTTATATCTTTAATTTCAACTGAGATGTTTCATGCAAGGAGAACACAGCATGTGGCAGACAATGACTGTGCCTCTGTCTCTGTTTCCTCATTGTTTATCCACCCTTATTCGTGGTCATTCTATAGTTGAAGAAATGATTCAGAGAATTTAATTAGCCCATCAAAATCACTCAGTTCCTAACAAGTTAAATTCAAATCTTCTGCTTATACCCTTTAACTTTTTAAGTATTGATACTTTCTCTTCAATTCAGTTCCGTTCAGTCGCTCAGTCATGTCTGACTCTTTGCGACCCCATGAATCGCAGCACGCCAGGCCTCCCTGTCCATCTTTCTCTTAGGGACTTTCTCTTAGGGACCAATAAAATGTTTGTGTTTTTATTAAGCCAAGGAACTGACATTTCAAGCACCAACTAACACAGAGAAGGTGGTTTTAGAATATTTTTTGAAAAAAGAACTTTTTTATTTATTCATTCCTTAATTATCTAGATAGATTTATCTATTCTTTGATTGTTTGCTTGATTTTTCATCAGGAGTTAAAGGCAAGCCATTCTCCATCATGGCTAGCAGTATGATTAAAAATTCAACTTAAAACAGGTGAAAAGATGGGTGCATAGTTACTACATTTTGGGATATAATGTTGTATTAAGCAATGTGATACAAGGTGCATAGTCTACTTACTAACACACAAATACTGATAAAATTCTGAGCAGTTAAAATGAATTTTTGATGACTTGATTCTTTTTATGTGAGATAAACTTTTGAGATCAGGCACTGGATCTTCTAAGTTTCTGGCTGTCTTAACTTTTCAGTCTCTCCCTATGAATAGAGTTTAACTATTCATTTATACTGGATAGTATGTACATTGTCTCCATTTTCTTTGGAATCTTAAAAACTTCAGTCCTTTTAAGAAATTTTGATGGGAAAATTAATGTGGAATCGATCTGACCTATAAACACTTGATTCCCACTGTGTTTTAAACCATGAGGAGATTATCAGGCTTTCAGTTTTCCCTGATTTATTGTCTTCACAGCAATGCTCTATGATTATACCTGCAGGAAATTTCCAAATGTTGGGCATTACCCACATCAGAGGTCCAGGAACACTTTCCAGGCCCAATAGAAGTGATTTTTGGATAATCTGTGAATACTGCCCCTTAATTAAGAATGAACAATGAGGAATTGAAAGCTCAAATATTTCTATAGTACAAGCTGATTCAGATATAAATAACAATAAGAACCTATTCTAGGTCACACAAGAAACTTTACCAGGTACATTCATATACATGGTATATGTGGTCATTTAACTCTGACAAATACATGATAAAATAGTTATTACTATCCCTATTTATTTTTGAACAATACAAATGAAACTAAAGTAGGTAATATCTGCTGCTAAGTCGCTTCAATCATGTCCGACTCTGTGCGACCCCATAGACGGCAGCCCACCAGGCTCCACCATCCCTGGGATTCTCCAGGCAAGAACACTGGAGTGGGTTGCCCTTTCCTTCTCCAATGCATGAAAGTGAAAAGTCAAAGTGAAGTCGCTCAGTCGTGTCTGACTCTTAGCGATCCCATGGACTGCAGCCTACCAGGCTCCTCCATCCATGGGATTTTCCAGGCAAGAGTACTGGAGTGGGGTGCTATTGCCTTCTCTAGGTAATATCTAGATGAAGAAAACTATAGAGGTTTATTGTAGAAATAAGACAAATTGAGAGATGTGGCATGATATAAAATATTTTGTAAAAGGCTATTTTCTTTGAATATATTTCACCATAGTTCCAAATAAAATCCTTAGACTACTTCTGAAACTTTCCTTTTAATTTTCCCTTGTAGCAGTTTGTTAAAAAATAAAATGCAAATTCTACAGGAGAACAAGGATTGTTTTGGGTTTGGTTGATTACCACTATACCCCAAGTACTAACATGCTTCCCACCATTTCAGACATATCAGACATATCAGTATATTTTGATTGAATTAGTGAAACAGAAACATGTCCAACTTAACATATTTTTCTACTTATCATTTTAAAATGTTTTTCAGTCCATCCACTTCAAAATTTAGTATCAACTTTGATTTTGCTAAGTGTTATGGATAATGAATACAGTAATAATATTTTATTTTAAAAGATAATCTTTGCCTTAATTTAATTTTAGGATAGTAATACATTCATAGGTTCAAATCAAACAGCATAAAAAGGTTTAAAATTAAAGTCTTCTACCTAATTCTCTATTCCTCCATTTCTTCTCTCATGGGCAATCAATGCTGTTAGTTTCTTATAAGATTTTATAATTATTTAATAAGGTATTTTTAAATGGGAATAATGTGTTTCTTATAAATGTATTTACAATATAATAAATTATTGTAATATATATTATGAATAAATAATATATTTCTAAAAGCAAAAGAAACCAACATGCCCCTTTTTTGTATAAGTAACAACTGATAATACACACTATTCTGTATTTTGCTTTTCCACTTAGTAATGGATCTTCAAGATCATTTTATTTCAGTATCTATAGAGCATTTGCATACTTTTTACAACTGTATAGCATATTTCTTTTTCCATATATTGCAGGTAACATAATATGATAATGACATCTCCTCTGTGAATTTGCCCTTAGGTATTTTTCATTTGTTTACAATATGCTATTTAAATAGCATGTGGGATAAATCTCCAGAAGGGAAACATCTGAGCTTGATATGTGTACCTTTGTAGATTTGGAGGTTGTCATTGTCGCTCCCCAAGTAGTACCGTTTTAAATGCTTAAACTCTCTCCACAACTTCTCTTTCTCCAGTCTTTTTAATATAGCATGTCGCTTTACCAAACTAATTTATCTTTGTTTGGACTTAGAAGAGAAAGATGCTAGTCCTGTACTTTTTAATTTATTTTATGGTGAATGACATGGACCATCTTGTCATATGTTTAATATCTATTTTTCTTTCCTGTGGACTCATAATGTCCCTTCATGAGTTTTCTATTCAGTTATTGGTCATTTTTTTAATGGTTTGTAGGAGATGTTTGTATATAAAGGAATTTAGGCCTTTGAGGTTCAAATAGTTTTTTTTTTTTCTTTTGTCTTTTGCATTTTGTCTTTGATTATGGTAGTTCCTGCCAAACTGGACATCCTCCTTTGCTTCCTTCCTCCCTCCCTCCTTCCCTTCTTTCCTTCCTTCTTTCTTTCCTTTCTTTTTTTCTTATATTAGAATGAATCAAGTATTTTCTTTTGTGGCTACTATATTTTATGTAATACTTTGGAAAGATCTTTCTCACTAACTTTATTCAATAATTTTCCATTTAAATTTGAGTTTTATTATTTTATGCTTAAATCTTCAAAATGATACAGATTTCCTTTCTCCTAGATGATTACACAGATTCCCAAGTTGATTTAATTCATAATTATCAGTAGGATGTCTATTCATGACTTAAATGGCATTTATATATTAAATATCATATTTGTAAATAAAATATTAAAGACATAACTAAGTATCAAATATTTATATGACTCTATTTCTGATCTTCCTATTTTGGTCTTTTGACCTATTTGTGCATCAGTGTTATATTCTCAACTATTACACTTTTGCTCTATGTGTTAAAATAGGTAGGGAAAGGGAGGTTCTCCTTCAACAGAACTAGCCAAACTCACCACCCCACCCCCCAAATTTGATGACTATTTGTGTCTTATTAACTCATTATCTGTCCACAGCTTATTAGTAATATAGAATTGGGAAGTGATTGTTACATTTAAAGGTTGCTCTGATGGGCCAAGAATTAATGAAGTAGAATAAGCAAGGTAACAAAGTTAAAAATCAAAATAAACAAGGGAGATAAGGGAGAAAACAGAAGGAGAGAGGTTGCTTCTGAAAGTGGCATCTAAAATACCTCCCTTTTCCTTTCAAAGGAGCAACCTTAACTCCAGTAAATGGACAACTACTTGTGATCCTAAGAGCCTCATGGATTGATAGCATTGTTTGCGTCATAGTGTCCCTCCATCTTTACCCTTTTTAGGTTTCATTTTCTAAAGCAAATATATATTACTTGAATGTAAAATTGTATATTATTGAGGGGTGACTCGTTATTTGTGTATATCATAATACCAGAAGTTAGTGTTTCTCTTGACTTAATATGTGATGAGCAGAAACATGCCAGCAATTGTATAACTGCAGACTGTTATGCTACTAATAATCTTGGAATTGAGCTGTTCAGCATCCAGATTGGTTCAGCACAATAAAGAATGCTGAAACTCACATCTGCTTTCTGTTTATAGAGAAAAAGCAAATGATACCTAAAGTTGGAATCCTGGGTTGCTTAGAAAAGAGCTTTACATAGGAAAGTGGTCAGGGGCAGGAGGATATATCTTATGAATAGTTCAGGTAATTTGATTCTTCCTATTCCATTCCTCAGAGAAGGCAATGGCACCCCACTCCAGTACTTTTGCCTGGAAAATCCCATGGACGGAGGAGCCTGGTGGGCTGCAGTCCATGGGGTCACTAGAGTTGGACACAACTGAGCGACTTCACTTTGACTTTTCTCTTTCATGCATTGGAGAAGGAAATGGCAACCCACTCCAGTGTTCTTGTCTGGAGAATCCCAGGGATGGGGAAGCCTGGTGGGCTCCCGTCTATGGGGTTGCACAGAGTCGGACACGACTGAAGCGAAAGCAGCAGCAGCAGCAGCAGCAGCAGCAGCAGCAGCATTCCATTCCTAATAAGCATGACTCAGAACAATGTTTAAGGCATTATCAGTAAACAAAAATTTGAAGATCATTCTTGTTTCCCTTTTTTATGTGTACATTGCTATTTTAATGCATCTAAATTTTTTTATTGGTGTATGCTTGACTGACTCTCTCTCTATATATATAACATATATATATATATATATATCCATTCTTTTTCATATTATTTTCCCATGTAGGTTATTATAGAATATTAATTAGAATTCTCTGTACTATACAATAGATCCTTATTAGTTCCTATTTTTAGATAGGAATAGTAGATCCTATTTTTTTATATATGGTAGTGTGCATGTGTTAATTGCAATCTCCTAATTTATCACTCCTCCCCCCTGCCCCCATACACAGGCATTTCTCCCTTGGGAACCAGAGGTTTGATTTTGAGATCTTTGAGTCTGTCTCTATTTTGTAAATAAATAAATTCATTTGTGTCATTTTTAAATTAGATTTCATACATAAATGATATCTTACAGTATTTCTATTTCTCTGTCTGATTTACTTCACTAAGTATGATAATGTCTAGGTCCACTCAGTTCAGTTCAGTCGCTCAGTGTCTGACTCTGCAACCTCACGAATCGCAGCATGCCAGGCCTCCCTGTCCATCACCAACTCCCAGAGTTCACTCAAACTTATGTGCATTGAGTCAGTGAAGCCATCCAGCTATGTCATCGCCTGACGTCCCCTTCTCCTCCTGCCTCCAATCCCTCCCAGCATCAGGGTCTTTTCCAGTGAGTCAACTCTTCGCATGAGGTAGCCAAAGTATTGGAGTTTCAGCTTCAGCATCAGTCCTTCTAATGAACTCCCAGGACTGATCTCCTTTAGGATGGACTGGTTGGATCTCCTTGCAGTCCAAGGGACTCTCAAGAGTCTTCTCCAGCACCACAGTTCAAAAGCATCAGTTCTTCGGTGCTCAGCTTTCTGCACAGTCCAACTCTCATATCCATACATGACCACTAGAAAAACCATAGCCTTGACTAGACGGACCTTTGTTGGCAAAATAATGTCTCTGCTTTTGAATATGCTGTCTAGGTTGGTCATAACTTTACTTCCAAGGAGAAAGAGTCTTTTAATTTCATGGCTGCAATCACCAACTGCAGTGATTTTGAAGCCCAACACCCTCCCGCCCCCCCCAAAAAAAGTCTGACACTGTTTCCACTGTTTCCCCATCTATTTCCCCTGAAGTAATGGGACCAGATGCCATGATCTTCGTTTTCTGAATGTTGAACTTTAAGCCAACTTTTTCACTCTCCTCTTTCACTTTCATCAAGAGGCTTTTTTTTTTTTTTTCATTCAGCTCTTTTCTTTTTCTTTTTTTCTTTTATTTTATTTTTAAAGTTTACATAATTGTATTAGTTTTGCCAAATATCAAAATGAATCCGCCACAGGTATACATGTGTTCCCCACCCTGAACCCTCCTCCCTCCTCCTCCCTCCCCATACCATCCCTCTGGGTCGTCCCAGTGCACTAGCCCCAAGCATCCAGTATCGTGCATCGAACCTGGACTGGCAACTCGTTTCATACATGAAATTTTACATGTTTCAATGCCATTCTCCCAAATCTTCCCACCCTCTCCCTCTCCCACAGAGTCCATAAGACTGTTCTATACATCAGTGTCTCTTTTGCTGTCTTGTACACAGGGTTATTGTTACCATCTTTCTAAATTCCATATATATGCGTTAGTATACTGTATGGGTGTTTTTCTTTCTGGCTTACTTCACTCTGTATAATTTCCTCTTCACTTTCTGCCATAAGGGTGGTGTCATCTGCATATCTGAGATGATTGATATTTCTCCCGGCAATCTTGATTCCAGCAAGGTCCACTCACGTTGTTGCAAATGGCATTATTTTGTTCTTTTTATGGCTTAGTAATATTGTATATATGTACCACATTTTCTTAATCCATTCCTCTGTCAATGGACACTTAGACTGTGTCCACATCTTAGTTGTTTTAAATAGTGCTGCAGTGAACATTGAGGTACATGTATCATTTTGAATTATAGTTTTCCCTGGCTAAATGACCAGGAGAGCAATTGCTGGATCAAATGCTAGTTCTAGATTTAGTTTTTTATTTTAAGAAACTTCTATACCATTCTCACTTTTCTACAAACCCTTTCCAGCATTTAATCATTTGTAGATTTTTTGATGATGGCCATTCTGATCTGTGTAAGGTGAAATCTCATTGTAGTTTTGATTTGCATTTCTCTGCTAATTAATGATGTAGAGCATCTTTTCCTGTGATTTTTGGCCATCTGCCACTTTCTTTTTATGTTTCCCAGTTTGCATGGTGCCCAGAAGTAGAATATGCTCTCAGATGTGCCCATTTCCTCTTGTCTTAAGCAAGCAGATATTGCTACACTTTTCTGTAGTTGTAACTCCATTGATGGAGTAATTTATACTCTTCTATAATCTCAGAGAAGTTTGTATATTCTTCTCAAAATGATCAGCATGAAAAAGGATCTCCTATTTATTGGACATCTCATTATCTCTTGTTTTTCCATACTTAATTTCATTGCATCCCAGTCTCTTTGCCGTAAAAGCCTCTGAGATTGACATTATTGCTGCCATTTTGCAGGTGAAATGCTAGGTCATAGTTTTATGTGAGACTTAGGCAATAAGCTTCAATCTCAGCTGTATTAGGGACAAGGCAAGGCAAGGACAGCTCTGACATCCTTGGCTTTCAAAAGGGAAGATTCCTTAAAAGAGAGAGAATTACATCAACCATAGCAAATTTGAGCAGATTAAGAAAGAAAAAAAAATATAGAAAAATGGAGATCATTCTGCTGTTAATGAACTACTTGCTCTACATATAAAAAACCACAAGTTTTATTCCACAGAACAGAAGTTAATATATAGTTAATTTTCTTCTTGTCCTTAAGGTTATGATGTTGGGTCTAAATGTCCCCTCTATTTCACATTTCTCTGATCTTACAGAAAACTTGTAATCAAAGAAGAAAATACATTAACATGACTTTGCTCAGTGAAAGTGAAAGTCACTCAGTCATGCTTGACTGTGACCCCATGGACTGTCCATGGGATTCTCCAGGCCAGAATACTGGAGCAGGTAGCTTTTCCCTTCTCCAGCAGATGATCCCAACCCAGGGATCAAACCCAGGTCTCCCATATTACAGGCAGATTCCTTACCAGCTGAGCCACAAGGAAAGCCCAAAAAACTGGAGTAGGTAGCCTATCCCTTCTCCAGGGAATCTTCCTAACCCAGGAATTGAACCGGGGTCTCCTACATTGTAGGCAGGTTCTTTACCAACTGAGCTATGCTAGTTCTTCATAAGTCCAGGTTGTCCCTCAGTGAGGTCAGCTTCTTCCATTTGTTAACACTAACCAGTATTTCATAAATGTGTTTTTGCATTTTGCTGTGTTTAATGGGATCACTGATGTATAGTCTAAGGATTTATGTATATACTTCTCTAAATGTGAAAATATATTGTTTATTTTTTTTTTTCAAAAATATATTTGTTTTCGGTCTTGCAGTGAATCCCTGAGAAAGCAGATGTTAGATCAGGTTTCAGTCCAAAGTTCTTTCAGGATCTGGGATATAGTCCAACCAGCCTGGGACCCTAAAACTCATTTGTACTATAATGTTCTCTATCCATCATTCTGTATCTTAGTAGCTGCTCTCTTATATCTTGTTCAGCTTTTTGTACAAATTTTCTTCTCCTTGAAAAAAATATATGACTGTACTTAACACACTGATTTTTTAAATCTTAATCTTGAGTAACTCAGTTCAGTTCAGTCACTCAGTCATACCCGACTCTGTGCAACCCCATGGACTGCAGCAGCCAGGCTTCCCTGTCCATCACCGGCTCCCAAAGCCTGCTCAAACTCATGTCCATCAAGTCGGTGATGCCATCCAGCCATCTCATCCTCTGTCGTCCCCTTCTCCTACTGCCCTCAATCTTTCCCAGCAACAGGGTCTTTTCCAATGAGTCAGTTCTTTGCATCAAGAGGCCAAAGTATTGGAGCTTCAGCTTCAGCATCAGTCCTTCCAATCATATTCAGGACTAATTTCCTTTAGGATTGACTGTTTGATCTCTTCGATGTCCAAGGGATTCTCAGGAGTCTTCTCCAATACCACAGTTAAAAAGCATCAATTCTTCAGCTCTCAGCTTTCTTTTTAGTCCAACTCTCACATCCATACATGACTACTGGAAAAACCATAGCTTGACTAGATGGACCTTTGTTAGTATACAGGCATCATACAGACAGCATATACAGGTATCAGAGCAGAACAGATCAGTCGCTCAGCCATGTCCGACTCTTTGCGACCCCATGAATCGCAGCACGCCAGGCCTCCCTATCCATCACCAACTCCTGGAGTTCACTCAGACTCACGTCCATCGAGTCAGTGATGCCATCCAGCCATCTCATCCTCTGTCATCTCCTTCTCCTCCTGCCCCCAATCCCTCCCAGAATCAGAGTCTTTTCCAATGAGTCAACTCTTCGCATGAGGTGGCCAAAGTACTGGAGTTTCAGCTTTAGCATCATTCCTTCCAAAGAAATCCCAGGGCTGATCTCCTTCAGAATGGACTGGTTGGATCTCCTTGCAGTCCAAGGGACTCTCAAGAGTCTTCTCCAACACCACAGTTCAAAAGCATCAATTCTTCGGCACTCAGTCTTCTTCACAGTCCAACTCTCACATCCATACATGACCACAGGAAAAACCATACCTTGACTAGATGAACCTTTGTTGGCAAAATAATGTCTCTGCTTTTGAATATGCTATCTAGGTTGGTCATAACTTTCCTTCCAAGGAGTAAGAGTCTTTTAATTTCAGGGCTGCAGTCACCATCTGTAGTGATTTTGGAGCCCAGAAAAATAAAGTCTGACACTGTTTCCACGGTTTACCCATCTATTTCCCATGAAGTGGTGGGACCGGATGCCATGATCTTCGTTTTCTGAATGTTGAGCTTTAAGCTATCTTTTTCACTCTCCACTTTCACTTTCATCAAGAGGCTTTTGAGTTCCTCTTCACTTTCTGCCATAAGGGTGGTGTCATCTGCATATCTGAGGTGATTGATATTTCTCCCGGCAATCTTGATACCAGCTTGTGTTTCTTCCAGTCCAGCGTTTCTCATGATGTACTCTGCATATAAGTTAAATAAACAGGGTGACAATATACAGCCTCGACATACTCCTTTTCCTATTTGGAACCAGTCTGTTGTTCCATGTCTAGTTCCAACTGTTGCTTCCTGACCTGCATACAAATTTCTCAGGAGGCAGATCAGGTGGTCTGGTATTCCCATCTCTTGAAGAATTTTCCACAGTTTATTGTGATCCACACAGTCAAAGGCTTTCGCATAGTCAATAAAGCAGAAATAGATGTTTTTCTGGAACTCTCTGGGTTTTTCCATGATCCAGCGGATGTTGGCAATTTGATCTCTGGTTCCTCTGCCTTTTCTAAAACCAGCTTGAACATCAGGAAATTCACGGTTCACATATTGCTGAAACCTGGCTTGGAGAATTTTGAGCATTACTTTACTAGCTTGTGAGATGAGTGCAACTGTGCGGTAGTTTGAGCATTCTTTGGCATTGCCTTTCTTTGGGATTGGAATGAAAACTGACCTTTTCCAGTCCTGTGGCCACTGCTGAGTTTTCCAAATTTGCTGGCATATTGAATGCAGCACTTTCACAGCATCATCTTTCAGGATTTGGAATAGCTCAACTTGAATTCCATCACCTCCACTAGCTTTGTTCATAGTGGTGCTTTCTAAGGCCCTCTTGACTTCACATTCCAGGATGTCTGGCTAGGTCAGTGATCACACCATCGTGATTATCTGGGTCATGAAGATCTTTTTTGTACAGTTCTTCTGTGTATTCTTGCCACCTCTTCTTAATATCTTCTGCTTCTGTTAGGTCCATACCATTTCTGTCCTTTATCGAGCTCATCTTTGCATGAAATGTTCCTTTGGTATCTCTGATTTTCTTGAAGAGATCCCTAGTCTTTCCCATTCTGTTGTTTTCCTCTATTTCTTTGCATTGATCGCTGAAGAAGGCTTTCTTATCTCTTCTTGCTATTCTTTGGAACTCTGCATTCAGATGTTTATATCTTTCCTTTCCTCCTTTGCTTTTCACTTCTCTTCTTTTCACAGCTATTTTTAAGGCCTCCCCAGACAGCTATTTTGCTTTTTTGCATTTCTTTTCTGTGGGAATGGTCTTGATCCCTGTCTCCTGTACAATGTCACGAACCTCATTCCATAGTTCATCAGGCACTCTATCTATCAGATCTAGGCCCTTAAATCTATTTCTCACTTCCACTGTATAATCATAAGGGATTTGATTTAGGTCATACCTGAATGGTCTAGTGGTTTTCCCTACTTTCTTCAATTTCAGTCTGAATTTGACAATAAGGAGTTCATGGTCTGAGCCACAGTCAGCTCCTGGTGTTGTTTTTGCTGACTGTGTAGAGCTTCTCCATCTTTGGCTGCAAAGAATATAATCAATATGATTTCGGTGTTGACCATCTGGTAATGTCCATGTATAGACTCTTCTCTTGTGTTGTTGGAAGACGGTGTTTGTTATGACCAGTGCATTTTCTTGGCAAAACTGTATTAGTCTTTGCCCTGCTTCATTCCGTATTCCAAGGCCAAATTTGCCTGTTACTGCAGGTGTTTCTTGACTTCCTACTTTTGCATTCCAGTCCCCTATAATGAAAAGGACCTCTTTTTTGGGTGTTAGTTCTAAAAGGCCTTGTAGGTCTTCATAGAACCGTTCAACTTCAACTTCTTCAGCATTACTGGTTGGGGCATAGACTTGGATTACTGTGATATTGAATGGTTTGCCTTGGAAACGAACAGAGATCATTCTGTCGTTTTTGAGATTGCATCCAAGTACTGCATTTCAGACTCTTTTGTTGACCACCTGTATACAAATGGCATACCTATACATATACAGACAGCATACAGACAGTATACAGGTATACCTCAGAGATATCACTAGTTTGGTTCCAAACCACCACCATAATAAGACAAATTTCATTATAAAGCAAGTTGTATGAACTTTTTGCATTCCCAGTGTATATAAAATTGTTTACATTAAACAATAGCCTAATAAGTGTATATTATCTTTAAAAACATAACCTACATATGTTAATTAAAAATACTTTATTGCTGAAAAGTTCTCAGCATCTTCTGAGCTTTCAGTGAGTCATAGTAGTAACATCAAAGATCACTGATCACCATAACAGGCGTAATTATTATGAAAAATTCTGAAATATCGTGGCAATTACCATTATATGATAGAGACATGAAGTAAGCAAATGCTGTTGGAAATATGGTACCTATAGACTTTATTTATACAGGGTTGCCATACACTTTAAATTTATGAAAATTGTAATATCTCTTAAGCACAATATGTTTAAGGGCTGGGACTTCCCTGGTGGCTCAGCGTTTGAGAATTTGCCTGCAGTACTGGAGACACACAAGATGCAGGTTCAATCCCTGAGCTGAGAAGATCCCCTGGAGGAAGAAATGGCACCCCACTCCAGTATTATTTCCTGGATGATCCAATGGACAAAGGAACCTGGTCCAAAGAGTTGGACATGACTGAGCAACTAAGCACAAAAGCACAATGAAGTGAAAGGCAGTAAAACAAGATATTCCTTCAAATGGCATATCAATCCTTCCCTGGGTTTCTTCCCTTCCCCGCTTCAGTTATTCATTTAGCCTTTGCATGTTTCCCCTTTTGAGGTTTAATGTTCATATTTCTGAACCTATATTTATAGGTCTTTGCCAACTGCTCTTGTCATTAAAATAGTATAGTTTTAGTAAGCCTGAGAGGAAAATAATCAGTTGTGACTGGAAATGGGTCATTCAGGAGCAAGTGTGATGCTCATTAAACCATAATGACCCTGAGGTCCTCCTGTCATTCAGTCAAATTCACTGAGGAGAGCAAGCCTGTCTGTGAGGGGCGCTGGGGTGTTTGTGGCCTCCTGACGGATTTGAACTTAGTCTTCTTCTCTGCTTCTCATGTGATATCAGAGAATGGAAAACTATAATATTTGTAAGGGCAATTCAATGTAAGGAATTAAGTAAGCACATGTTTTCTTTGTTGTTTATAATTACCGATGAAGCTAAACCTTAACGATGTTTATAAAATCATTTGGGAAAGGATAGTAAAACAATCGCACATATGACTGGAATTTTATGAAATGATGTATGTGAAATTCTCCTCAAGGATAAGTATGTACTTACCTTGAACAATTCACATCAAACTTTACAGTCAGATCATGTGCTTTCCCAAGGATGTCCCAATTGTGCACTATATACCTACGAACTGATTGTGATTCATTGATTCATTTGATTGTACACGTAAAATACATAAGCAGTGCATTCTACAAAGGTACAAATTCTCCCTTTCAGAGCTGAGAAAGATAGACACAGATCCCATTCTCATGGAATTTATAAGAATAAATAATTATACTAATAATTAATTAATATTTGTGAAAAGTGCCATGAAATAAACATCTATAATGTGATAATGATACAAAACACAGAAGTTGAGCCTCATTGGGAGGAGGGCTGTGGACCAACCACTGTCTAAGCAGGTGAAAGTGAAAGTTACTCAGTCTAGTCCAACTCTTTGTAACCCCATTGAACATGCAGTCCATGGAATTCTCCAGGCCAGAGACTGGAATGGGTAGCCTTTCCCTTCTCCAGGGGATCTTCCCAACCCAGGGATCGAACCCAGGTCTCCCACATTGCAGGTGGCTTCTTTACAAGCTGAGCCACAAAGGAAGTCCAAGAATACTGGAGTGGGTAGCCTATCTTTTCTCCAGTGGATCTTTCCAACCCAGGAATCAAACCAGGGTCTCCTGCAATGCAGGCAGATTCTTTATCTACTGAGCTATCAGGGAAGTCCCTCTAAGCAGACAGGCAAAGCATCTATTCTAGTCTACGTGGTTGGTGAGAGACTGATTCAAAACAATACGCTAATACACAATCTTATCAGGCAATGATATCGTAATTGAATAGGGAATGATTGGATTGCTGTTTTATTTTGAATTTGATCACAAAAAGAATACCATTTAAACTGAGATCTGAATAGACAGAGAAAAAAAGGCTTTTGAGGGAAGTTAGACCCTAAGCCTGGGGTAAATCTGGTAAGTTCAAAACAAAACATATGCATACATACAGTGATGAAGCAGAATGATGAAGCATAGGATGAAGAGTAAGGTGACCATACAATTGTCCTCCTAATCAGGGCACATTAAGAGTGAAAGTAAATGCTATGAGTAATAATAACTGAACAATAAGCATGCAAGACTGAACAGTCTGGATTTATGATCCTTTTAGACTAGTGCTTTGCATCCAGGATCAATTTTGGTCTTCCAGGGGACATTTGGCAATGTCTGGAGACATTTTCATTTGCGCTTACTTCCTCCACTACTTGGGGGGAAGTTGCTCAGGCATCAGGTGGCTAGAGGTATCTTACCACTTGTAGGACAGCAACCCACAACAAAGAATTATTTGGCCCAAACTGCCAATGGTGCTCAGGTTGAGAACTTCTGCCTTAGCTGAGCAAGTGTTAAGGCAGAGACTAGATCATGTGTGTATTTTTAATGTAGGGTGAGTTACTTATATTTCATTCTAATTGTGATGTGAAGGCATTGGAGGTATTTAAGTCAGAGTGATACAAGTCACTTACAGTTCTCTTTGGCTTTTATGTGATAAATGTAGGAGGGAGGTGCAAGGATGAAATTATGGAGATTTGGTAGAAGAGAAGGAATTTTGGTGCTTTGAACAGGAGTGTTACTAATGAATGCAGAAGGAAGTGTGATTTTAGAAAGTCAACAGGACTAGACAATGGAAAGGATATGGAGAACAAGGGGAAAACAGAAATCATAAATCACTTCTAGTTGCACTTGAACAACTGGATGGATGCTATTCCCAATCCTGAAGCTATAACAGCTTGAGCAGATTTGGCTGGAGAGTGAGGAGAATCAGTAGTTCTGCATCAGCAAGTAGACTTGAGATCCTTATTTGTGTACATGACTTATCAATTAAACAATATAACAACAAAGATTCTCTGACATTGTGAAGTAGAATAGAGTAGGAATATCAAAAGAGTAAAACTGAAGTGAAACAACACAGAGTGTGAAGAAATGCAGGATGAATGGGCTCACAGAAGCTAAGAGAAAGAGAAGGTAGTCAACCATCTTAAATGGTACTAGGGGATGAAGTAATTTAAGAAAACAGATTTGAAAATTAGATTTGCATTGTTGTACAGCAGAAACCAACATCACATTTTAAAGCAATTTTTGTGTTCAGTCTGTTGTGTCAACTCTTTGAGACCCTATGGACTGCAGTATGCCAGGCTTCCCTGTTTTTCACTATCTCCCAGAGTTTGCTCAAACTCATGTCCATTGAGTAGATGATGCCATCCAACCATCTCATCCTCTGTCACCCCCTTCTCCTCCTGCCCTCAGTTTTTCCCAGCATTGAGGTCTTTTCCAATGAGTTGGTTCATTGTATCAGGTGGCCAAAATGTTTGAGCTTCAGCATCAGTCCTTCCAATGGATATTCAGGATTGGTTTCCTCCAAAATTGACTGGTTTGACCTCCTTGCTGTTCAAGGGACTCTCAAGAGTCCTCTCTAGCACCCCAGTTCGAAAGCATGAATTCTTCAGTGCTCAGCCTTCTTCATGATCCAAATCTCAAGGCTGTACATGACTACTAGAAAAACCATAACTTTGACTAGATTAACCTTTGTTGACAAAGTGATGTCTCTGCTTTTTAATATGCTGTCTAGGTTTGCCATAGCTTTTCTTCCAAGGAGCAAACATCTTTTAATTTCATGGTAAAGCAATTATCCTCCAATTAAAAAAATAAACAAAATTTAAAATAAGAAAATTAGGTTTAAAAATATGGACTGTACTTATGATCCTGATAGAAGCAATGCCTTGGAGTTGTTAGGGAAAATAAGCCCAGTTGAAATTGACTGAGAGAAGTATAAGGAAGTAGAAAGCAGCTGCTACATTTAGTTTAGTCAAACTTTGTTTAGTTTTACTCATGAAAGTGAAAGTGATTCACTCAGTCGTGTCCAACTCTTTGTGACCCCATGGACTGTATAGTCCATGGAATTCTCCAGGCCAGAATACTGGAGTGGGTAGCCTTTCCCTTCTCCAGGGGATCTTCCCAACCCAGGGATCAAACCCAGGTTTCCCACATTGCAGGTGGATTCTTTACCAGCTGAGCCACAAGGGAAACCAAGAATACTAGAGTGGGTAGCCTATCCCTTCTCCAGCAGATCTTCCCAACTCAGGAATTGAACCAGGGTCTCCTGCATTGCAGGTGTATTCTTTACCAACTGAACTGTGAGGGAAGGCAGTTTTACTCATACATTTACAATTTTGTTGTTAACTGATCCTGGTACATTTTAGTCCTTTCTCTGGCTTTCATGTCCTCCATCCAAAGTACATACTTTGGAAATCCCAACATAAAGGTCTTTAGTAATAAATACAGTTTTGTTTGAAAAAAAAAAAAGAGAGAGAGAGAGAGAGAGAGCAGTCACTATAGAAATTCACTATGAAACACTTAGCTCAGTACAGGACCAAGAAATGAAGTGGTAGTTGATGGAAGACTTGAGCGTAAGACTTTTTTTTTTTTTTTTAAGAGAAACATATTTCTATGTTAAAAAAATAATAAATATAAATATATATATATATATATATATATATAGAGAGAGAGAGAGAGAGAGAGAGAGTTATTGCATAAGTAAAATTCCAAAGAAAGCAGATGGGATGGAATTTAGTGCATAAGTGGGTGGGTTGCCTTTTTGCCTTTTGATAAAAACATGAGAAGGGTAGCCTCAGCAGTATTAGCAAAGACTGCAAGAGATTGTATATAAAGATATGCAAAGTTTGCCAAGGAAATAAAGCTTGAGCAGATTTAAAAGATGTATATAGTGCATTTACTAGCAAGATGCTATCAGGGGCAAATGTAGGAGTGGGGTGAAGGAGATCGTTTCATTCAAGGTTTCACATAGGAAGTGCTTTGATTCATTTGAATTGAGAAAGGGAAGAAAGCAAGACTCAGTAAATATTTATTGAACAGAAAAATAATTATCAGTTGAATGGAATGCATGTTTTATTTCTTAAAATTGTCTTTAATTAAACTTAATTCCTATTGACTTTTAATTTCAAAGTAATTTTATTGGGGAGATTTTAGTTCAAATGATATTAATCAGTGTTTTTATCTCTAGAGCTGTAAATCTCTCCAAAATTGCTTTTTCTCAATCTTTATCTTTGCTAATAGTATCAGTGAAGCCAACATGGACAAAATGTCCCATATGAATTGAAATTATTTTGCCTCAAATGGTTTGTCATACCCATGTCGAAATGAAGTAGTTTTGATTTATTGCAGTTGAGGTGGAAGGGATATGGCTGAAGGTTACAAGCTTGATTCTGCTTTTATTGTCTTACTTGACGTTAACCTTAATGCTCCAGAAACCTCCCCAAACCCATGTTTTTTCAAGTGTCTAAAATGCTCAGTGTTGGGCATACCCTTGACTGACACTTTCAGATGAGGACGTTTATAGAACATGTGGTCGGAAAACAAGTTTTTAAGAGACTTTAAAAATTAAAACCCAGGGACGGTCCCAAGATGGTGGAAGAATAGGACAGGGAAACCACTTTGTCCCCCCAAAATTCATCAAAAGATCATTTGAATGCTGAGAAGCTTCCACAAAACAACTTCTGAATGCTGGCGGAGGATACGAGGCACCCAGAATGGCAGCCCATTCTCTTCGAAAGGAGGTAGGACAAAATATAAAAGACAAAATGAGAGACAAAAGAGTTAGGGACAGAGACCCAGCCTGGGGAGGGAGTTGTGAAGGAGAAGTTTCCAAACAGCAGGAAACCCTCTCACTGGTGGGTCTCTGGGGAATTTTAGAATCTCAGAGGGCAACAGAACTGGGAGGAAAACAAAACAAAACAGAAAATACATGCCTAACTGCAACTCCCAGCAAAGAAGTAGCCCAGACGCTTGTGTCCACCACCAGCAAGTGGGGGCTGAATGTCCTGAGGACAGTCTGGGGGAGCTAATGAGATAGCAACACATACTGTGGGATAGCCAGAGAGAGAGAGAGAGAAAAAAAAAAAGTAGAAAACTTTCCTGCGAAAGACTCTAACCTAACGCACAGCCTGGCTGCTTACAGAACAAAGGATTGAGCGAATACCAAAGGAGAGCTAGCCGGTGCATGCATGCCCTTCCCCCACACTGGAGGCAAAGAGGCAAGTGTGTGATAGCCAGAGCCCAAAGCCAATAAGCAGTCTCGGCCCTAGAGACTGAGATCTTCCATCAAAATGTGAGCAGGTTCCCCGTTGCTAACCAAATCTTCCTGGGATCCTGAACGATTGACATCTGCCAGGAGGGTCACAGCCTGGGATCAGCTCCCCAGAGAAGACACATGGAACACCTGAGATGGTCCTCTCACAGCACACCCGAAAACCGAGCAGCTGGGACCGGGGACGTGGTTAAGATGCACAGCCCACCTGGGACAGTGCACTCACCAAGCATCTGGTCGCCTGGGCTCCTCGGACCTGGGAAGGTCACAAAATGCATGCCCAACCGAGTATGTGCCCTTGTGGAGTACCTGAGAACCTGAAGTTGAGCGGCTTAGACCTGGGAAGTGCATGAAACGCAGGGCCCACTTTGGGCATTACCCCTGCAGAGCAACCTGGAGCCTGAGCAGTGTAGACCTGGAAGGCACATGCTACCCTGAGCTGGGGCAAACCCAGTGGGGTCCATACACTGTGAGCATTCTTCACATAGGCCAGTGATATTTGTTTGCAGTTTGTTTCCTCCCTCCCCACAACACAACTGAACAAGTGAGCCTAAGTAAGTGACCACCTTCACCCCCTTTGGTCAAGATGGAAATTAGACACTGAAGAGACCTGCAAACAGAGGAAACCAAAATAAACAAAGAGGGAACTGCTCTGGAAGTGACAGGTGCAACAGATTAAAACCCTGTAGTCAACATTAACTAAGCATTGGAAGGGCCTATAGACCTTGAGAAGAAGTACAATTTGGAACAAGGAACTATCTGAAACTGAACTGACCCCACACTGCCCACAACAGCTCCAGAGAAATTTGTAGATATATTTTTACTATTATCATTTTTTTAATTTTTTATTTTTAAGTTCTTTATTACTCCTTTAATTTTCACTTTTATAACCTACTATTACCTTGCTAAAAAAGACCCTATTTTTAAAGCAAATTTCATATATATATATGTATATATATATATATTATATAATTTTGTGATTGATTTTGTTTTGTATTTTTAATATTATATTTTTGAGAGTCTAACCTCTACTCCAGATTTTTAATCTTTGCTTTTTGGTATTTGTTATCAATTTTGTACCTTTAAGAATCTAATCTTCAGTATCCATTTTCACTTAGGGGTGTGATTACTGGCTTGATTGCTCTCTCCCCTTTTAACCCTCCCTTTTCTCCCCAGGTCACCTCTGTCTCCTCCCTCCCCCTTTTCTTCTCTACTTAAATCTGTGAATCTCTCTGGGTGTTCTGGGCTGTGGAGAATACTTAGGGAACTGATTAACTGGCTAGACTGGTCTCTCCCCTTTTGACTCCCCCTCTTCTCCTCCTGGTCACCTCTATCTCCCTCCTCCCTCTTCTCTTCTCCATGTAACTCTGTGAATTTCTCTGGTTGTCCTTATTGTAGAGAATCTTTTCACCATTACCCTAGATGTTTTATCATCTGTGCTGTGTGGATGGAGAAGTCTTGAGGCCACTGTAAGACTAAGACTGAAAGCCGGAGACAGGAGGCTTAAATCTAAAACTTGAGAACACCAGAAAACTCTTGACTACAGGGAACATTAATGGACAAGAGCTCATCCAAAAACCTCCATACCTACACTGAAACCAAGCTCCACCCAAGAGCCAACAAGTTCCAGAGCAAGCCATACCACACTAATTCTTCAGCAATACAGGAACACAGCCCTGAGCATTAAGATACAGGCTGCCCCAAATCATGCCAAACCCATTGGCACCCCAAAACCCACTATTGGACACTTCATTGCACTCCAGAGAGAAGAGATCCAGCTCCACCCACCAGAGCACAGATGCAAGTTCCCTAACCAGGAAACATTGACAAGCCACTAGTCCAAACCCACCCACAGGGAGCAACCTCTGCAATAAAGAGGAGCCACAAACTTCTAGCCTACAGAAAGGCCACTCCAAACACAGCAATCTAAACAAAATGAAAAAGCAGAGAAATATTCAGCAGGTAAAGAAACGTGATAAATGCCCATCAAACCAAAAAAAGAGGAGGAGATAGGGAGTCTACCTGAAAAAGAATTCAGAATAATGATAGCAAAGATGATCCAAAATCTTGAAAACAAAATGGAGTTACAGATAAATAGACTGGAGACAAGGATTGAGAAGATACAAGAAATGTTTAACAAGGACCTAGAAGAAATAAAGAAGAGTCAATCAATAATGAATAATGCAATAACTGAGATCAAAAGCACTCTGGAGGGAACCAACATTAGAATAAGATATATATCTATAGATAGCTATATATAGATAAGATAGATATCTTATAGATATCTATAAGATATAATAAGATATCCTATCTTCTGAGACAGAAGATAGGATAAGTGAGGTGGAAGATAGAATGGTGGAAATAAATGAAGCAGAGAGGAAAAAAGAAATGAGGACAACCTCAGAGACATCTGAGACGATGTTAAACACCCCAACATTAGAATCACTGGAGTCCCAGAAGAAGAAGACAAAAAGAAAGGCCATGAGAAAATACCTGAGGAGATAATAGTTGAAAACTTCCCTAAAATGGGAAAGGAAATAGCCACCCAAATCCAAGAAACCCAAAGACTTCCAAACAGGACAAATCCAAAGTGAAATACCCCAAGACACATATTAATCAAATTTACAAACAGCAAATATTAAAAGCAGCAAGGGAAAAGCAACAAATAACACACAAAAGGATTCCCATAAGGATAACAGCTTATCTTTCAATAGAAACTCTTCAGGCCAGAAGGAAATGGTTGGACATACCAGCTTCAACAAATGCTAAAGAATCTTCTTTAGACAGGAAACACAGAAAAGGTTTATAAACTCGAACCCAAAATAATAAAGTAAGTGGCAATAGGATCAAACTTATCAATAATTACCTTAAATGTAAATGGGTTGAATATACAAACCAAAAGACAAAGACTGGCTGAATAGATACAAAAACAAAACCTCTATATATGCTGTCTGAAAGAGACCCACCTCAAAACAAGGGACACATACAGGCTGAAAGTCAAGGGCTGGAAAAAGATATTTCATGCAAATGGAGACCAAAAGAAAGCAGGAGTAGTAATACTCATATCAGATGAAATAAAGGCCATGAAAAGAGACAAAGAAGGACACTACATGAGTATTGATCAAAGGATCAATCCAAGAAGATATAACAATTAAAAATATATATGCACCCAACATAGAGGAACTGCACTATGTAATGCAAATGCTAACCAGTATGAAAAGGGAAATTAACAGTAACACAATAATAGTGGGAGACTTTAATACCCACTCACACTTATTGATAGATCAACCAAACAGAAAATTAGCAAGGAAACACAAACTTTAAAGGATACAATGGACCAGTTTTAGACGTAATTGATATCTATAGGACATTTCACCCCAAAACAATGAATTTCACCTTTTTTTAAATGGACACAGAATATTCTCCAGGATAGACCACATCCTGGGTCATAAATCTAGCCTTGGTAAATTTAAAACAAAAAATTGAAATCATTCCATGCATCTTTTCTGATCACAACACAGTAAGATTAGATGTCAACTAACAGGGAAAAAATAAACAAAACAAAAAGCTGTTAGAAATACAAACATATGGAGGCTAAACAACACGCTTCTGAATTAGCCAACAAATCATGGAAGAAACAAAAAAGAAATAAAAAATGCATAGAAACAAGTGAAAATGAAAATGTGACAACCCAAACCCTATGGGATTCAGTAAAAGCAGTGCTAAGGGGACAGTTCATAGCAATTCAAGCTTACCTCAAGAACAAGAGAAAAATCAAATAAATTGCCTAACTTTACATCTAAAGCAACTAGAAAAAGAAGAAAAAAAAGAACCCCAGGGTTAGTAGAAGGAAAGAAATAATAAAAATTAGGGCAGAAATAAATGAAAAAGAAGCAAAGGAGACTGTAGCAAAAATCAACAAAACTAAAAGCTGGTTCTTTGAGAAGATAAATAAAATAGAAAAACCATTAGCCAGACTCATCAAGAAACAAAGGGAGACAAATCAAATCTACAAAATTAGAACTGAAAATGGAGACATCACAGCCTACAACACAGAAATATAAAGGATCATAAGAGACTACTATCAGCAACTATATGCCAATAAAATGGACAACGTGGAAGAAATGGATGAATTCTTAGAAAAGTATAACCTTTCAAAATTAAACCAGGAAGAAATAGAAAATTTTAACAGACCCATCACAAGCATGGAAATCGAGACTGTAATCAAAAATCTTCCAACAAACAAAAGCCCAGGACCAGATGGTTTCACAGCTGAATCCTTCCAAAAATTTAGAGAAGAGCTAATACCTATCCTACTCAAACTGTTCTAGTAAATTACAGAGCAAGGTAAACTTCCAAACTCATTCTATGAGGCCACCATCACCCTAATACCAAAACCAGACAGAGATGCCACCAAAAAAGCAACTACAGGCTAATATCACTAATGAATATAGAAGTAAAAATCTTCAACAAAATTATAGCAAACAGAATCCAACAACATATTAAAAGATCATACATCATGACCAAGTGGGCTTTATCCCAGGGAATAGAGGAATCTTCAATATTCACAAATCAATCGATGTGGTACAACACATTAACGAATTGAAAGATAAAAACCATATGCTTGTCTCAATAGATGCAGAGAAAGCCTTTGATAAAATTCAACACCCATTTATGATAAAAACTCTCCAGAAAGCAGGCATAGAAGGAACATACCTCAACATAATAAAAGCTATATATGATAAATCCACAGCAAACATTATCTTCAATAGTGAAAAATTGAAAGCATTTCTCCTAAAGTCAGGAACAAGACAAGGGTGCCCACTCTCACCACTACTATTGAACATAGTTTAGGAAGTTTTAGCCACAGCAATCAAAGAAGTAAAAGTAATAAAAATAATCCAAATTGGAAAAGAAGAAGTAAAATTCTCACTGTTTGCAGATGACATGATTCTCTACATGCTGCTACTGCAGCTGCTAAGTCGCTTCAGTCATGTCCAACTCTGTGTGACCCCAGAGATGGCAGCCCACCAGGCTCCCCCATCCCTGGGATTCTGCATGCAAGAACACTGGAGTGGGTTGTCATTTCCTTCTCCAATGCAGGAAAATGAAAAGTGAAAGTGAAGTTGCTCAGTTGTGTCTGACTCTTAGCAACCCCATGGACTGCAGCCTACCAGGCTCCTCTGTCCATGGTATTTTCCAGGCAAGAGTACTAGAATGGGTCTCCATTGCCTTCTCCAGATCCTTTACATAGAAAACCCTAAAGACACCACCAGAAAATTACTAGAGCTAACCAATGAATATAGTAAAGTTGCAGGATATAAAATTATCACACAGAAATCCCTTGCATTCCTATACACTAACAATGAGAAAACAGAGAAATTAAGGAAACAATTCCATTCACCATTGCAATGAATATAATGAAATATTTAGTAATACATCTACCTAAAGAAACAAAAGGTGTATATATAGAAAAATAAAACACTGATGAAAGAAATCAAAGATAAGAAAAATAGATGGAGAAATAGACCATGGTCATGGATCAGAAGAATCAATATAGTACAAATGAGTATACTGCCCAAAGCAATCTATAGGTTCAATGAAATCCCTATCAAGCTACCAATGGTATTTTTTGGAGAACTAGAACAAATAATTTCACAATTTGTATGGAAATACAAAAAAACCTCGAATAGCCAAAGCAATCTTGAGAAAGAAGAATGGAACTGGAGGAATCAACCTAACATCAAACTATACTACAAAGCTACAGTCATCAAGACAGTATGGTACTGACACAAAGACAGAAATGTAGTTCAATGGAACAAAATAGAAAGCCCAGAGATAATTTCACACACCTATGGACACCTTATCTTTGATAAAGGAGGCAAGAATATACAATGGAGAAAAGACAATCTCTTTAACAACTGGTGCTGGGAAAACTGGTCATCCACCTGTAAAAGAATGAAAATAGAACACTTTCTAATACCATACACAAAAATAAACTCAAAATGAATTAAAGATCTAAATGTAAGACCAGAAACTACAAAACTCCTAGAGGAAAACATAGGCAAAACACTCCCTGACATACATCACAGCAGGATCCTCTATGACCCACCTCCCTGAGTAAAGGAAATAAAAGCAAAAATAAACAATGAGACCTAATTAAACTTAAAAGCTTTTGCACATTGAAGGAAACTATAATAAGGTGAAAAGACAGCCTTCCAAATGGGAGAAAATAATAGCAAACAAAGCAACTGACAAAGAATCTCAAAAATATACAAACAGCTCATGCAGCTCAATACCACAAAAATAAATGACCCAATCAAAAAAAATGATGACATGATCCTCTACACAGAAAACCCTAAAGACTCCACCAGAAAATTACTAGAACTAATCAATGACTATAGTAAAGTTGCAGTATATAAAATCAACACACAGAAATCCCTTTCATTCCTATACACTAATAATGAGAAAACAGAAAGAGAAATTAAGGAAACAATTCCATTCACCATTGCAACGGAAAGAATAAAATACTTAGGAATATATCTACCTAAAGAAACTAAAGACCTATATATAGAAAACTATAAAACACTGGTGAAAGAAATCAAAGAGGACACTAATAGATGGAGTAATATACCATGTTCATGGATTGGAAGAATCAATATAGTGAAAATGAGTATACTACCCAAAGCAATTTATAGATTCAATGCAATCCCTATCAAGCTACCAACGGCATTCTTCACAGAGCTAGAACAAATAATTTCACAATTTGTATGGAAAAACTAAAAACCTCGAATAGCCAAAGCGATCTTGAGAAAGAAGAATGGAACTGGAGGAATCAACCTACCAGACTTCAGGCTCTACTACAAAGCCACAGTTATCAAGACAGTATGGTACTGGCACAAAGACAGAAATATAGATCAATGGAACAAAATAGAAAGCCCAGAGATAAATCCACGCATATATGGACACCTTATCTTTGATAAAGGAGGCAAGAATATACAATGGATTAAAGACAATCTCTTTAACAAGTGGTGCTGGTAAATCTGGTCAACCACTTGTAAAAGAATGAAACTAGAACACTTTCTAACACCATACACAAAAATAAACTCAAAATGGATTAAAGATCTCAACGTAAGACCAGAAACTATAAAACTCCTAGAGGAGAACATAGGCAAAACACTCTCTGACATACATCACAGCAGGATCCTCTATGACCCACCTACCAGAATATTGGAAATAAAAGCAAAAATAAACAAATGGGACCTAATTAACCCTAAAAGCTTCTGCACATCAAAGGAAACTATTAGCAAGGTGAAAAGACAGCCTTCAGAATGGGAGAGAATAATAGCAAATGAAGCAACTGACAAACAACTAATCTCAAAAATATACAAGCAACTCCTACAGCTCAACTCCAGAAAAATAAATGACCCAATCAAAAAATGGGCCAAAGAACTAAATAGACATTTCTCCAAAGAAGACATACAGATGGCTAACAAGCACATGAAAAGATGCTCAACATCACTCATTATCAGAGAAATGCAAATCAAAACCACTATGAGGTACCATTTCACACCAGTCAGAATGGCTGCAATCCAGAAGTCTACAAGTAATAAATGCTGGAGAGGGTGTGGAGAAAAGGGAACCCTCTTACACTGTTGGTGGGAATGCAAACTAGTACAGCCACTATGGAGAACAGTGTGGAGATTCCTTAAAAAACTGGAAATAGACCTGCCTTATGATCCAGCAATCCCACTGCTGGGCATACACACTGAGGAAACCAGAAGGGAAAGAGACATGTGTACCCCAGTGTTCATCGCAGCACTGTTTATAATAGCCAGGACATGGAAGCAACCTAGATGTCCATCAGCAGATGAATGGATAAGAAAGCAGTGGTACATATCCACAATGGAGTATTACTCAGCCATTAAAAAGAATACATTTGAATCAGTTCTAATGAGGTGGATGAAACTGGAGCCTATTATACAAGAGTGAAGTAAGCCAGAAAGAAAAACACCAGTACAGTATACTAATGCATATATTTGGAATTTAGAAAGATGGTAACAATAACCCTGTGTACGAGACAGCAAAAGAGACACTGATGTATAGAACAGTCTTATGGACTCTGTGGGAGAGGGAGAGGGTGGGAAGATTTGGGAGAATGGCATTGAAACATGTAAAATATCATGTATGAAACGAGTTGCCAGTCCAGGTTCAATGCACGATACTGGATGCTTGGGGCTAGTGCACTTGGACGACCCAGAGGGATGGAATGGGGAGGCAGGAGGGAGGAGGGTTCAGGATGGGGAACACATGTATACCTGTGGCGGATTCATTTTGATATTTGGCAAAACTAATACAATTTTGTAAAGTTTAAAAATAAAATTTAAAAAAAAATGGGCCAAAGAACTAAACGGACATTTCTCCAAAGAAGACATACAGATGGCTAACAAACACATGAAAAGATGCTCAACATCACTCATTACAGAGCAATGCAAATCAAAACCACAGTGAGGTACCATTTCATGCTGGTCAGAATGGCTGCTATCAAAAAGTCTACAAGCAATAAATGCTGGAGAGGGTACAGAGAAAAGGGAACCCTCTGATACTGTTGGTGGGAATGCAAATTAGTACAGCCACTATGGAGAACAGTATGTAGATGCCTTAAAAAAACTGGAAATAGAACTGCCGTATGACCCAGCAATCCCACTGCTGGGCATACACACCAAGGAAACCAGAATTGAAAGAAACACGTGTACCCCAATGTTCATAGCAGCACTGTTTACAATAGCTAGGACATGGAAGCAACCTAGATGTCCATTGGCAGATGAATGGATAAGAAATCTCTGGTACATATACACAATGGAATATTACTCAGATATTAAAAAGAATGCATTTGAATTAGTTCTAATGAGGTGGATGAAATTGGAGCCTATTGTACAGAGTGAAGTTAAATCAGAAAGAAAAACCAATACAGTATATTAACACATATATATGAAATTTAGAAAGATGGTAATGATGACCCTATATGCAAGACAGCAAAAGAGACACAGATATAAAGAACAGACTTATGGACTATATGGGAGAAGGCGAGGGTGGGATGATTTGAAAGAATAGCATTGAAACATGTATATTACCATATGTGAAATAGTTCATCAGTTCAAGTTTGATGCATGAAACAAGGCACCCAAAGCCGGTTTCTGGGACAACCCTGAGGGATGGGGTGGGGAGGGCATTGGGAGGGGGCTTCAGGATGGGGGAGACATGTACACCCATGGCTGATTCATGTAAAGTGAAAGTGAAAGTGAAAGTGAAGTCGCTCAGTCGTGTCCGACTCTTTGCGACTCCATGGACTATAGCCTACCAGGCTCCTCAGTCTACGGAATTTTCCAGGCAAGAGTACTGGAGTGGGTTGCCATTTCCTTCTCCAGGGGATTTTCCCAACCCAGGGATTGAACCCAGGTCTCCTGTGCTGCAGGCAGACACTTTATCGTCTAAGCCACCTGATTCATGTAAATGTATGGCAAAAAGGCACTACAATATTGTAAAGTAATTCACCTCCAATTAAAATAAATGAATTAATGAATTAAAAAAATAATTAAAACCCAAAGCCAAACAGTTTTCCAAATCATAAATGACCAGATCAGCAAATATAGAAGATTATTTTATGAGTCATAAAGTATTAGGAAATGGCTCTAGAGAGAAAAAAAACAGAGAAGGGAAATACTTCAGTGAATTTAAATTCTCCCTTTCAATACTAAAATGTATTAAAATATTAATAAATGTATGGCAACCCACTACAAGATCTGATATAATTCAACTTTCCCTCTCAATCCTCATCAAAAACCTAGAAAAAATGTTCTCAAGATTTCTGGATTTAACAGAAAGGAAATAAGTGATTTCTGATAGCTTTCTCACTGATGAAGATCCAGGTCAGTAATCTGTAGACATTCATTTTATTGCGAACTGAATTTTCTTGCCTTGGCAACAGAGCAGTACAGTTACTTCTATCTCAGCATGGAGGACTAGTGAAAAGCTGTCTTTCACATGATCTATAAACAGAAAGAAATCTATAAAATAATAAGCAGGTGAGATTGGTTTTGGCAAAGGACTGACCCACTTAATTTAGTGTTAAAAAAAAAAAAGTCCTGTTTAGTGTTAAAGACCACCTCTACCTTCTGTCAAGCCATATTAACTTCTTTAACCAACAGAGGGAATGAATGAAAATAAGAGTATTTCTTGAGGACAGAAGGGTATAATGTATTTTACTAAAAGGTCTTGAAAGTCCTTCACATGCCAGAGCACTCGTATCACAAAAATTTAGCATCACAAAATATTGGAAGAATTCAAATCAAAACTACAGTGAGGTTTCACCTTGCACCATGAGAAAGGCTATTATCAAAAAGTCAACAACTAACAAGCATTGGTAAGGATGTGAAAAAAAGACAACTCAGTACTGTTGATAGGAATGTAAATTGGTGCATCCACTATGGAAAACAATAGAGAAGGTCCTCAAAACAAAAATAGAATTAAAATACAATCCAGCAATTCCACTTCTAGATATTTTGCTGAAGAAAACAATACACTAATTTGAAAACATATATGTTCATTGCAGCATTACTTACAATTGCTAAGATGCTAAGGTATAGAAGCAACCTAATTGCCTATCCATAGGTGAATGGGTAAAGAAGATGATTCATAATTCAGCATGATGCAAATGTTGGAATTATAGTGGAAAAGGTTATAAAGAAATAAATGGAAGATGAAATAGGACAAGTTGTTTAGCCTCAAGGATAGTGAGAAAAATATAAACTAAAGGAGGCTAATTGTGTAGAAGTAGAGACAAATCACTCTTCTTTAAATGATCACTCTTTCCTGAGAGAGATAAAATAATACCCAATAGAGCTTTACAGTAAAGTCAACAAAAAAAAGCATGCCAGACTATCGATTAATTAATTGAATTTATTCTTCTCTTTGCCTCATGCCAGTTCCCTTTGAAGGAAAATTATATTGAAGGAACTTAGAATGTATCTTGAGATGAAATACTAACAATATGGTATGCATATGGAAGTTTACTTTCTTGTAATGTGGGGCAAGGTTTGCAGATTAAATTTTAGTTTGTGAAATGAATAAATATCATCTATTTGAACACGATTTTTGAATTATTTTGAAATGTCAGCTCTTAACCAACATAGGAAGTCTTCTCTAAGTAATGAAATTTAATATCAGATTTGATTTCACCTCAGATTTTGTGTGTTCAAAGTTTTCATTTCAGAAAGGATATTATGGCTTTGTAGAAGTTAGACATGATTACTTCCTATTCAATTGCTTTGATGTGCCTGTTTCTTTGAACAAAAATCTCTTTTTAAATGCTCTTTTGATATATGAGCCCATGGTTCCAGTGAAATTACTTCTGAATGCAAAATGTGATACAGGCTTTACAGTTTTTTAAAAGTAGTTATTTTGATACATATATTGATATTTTTTGGTAGGGAATGAACCAAAATTTGCTTTAAATTTTTTTTCATTGTGAATATACAAAAGGAAACAGCAGGCAATGCCCAATTTCCAAAGCAGGAAAAATATTTTGTTGCCAGCTTATCCTTTTACTTTTTGGTGGACTTTCTCATTTTTATTGTGATACTGTCTTTTAATGTGGATACTGAAGTTTGAAAAGGTCAAGCTAAAGATTTAGAAGAACAACACATTATATACTTTCTTCCATATTTGCTTATACTGAGTGGAAATTAACCAGAAAAATAGTTTAAGGATGGGGATGGATTTTATGATTTGCTTAAGGTTGGTTGATAGGGTAGTAGCTGATTTAAATATAGGTCTAAATGTTCTGGTTCCACATTTTTTCCCTTATTCCAGGTTAATAATGTGATCTTGGCAGCAGAGTTGAGAGTGGGAGCATAGTCTTGTAGTAGAGCTCTTAGTAAACTATTCTTTCTTATTTTGAAAATAAAGCTTCAATATTAAGTAATTCTCTGATATCCTTCATGATTAAAGAAAAATATTTGAGATCATTTAATATGGCCCTAGTAGGAAATTTCAAGTATAGAATATAGTATTAATCATACTCACATAACTGTACTATAAATCTTTAAAAGTTAATCATCTTAGTGTTTTCCTCACATACACAACCATTAAAAAAATGTAACTATAAAGTAAAGGCTATGCAACCTAGCTTGACTATACTGATTATTTCACAATATATCAAAATAGCAAATTGTACACTTTAAATACCTACGTCAGGAAGATCCCCTGGAGAAGGGAATGGCTATCCACTCCAGTATACTTGCTTGGGAAATTCCATGAACAGAGGAGCCTTCAGTTCAGTTCAGTCACTCAGTCATATCCAACTCTTTGTGACCCCATGGACTATGGCACGCCAGGCTTCCCTGTGCATCACCAACCCCTGGAGTTTACTCAAACTCATGTCCATTGAGTCAGTGATGCCATCCAACTATCTCATTCTCTGTCATCCCTTTCTCCTCTCACCTTCAATCTTTCCCAGCATCAGGGTCTTTTCAAATTAGTCAGTTCGCTGCCTCAGGTGGCCAAAGTATTGGAGTTTTAGCTTCAGCATCAGTCCTTCCAATGAATGTTCATGACTGATTTTATTTAGGATGGACTGGTTGGATCTCCTGGCAGCCCAGGGGACTCTCAAGAGTCTTCTCCAACACCACAGTTCAAAAGCATCAATTATTTGGTGCTTAGCTTTCTTTATAATCCCACTCTCACATCCATACATGACTACTGGAAAAACTATAGCTTTGACTAGGTGGAGCTTTGCAGGCAAAGTAACATCTCTGCTTTTGAATATGCTATCTAGGTTGGTTATAACTTTTCTTCCAAGGAGCAAGCGTCTTTTAATTTCATGCCTTCAATCATCATCTACAGTGATTTTGGAGCCCCCCATAATAAAGTCTCTCACTGTTTCTATTGTTTCCCCATCTACTTGCCATGAAGTGATGGGACCGGATGCCATGATCTTAGTTTTCTGAATATTGAGTTTTAGGCCAACTTTTTCACTCTCCTCTTTCACTTTCATCAAGAGGTTCTTTAGTTCTTCGCTTTCTGCCATAAGTGTGGTGTCAACTGCGTAGCGGAGGTTATTGATCTTTCTCCTGCCAATCTTGATTCCAGCTTTTGCTTCATCCAATCCAGCATTTCTCATGATGTATTTTGCATATAAGTTAAATAAGCAGGGTGACAATATACAGTCTTGATTGACATACTCCTTTCCATATTTGGAACCAGTCTGTTTTTCCTTGTCCAGTTTTAACTGTTGCTTCTTGACCTACATACAGATTTCTCAAGGTGGTCTGGTATGCCTACCTCTTTCAGAATTTTGCACAGAGTGTTGTGATCCATACAGTCAAAGGCTTTGGCATAGTCAATAAAGCAGAAGTAGATGTTTTTCTGGAACTCTCTCACTTTTTCAGTGATCCAATGGATGTTGGCAATTTGATCTCTGGTTCCTCTGCCTTTTCTAAATCTAACTTGAACATCTGAAAGTTCATGGTTCATGTACTTTTGAAGTCTGGCTTGGAGAATTTTTAGCATTACAGAGGATCCTGGAGGGCTACAATCCATGGAGTCACAAAGAGTCAGACACGAATGAACAACTAACACTTTCCTTTTTTTTTCCTTTCATTCTTCAAATATTCAGTTATTAATTTTACCCCAGTAAAACTCTAAAACAGGAAAATAAATGGATGTATATATATAGGTATATACTCATATAAGTGTATTTATTATTCAAATCATTTGTTTGACTCTTTATTAAATTAGGATAGCAGCAGCCTTCTCCATTTTATCTCTTCTTCTCTGCTCTTCTAAGGTCCCATGTTCATTTTAACATTTGAATGTTCTGTATCCATAAGCATAGCTTCCTCACCCTATACCCTATGTGTATATTTTTTAAAGCTGGGAGTCTATGAAGTACATTAATATACTCATGCTAATAGTCATGCATTTTCATGCTTATAGTACAGTAGTCATGTACAAATGTGAGAGTTGTACCATAAAGAAGGTTCAGCGCCAAAGAATTGATGCTTTCAAATTGTGATGTTGGAGAAGACTCGTGAGAGTCCCTTGGACAGCAAGGAGATCAAACCAATCAATCCTAAAGGAAATCAACCCTGAATATTTATTGGAAAGACTGATGCTGATGCTCCAATACTTTGGCTACCTGATAGGAAAAGCCGACTCATTGGAAAAGACTCTGATGCTGGGAAAGATTGAGGGAAGGAGGTAAAGGGGGTGACAGAGGATGAGATTGGATGAATGGGATGATTGACTCAATGGACATGAATTTGAGTAAACTCCAAAAGATAGTGAAGGACATGAAAGACTGGTATGCTGCAGTTCATGGGATCGCAAAGAGTCAGATACGACTTAGCAACTGAACAACAATGCTAATATAGTGTCCACCTAAGAGCCAAGTAGAGTATTTCCTTTCTGTAGACTTTTTGGGTTTTCTGGTGTATCTAACTCTGTTAGTCCATGCATCTACAGCTTCTCTAATGGCCAATTATTTTCACTTTTCTGCACCCTTCTCCCTCTCAATCTGCTAACCAGCTGTTCTCCTGGGACTTATGATCTCTGTTGTCCTGGGTTGCAAATGTTGCTTTCTGATTTTCTGGCCTTCCTGTTTAAAATTTTATTTTCTCTTTTTTGACTGGGAAAGGAGAATACATTTCTTGGGTATCACTAGTGTGTTTGAATATGTCCTTATTCTATGCTCATGCTAGCAGTGATATTTTTACATTCTTTTGATAAGCCCATTTAATTTAGAGATTTAGATCTATCTGCTCTGTGCAACATTTTTTAAAAATTATTTTCCAGGTAATATTCATCTGTTTTTGTTTTCTGTTCTCTATTCTTAAAATTCTGTTTGTTGGCTATTAGATTTTCTGAATTGATTTGTTTCTTTCATCTTTTCCCAATATATGTCAATTTTCTTTATTTATTAAGCAATTCCTTTATCTTCCTGCTCTAGTTTTAATTCTTTTTTATTTCAAACACATTTCAATCTCCAAGAGTTCTTTCAGTCCACCAATTTTCCCTTTCCTCAAGAATTTTACCACATTAAATGAATAAGATACTTTTTTGCATCTCTCTAAGGGTAATATGTTTTCTTATTTTCTGTGATATCTGTGAATCATCTCTCTCTGTCTCTCTATGGTCCAATGTTTAGATCTGAAAGGAAGCAATGAGAAGCTCATTTGGAACTCTGTATAATTGTGTACTGCTGGTTGACTTGGGATCTTCATTTTGGGATGCTTGGCTTGAGCTGGTATCATCCTGAGGGCGCTTAAATGTCAGAATGTCATTGAACCCACAATTTCTGTATGAAATTGCCTTTGCCTCTTCTGTCTAAAGGATAAAGGCTTGTGACTCTTCCAATCAGAAATTGGAAAACAAGAGTAGGGAATGTTCTCTGTTCCATATGTGGTATTCCCCCTTTCTTGCCATCATTGTGTGTTTGATCTCAGGTCCTCCTCACTCTCCTGTGTGCTGGCACTTTTTCAGTCCCAAGTGTCTCTGTCTTTTTTTTTTTTTTTAATGTGGACCATGTATAAAGACTCTATTGAACGTGTTACAATATTGCTTCTATTTTACATTTTGGCTTTTTGGTTGCAAGGCATGTGGGATCTTAGCTTCCTAACCAGGGATTGAACCATCGCCTCCAGCATTGGAAGGAAAAGTCTTAAGCATTAGACTGCCAGGGAAGTCCCTCTCTGAGCTCTTCCTGGGAATACTGTCTCAATTCTCAATTGTGTCCCACACTGCTGCTTCTTCTATCCCAGGGCAATAGCTGCTGCCCTTCCATGGACTTACTACCTTCTACATTTCATAGATATTCCTTATACCATGACAGTTCTTTACCAGTCTCTTATTTGTTGTTGATTTGTGACCTATTGGTTTTCATATTTAACATATTCACTGGGTTCCAGGAAGAAAAGAAAATATACGCACATTGTCAATCTCCCAGCTTTAAGCAGAAATTATCCTAGAGGTTTATAACTCCATTTTAAATAACCTGCCTAGTGGTAATTGTAGATATTTCTAATCTCTTCAAGCATCCAGACTAGATGTTCTTTTTTTCACCCGTAGTGCCTAACATCACTTTCTGAATTTATGGAAACAACATATTCACTAAAAACTGTTCTGTTGTTGGTAACAACTAATGTTGTTAACTATTTAATGATATAAAATGCTTCTTTGTTTTAAGTGGAATTTCATTGTATCTTTCTTTTGATTAAAATAGATTTTCCCAGGTTCTTAAACCATGTAAAGCAGAGACAAAAGCTTTTGACAGAAAATCCATGCTGGGAGAGTAGAAATAGCTTTTGCTGTTGAGTAGTTGCATTGCTGAAGTTCAAGTTTGCTCCCAAATTTCAGCTTAACTCTCAAGCAATTTGATCATGGAACAAAATAAAATGTTTATAACTGTTGTCTTGTTATGTGTTTAAGATCCTGTACCTAAAGAAACAGTACTAATAAAATGGATATTCCAACAATAAAAAATGACAGGAGCCCTTTATCATCATCTTTGTCTGTTTTTAAGGACTAAAGCTGAAATGTTCCAAAGTGTATCTAGATTATTCAGAATATTTTAACACATACATTCTAAATCGCTTTAGTCCTGTCCAGCTCTTTGAGACCCTAGAGTTGTGTCCAACTCTTTGCAACCCTATGGACTAGTGCCTGCCAGGCTCCTCTGTCCATGGATTCTCCAGGCAAGAATACTAGAGTGGATTGCCATGCCCTCCCCCAGGGGATCTTCTCAGCTCAGGGATCGACCCTGCATCTCATGTCTCATGCATCGGCAGGCAGGTTCTTTACCACTAGTGCCACACAGAAAATGGAAAATAAATAGCTCATGAGACCAAACATTGTGGATTTTTGGAGATAATTCTGATTTTTGGGTACATAAGCTGCTGGGATAGTACATAATTTGCATATGGCTTCTATCTTTGTGCTCCTATCCTTGTTGTTTTCAGTCGCTAAGCTGTGTCTGTGCTCTCACCCTAGAATACCTCAAACACTTGTGCTCTACTAATATATTCCACATTCCCGTTTCTGTATTTCCTACCCGTCTTGACTAATAACTTGAGAAAAATATACTTGAGAAGCTTAATCATTTGGTTTAAATTTAAAATGTGCGTTCTTGAATTCTGCACTGAATTGTGACTCTTGTCTTAGTCCCTTTGGGCTGCTATAACAAAATAACACAGACTGGGTAACCTGTAAACAAAAGAAACAAATTTCTCACAGTTCTGTAAACTAGAAGTTTGAGATGAGGGAGTCAATATGACTGGATGAGGGCCCTCCTCCTGGTTGCAGACTTACAGTGTCCTCACATGGTGGAAGGGGCTATGGAGCTCTGTGAGGTCCCTTTTATAAAATACTAGTCCCTTCCTGAAGACTTCAATTTTATGACTTAAAACCTCCTAAAGGCTCCATCTCCTGATACTATCACATTGGGAATTAAGATTTCAACATACGAATTTGGGGAGAACATAAATGTTCAAATATAGCAACTGTCAGTTGTAAAATAACTTTATATAATTTTGAAAAACTACAAAGATTATTGCCATATTGAAAAAGATATTTTGCAATTTTCCCTTAAATACAATTTGAGTGAAATACTTCTTATCACTGTGATGTTTATTTAGGATACATCTGAATTGGATTGTTGGTTTCTGACATACATTAATTCCTCATAGATAAAGAGCAGTAGACTGGAATTAGAAGACTAAAATTTAAAAGTCCCAGCTCTGCAAAGTTGGAAGCATGAATATTGCTAGCATTAAGTGAAAAAGAAATTGAGTCGCTCTTTTCCCTTGTCTAGGATTAAATAATGCTCTCTAAATTATATTAATATAACCAAATATAGCATTTTTGTATACACATTCATACACCACGCAGTGCTTGATAATTTTGTTTCCTTTGATTTGATGAATTTTTGCTTGGTATTATAAAAGAGTTAATTAGCCTTTACTTCTGTAATGTTTTAATCTTTAGATTATAACTTAGCAAATATTAAGATTTTTAAAAATTGAAATATTCTGCAGCTAGTGCAGGTATAAATCTATATAAAGCAACCATGTTCTTTAGTTCTTTAATTCAATAAAAATAAAGCATTATATTACTCTTATTTTATTTATATTCCTTTTAAATATGAAAATCAAATAGTGGCATGAATATGCATGGTATTTTAACTATATTAAATTATGCATGTAAAACTTTTAGATTTCAATGATTATGATAATTTAGAAAAGCCCTTCAAAGCTCCCATTCTTTTCTCTTTCTGCTCAAGTACTTTAGAAAAATGGGTGCATGTATCAAGAATCTGAGCACAGTTTACAAGACACTATTCCCAAAGATGACCCTTCATTTCAAAACCCTGATAGAGGCAAAAATCACATTTTTTAACTCTAGGATCTATTGCTGCAGCTCATCTTTTGTATGCCTGGTATGATAATCATCCAATAAATGGCCAAGAGAAATGGGACCCTGGTTTGTGTTAGAATATGTTTCTTTTGGGAGGTGGCTTAGGTCCCTCTGCCAGATGAGCTGAGGGACATTCCAAAAGCAGAAATTGCCACAGGAGAACTGAAAATCCCTCAGACTAGAGGTGGAAAGAAACAAATACTAGGATTGTGTCTTGGCAATTTGAACGTGTCCCCAGCAAGTGATGTCAGAATGGAACCAAAGTAGACAATAAATTCAGAAGGGCTGACTTCATACATTGGGAATTAGGCTGAGAGCAATGCAAGTCTTGAGACAAGGGCTCATAGGAAGAAGCTCTGTGTCCTTTGTGGGGCTAGCTGGAATAGAAATTAGGACTCTCCTCTGGATGCCATGGTGAAGAAGCAGGATACTCAAGAGCTCCAGGGAAGTGGTGTTTAGGTCTTCTCAGTGGGGCATTTATGAGAATGAGGGACAAAAAAATAGATGACTGTTTCCCAAAGGTATCCAGTGATCCACTGACATGGGCTCCCTGAGAACCTGATCTAGTAGAAGGACTAGTACCCTGCTGATTTGTAGGGCATCCATGACATGGATGATCATGGCCCAAAGATTTATCCCTGGCTCCTGGATAGCAATGGAAGATCATGCAAGGGTCTCAATACATCTAACTGAAATGAATTAGGATGGAGCAGAGAGTACCAGAGGGCTTCCATGGTGGCTCAGTGGTAAAGAATCCACCTGATCCACCTACCAACGTAGGAGCCATGGGTTTGATCCATGGATTGGGAAGATCCCCTGGAGGAGGGAACAACAACCACTCCAGTATTCTTGCCTGGGAAATCCCATGGATAGAAGAGCCTGGTGGACTGTAGCCCATGGTGTCACAGAAGAGTCGGGCACAACTTAGGGACAAAGCAACTAACAACGAGAGTGCCAGGTGGATTAACATTCCAGAATCTGGTATACTTTTCTCAAAGTTTCATTCCTTTTCTTCCCAAACAAGTTGTTAATTGTTTATGAAATTAACTATGATATGTGGCTGATGAACTTTGATGATTTAGTCATATGTGTGAAATATTCTTTCTAATGTTAAAAAATTTAAGACAAAAAATTAGGCCATTGTCTTATTCTGTGGCCTGTAGTGTCTGAATGTAAATGCTAGATGCTACAACTGATGAGCTTGAGTCCCATTTGGGGATATGCAAAGATATCCTGTATTAACTGGTCATCATTTACCAGTGGACTCTTGATATCTCAGCAGTGTAGATGATCCTTAGAAGTGTGGCACACATGTAAATTTGTCTGCCTAAGCTCCTCTGTGCTGAAATGAAAATGTTCTTATAATTTAGAGGAAAATAAACATATTCTCTTATTCATTCCATCATTCATGAAACTTACTAGTACCTACTAAATGCCAGGTTCTCAGTTAGGTTATCTTGATTCAAAGGACAGATCATTAATCATTGTGGTAAGTGGCTGCCATATAATGAAGACTATCCAAAACCATACTCACGATATTTTTTCTCCCAAACCTATTCTGTTTCCTCTGTCGTATGTGTCAACATACAGTCTGTTGCTTCAGCCAATTTTGATTTCACCTTTGATTTCTCCCTTTTCTTACACCTGTGTCCAAATAAATCACTAAGTTTTATTTATACTCCATCCAAAACTCAAAAAAAAAGTTCTTTCTACATTGCCACTACCTCCTTTCAGACCACCATCCTCTCTCACTGAATTATTACTGTAATATCCCTATCAACCTCTCTATTTGTAATCTCTAATCCATAGGCAAGAATCTGTCTATTCTGTCTTTGTTTACTGATTCTTTCTGATGGTGTGCTCATTTTGCTATGAAACTCCTCAAGTGATTTTGTTCAAAATTTGGTGATTGCATTTTTCAGTTCCAAAATTTAATTTGTTTACTTTTATATTTCTATGTGTTCGTGAGATTATCTATTTTATATTTGATTCCAAGAATATTTGTTATTGCCTATTGAATCAGTTTTATGTTTGCAACTTTAAAATCTTTGTCAAATGATTCTACATCTGTGTTTTCTCAATGTGTCTTTTTTTTTTTTTTTTTCACTTAAACTGTGTGATTTCCTTGCATCTTGGTATAACAAGTGTTTTTCGGTTATGACATGGGCTTTTTGGTAATTATGTTGGAAGACTCTAGATAAATTTTCTATTTGAACAAACAATCTCTCTTTGACATTCAGCACACAGATGTTGACCTACTTTTTTAGGCTACAGTTCTAATGACAACTTAATTTCCAGAGCCTTTCAGATGCTCTTTTTAGCTGCTTAGTTTGTCTGGTGTTACCAGATCTTTTGCCGATTCTTGTTTGTGTGATCAATGAGGCAGATAGTATTTCCCCAAACTGAACATCCCTGTTCTCTAGAGCCTGGGAAAACATTTTCCTTGGCCTCTGGGAGTCTATGGATTTTTGCTTAGTCCTTGTCTAAACTTTTGGGCTATTTGGGCTGCCTATTTTCTCTGGAAAGGAGGGAGGTGAGAAGGGACTCCAGCTGCCAAGGGCAGAAGGTGCTTCCTTTGGCCTCCAGTTCAATCAGTTCCCTGGGAAGTGACCAATCTGGGCTGCTTGTCCCTGCCAGTTTTGAATTCAGGGAATGCCAGGTCTGGGTCACCTGTGGGTGTAGGGAGCAGGGTGGGACTTGGAGGATGTTAGGGTACAGTGTCGTTCCTCCAGTCCTGAAATCCCTAGCCAATCTACCTTTCTTTTTCCTACCTTTCAAGTCCTGTTCAGTTCAGTTCAGTTCAGTCACTGATCATGTCCAACTATTTGCGACCCCATGAATTGCAGCATGCCAGGCCTCACTGTCCATCACCAACTCCCAGAGTTCACCCAAACTGATGTCCATAGAGTTGGTGATGCCATCCAGCCATCTCATCCTCTGTCATCCCCTTCTCCTCCTGCCCCGAATCCCTCCCAGCATCAGAGTCTTTTCCAATGAGTCAACTCTTCGCATGAGGTGGCCAAAGTACTGGAGTTTCAGCTTTAGCATCAGCCCTTCCATTGAACACCCAGGACTGATCTCCCTTAGAATGGACTGGTTGGATCTCCTTGCAGTCCAAGGGACTCTCAAGAGTCTTCTCTAACACTACAGTTTAAAAGCATCAATTCTTCGGTGTTCAGCTTTCTTCACAGTCCAACTCTCACATCCATACATGACCAATGGAAAAACCATAGCCTTGACTAGACAGACGTTTGTTGGCAAAGTAATGTCTCTGCTTTTGAATATGCTATCTAGGTTGGTCATAACTTTCCTTCCAAGGAGTAAGCGTCTTTTAATTTCATGGCTGCAGTCACCATCTACAGTGATTTTGGAGCCCCCCAAAATAAAGTCTGACACTATATCCACCGTTTCCCCATCTATTTCCCATGTAGTGATGGGACCAGATGCCATGATCTTCGTTTTCTGAATGTTGAGCTTTAAGCCAACTTTTCTACTCTCCTCTTTCACTTTCATCAAGAGGCTTTTTAGTTCCTCTTCACTTTCTGCTATAAGGCTGGTGTAATCTGCATATCTGAGGTGATTGATATTTCTCCCGGCAATTTGATTCCAGCTTGTGTTTCTTCCAGTCCAGCGTTTCTCATGATGTACTCTGCATATAAGCTAAATAAGCAGGGTGACAATATACAGCCTTGATGTACTCCTTTTCCTATTTGGAACCAGTCTGTTATTCCATGTCCAGTTCTAACTGTTGCTTCCTGACCTGCGTACAGGTTTCTCAAGAGGCAGGTCAGGTGGTCTGGTATTCACATCTCTTTCAGAATCTGTTCGTTTCTAAGGCAAACCATTCAAGTCCTGTTATGGTAACTGAATATGTTCTTTTCAGGATTTATAAATGTACTTAGATGGTAGGAAGAAAGAATCATGAGTCAATGCCATCTTATCCACACCAGCAATTATGGCTATCCTTTTAAGACACTTTCTTTTACTCTCCCACTTGAAATTCCTCACTTAATCCCATTGCTCTCAGATAAAATCAATGCCCCTAATCTGTACTTATCAATTAGCACTGTGTAATGCATATAGGTCCGTCTAGTAAAGTCTATGGTTTTTCCAGTGGTCGTGTATGGATTTAAGAGTTGAACTGTGAAGAAAGCTGAGCACCGAAGAACTGATGCTTTTGAACTGTGGTGTTGGAGAAGACTCTTGAGAGTCCCTTGGACTGCAAGGAGATCCAACCAGTCCATTCTGAGGGAGATCGGTCCTGGGTGTTCTTTGGAAGGAATGGTGCTAAAGCTGACACTCCAATACTTTAGCCACCTCATGCGAGGAGTTAACTCATTGGAAGAGAGTCTGATGCTGGGAGGGATTGGGGGCAAGAGGAGAAGGGGACGACAGAGGATGAGATGGCTGGATGGCATCACCGACTCGATGGACGTAAGTTTGAGTGAACTCTGGGAGTTGGTGGTGGACAGAGAGGCTTGGCATGCTGCGCGATTCATGGGGTTGCAAAGAGTCAGACACAGCTGAGCGACTGAACTGAATTGAACTGAACTGAATTGAGCTGAACTGAATGCATATAACAGAAAACAAAATGCAAAAAATGATCCTTAAATCTGGTATTTTGTCTTTTATAGCAGTGAATTTCAGGGCATCAGGAAAGGCTCTATTCTAAGCTCAAATCACACTGACAGTTGCTTGAGTTTGGCTTCTGATTGGCTCGCTCAAGGTGTTTGTAGGATGGTTGCCATTTTTTCTTGGGGCTATCACACTCAAGTTCATGCCTGGAGGCAAGGACAATATTCTCACATCTTCCCCAACTCCCACAAATACCAAGAAAGAAGTCTGAAAGTCCTGGATTTCATTTCAGTGTGATAACTTTGACCAAGTTTTAACTCTTGAGTGTGTGGGAGAATCAGATGCATGATTGCTCAGTCACTCAGTCGTGTCTGACTCTTTGCAACCCCATGGATTGTAGCCAACCAGGCTCCTCTGTCCATGGAATTTTTCAGGCAAGAATTATGGAGTCGGTTGTCATTTCTTCCTCCAGGGCATCTTCTTGACCCAGGGATCAAACCTGAGTCTCCTGCACTGGCAGGCAGATTCTTTACCACTGCACCACCTGAGTTCAGATAGGGCTTGCTTTTACTCCCCTTCCCTGAAGGGTGGGTTAGAATCCATCTTTCCTGAAGTATACGGACTTAAGGAAAAAAAACAAAGTTTCTGTTATTTAAAGAAAGGAGGAATGGATGCATCAGGACTAAAAGAAAAAAAAAAAAAAAAAGACCCTGCAAATGTCTTTATAGTGGTTTTCAAACACTGTGCTTATCTCTATACTGCCTGCTTCGCTAAAACTTCAGCTCTGCTGGTTCATCTTCTTATACTACAAATAAGTCATTCAGAATTGATTTTGAATTTTTAGACTTTTCCCATCTTTGAAACTATGGTCATGCTGCTTCCTTTGCATAAAACATCTAACTTCTCTAGCCGTCTCTTCTAAACTCACACTCTCTCCATACCTCTTTCTCTGTTCCCCGCTGTGTGTCTCTCTCTCACACACATACACATCTTCTTTGAATGTTTACTTTTTACTTTTCCCCTCTCATCTTAGGACTCAGTCTGAAACTATCCCTCAAACTCAAAACGAGGTGATGCCATATTGATTTTGCGCCCTCTTGTCTTTCACATCGCATGTATTATACTTTGGTACAGTAGCCAGTTACCTTAGCTATGTCCCTCACTAGCTTGTAAAAGGTAAATTGACCTTCACAACTTTATCCTTATTATCTACCAAAATGCTTCTTGAATAATTCATTCTCTAAGGCCCTAAGTGAGTGTACCATGCTATGAATGCATAAAGATTAGACTAATTATAACGTCTAGGCAAACAGGGAGTTGTCTATGTAGGAGATGTACCTTGAAAAGAGAGGAGGAATTCTCTTAATATTTAGAAGTTGCAGAAGGGCATTTCAGAAAATAGAAAGCTACTTTCTGGAGACAGGAAGTTATAAGAAATATACTACCTGTTTTATTTATTAATTTATTTCTCCTAAATTGAGACTGAGCAGGTTCCTCTGTCTCCATGGACATTATCCATCTCTATTCTCAATCCAAGCTGAAGCTGCTTCTGCAACCCTAAGAAATTGGCATTTTGCAGCTCCCTGGGGTCCATATGACACAGCCTGGTCTTGTTTATTACTATACTCTTTTCACTGTGTATGAATGAAGAATGAGTATCAATATATCTGAATGTCAAAACTCAAGTACAAATGTCAAGGCCATTTCATATCACTGGTTGTTTTGAATTCAGAACCCAACTTTTACAGGCTACAATGCTGAAGAGAACCACTTGATCACATCACTATTTTCTTGTCGAACTCCACTCCAGGCACAATGAACCTCGATTTGAGGAAAATAGCTTTATTCTTATGCCGTAGAGTCACAGATAGTATCATACAGCTAAAGAAATAGACTTGAAAATTCCTTAATAATTTTAAAATTATTTCCTGTTAAAGGAGTTAAGAAAATCACTCAAGAGTAATTGTACTTTATATATTTATATATTTTATTCTTGTTTTCGTTTTGGTTGAAATTGGAGAATCTGACATTGTCATTGCTCCCTTGTTTGGGAGTAAGAGAAACTGAAATTACCACTAGGTGAAAAAGTTTTTAGTTGATCTTATGTTATTACTGTCAGCTAATAGAATTATATAAAGGTTAGAAATTACTAGAGCTTCCTTGATGCTGTACTAGCAAAAGAGAATGAAATATCTGTCATTTGAAAAGAGAAAATAATCTCTATTAAGTTTAGGTCATAATTTGAACTGATAACTTGAAGTATTGATATGTTCATTTACTTAATCCTCACTGAAAGCATGCATATGCACCTACCACCTAAATTTATCAAGTGTTAATATTTTACCATATTTATTTCCGGAGGATTAATTAAGAGAATACAAAGTTGTAGCTATATGTGAAGCTCCTGCCTTGCCTTATTAATATGTTTCCCTATTCCCTTTCTGTCTCCCCTGGTTATCATTTTCATGTAGATCTTCAGGTGATTAACTATAAATGGTGTTACTCCATCTTTTTCAAAGATTGTTTATAGCTACCCTTATTATGTATTCTATATAGGCACTATTAATTTGTGATCTATTCTTTTTAGGCTATATTTTATTTTACCTCTATTATTATCACACTTATAGCTTTAGCACATAGCTTAATATTAGGTACGGCAAGTCTTTTCTTCATCTATATTATTTATTATTGACCTTTGCTCTTTCATATACATTTTTGATAAATTTATCAAGTTTTATGAAAAATCTTGTTGAAATTTTCATTGGAATTATATTGGAATTATTAATTAGTTTAAGGGACATTTTTATCTTCACAAAATTGATTCCTCTCACTCATGAACCTATTATACCATTCTGCTTAGGTTCTTTATTGTAAATCTCTCTATTTTTCTATTTATCTGTTTTCTCTGTAACAGTTTTGCCCATCTTTTAATTTTATTCCTAATATGTTAGAAATATATTGTTACTGTAGTGAGTGGTATTCATTTTCCATTATATATTTCAGTGGACTATTTTGGATATATAGGATGTTTTAACCCCACTCCAGTACTCTTGCCTAGAGAATCCCATGGACAGAGGAGCCTGGTGGGCTGCCGTCTATGGGGTCGCACAGAGTCGGACACGACTGACATGACTTAGCAGCAGGATGTTTTAAAGTCAATTTTGTATTCATCATCCTTTCTACGGTCCTATTACACTAGCCTCAATTTTTTTTCCTTATTAAAAGGCATTTTTTGGTAAAAGTTCAAGACTGGTAAACTGGCAGTCTCCAAGAATCTTGCAAATATATTTTGTGTTACTCTAGATAGTTTTGTGTACAATTTAACAGTGATAATTATTTTCTCTTAGTGCTTTAAAAATATTTTCTACTATGTTCTAGAATTTAATATTACTAGGAAATACTCTACTATTCCTTTTATCTTTTTTGGAAAATTATATTTCCTCTATGATATTTTTGTAGCATAGCTTCAGTAAGATATAATTTACATACTGTGATATTCACATGGTATGTAAGTTTAGCCTGTCCAATTCATTTATTTTTAGCAAATACACAGAATTGTGAAAACTATCACCACTATCTAATTGTGGAATATTTTTATCATCCAAAATGAAATCCCAGATCTATTAAAAGTCACTCCCGGTATCCTTCCCCCTCGCCCTAATGGTCTCTAATCTACTTTCTGTTTTTATGTATTTGCCTGTTCTGGACATATTATATTAGTAAAATCATACAATGTATGTTGTTTTGTGTTCAACTTCTTGCATATAGCATAATGTATTTAAGGTTCACTTATATGGCATTCTTATTACAAAGCAATATCCTATTGTATGGATGTAACATGATTTATGCATCAGTTAATAAATATTTGGGTTGTTTTCAAATATATACTTAATGAAATAATGCTGCTATGAACATTCAGTACAGGTTTTTCTGCATATGTATGTTTTCATTTCGTTTGCATTTATACTTAGTAGAATTGCTTGATGATATAGTAACTCCATGTTTACCATTTTGAATAACTATAAAGAATTTTCCAAAGCAGCTCCAACATTTTACATTTCCACCAGCAATGTATGAGGTTCAAATGTCTCCACATCTTCACCAGCACTTTTTTTTTAATTTAAATTTATTTTCATTAGAGGCTAATCACCAACACTTTTTAATCACTTTTAAAATTTAATTTTGGAGAGCAAAAAGCTATTCCTTATTGTGGTTTTGATTTTCATTCCCAAAGATTTTAATGATTTTGAGCATCTTTTTGTTTGTTAAATGACCATTTGTATAGAAAATATGTCCAACCAACCCTTTGCCCATGTGTTAATTGACTTCTTTTGTATTACTGAATTGTAAGAGTTCTTTTATCTATTCTGTATACAAGTAAGTGCCTTATTAAATTACATGATTTGGAAATATTTTCTCTTAGTCTGTGTATCTTCTTTTTGCATTAGTGAGGGTTTATTTTGTCTGGTATTAGTATAACCATTCAGATCCTATTTTATTTAAAAAAAATTTTTTTTCATATCCTTTTAAAGTATTTTATTCTTTGAGCTTTGAATTATTTCTTTTTTTTTAAATTTTATTTTATTTTTAAACTTTACAATATTGTATTGGTTTTGCCAAATATCGAAATGAATCCGCCACAGGTATACATGTGTTCCCCATCCTGAACCCTCCTCCCTCCCCATACCATCCCTCTGGGTCATCCCAGTGCACCAGCCCCAAGCATCCACTATCGTGCATTGAACCTGGACTGGCTAGAGCACTTTCTAACACCATACACAAAAATAAACTCAAAATGGATTAAAGATCTAAATGTAAGACCAGAAACTATAAAACTCCTAGAGGAGAACATAGGCAAAACACTCTCCGACATACATCACAGCAGGATCCTCTATGACCCACCTCCCAGAATATTGGAAATAAAAGCAAAAATAAACAAATGGGACCTAATTAAACTTGAAAGCTTCTGCACAACAAGGAAACTATAAGCAAGGTGAAAAGACAGCCTTCAGAATGGGAGAAAATAATAGCAAATGAAGCAACTGACAAACAACTAATCTCAAAAATATACAAGCAACTCCTACAGCTCAATTTCAGATCCTATTTTAACGTTTCATGGTAATAAAATGTTGTTTCATGTTTCAAGGGTTATTTTTTCCCTTTTAATCCATTTGGTTATTTGGATCTAAAGTGTATTTCTTGTAGATGACACAAGACTTGGATAATTTTTTAAAAATCCATTCTGCTAATACATACCTGTTAATAAGAATATTTAACCCACTTATATTTTATACTTTTTATTGGAGTATAGTTGATTTACAATGTTTTGATAGTTTCAGGGGTACAACAAAGTGAATCAGTTATACATATACATATATCCACACTTTTTTAGATTATTTTCGTATATAGGCCATTACAGAATATTGATAAGATTTCCCTGTGCTATACAGTAGGTCCTTATTGGTTGTCTGATTTATATATAGTAATGTGTATATGTCAATTCCTATCTACCAATTTATCACTCCCCCTCATTATACCCTGGCAAACTTAAGTTTGTTTTCTACATCTGTACCTCTACTTTTGTTTTGTAGATAAGTTCATTTGTACCCTGTTTAGATTCCACATATAAGTAATATCATATGATAATTGTCTTTGTCTGACTTCATTCAGTATAAATCTCTAGGTTCATTCATGTTGCTGCAAATGGCATTATTTCATTCCTTTTTATGGCTGAATCATATTCCAATATATATATATATAGACACATATGAAGGCCATCCTGACCAGTATAATGTGCAATCTCATTGTGGTTTCAATTTGCATTTCCCTAATGATTAGTAGGCTTTCCAGTTGGCACTAGTGGTAAAGAACCTACCTGCCAATGCAGGAGGCATAAGAGATGCAGGTTCAATCCCTGGCTTGGGAAGATCCCCTGGAGGAGGGCATGACAACCCACTCCAGTATTCTGGTTTCCCTGGTGGTGCAATGGTAAAGAATCCACCAGCAATGCAGGAGACCCAGAGTCAGTCCCTTGGTCTGGAATATCCCCTGGAGGAAGAAATGATGTAGAGCATCTTTTCATGTGCTTTTTCGGCCTTCTGTATGTCTTTGGAGAAATGTCTACTCATGTCTTCTGCCTATTTTTGACCAGGTTCTTTGTTTTTCTGTTGTTGAGTTGTACGAGCTTTTTGTATATTTCAGAAATTGATCCCTGGTTGGTTGCCTTGTTTGCAAATATTTTCTCCTGCTCCACAGGTCCTCTTTTCATTTTTTAATGGTTTCCTTTCCTGTGCAGAAGTTTAATTAGGTCTCATTTGTTTATTTTTTGTTTTTGTATTCATTACTCTTAAGAGGTAGATTGAAAAATATCTTGCTGTAATTTATGCTGGTGTTTTACCTGTTTTCCTCCAAGAGTTTAATAGTATCCAGCCTTACATCTAGGTCTTTAACACATTTTGAGTTTATTTTTGTGGATGACGTTAGGAAGTGTTCTAATTTCATTCTTTTACATGTAGTTGCCCTATTTTCCCAGTGTCACTTCTTGAAGAGACTATCTTTTCTCTATGTATATCCTTGCCTCCTTTGCCACAGATTAAGTGAGCGTAGGTGTGTAGGTTTATCTCTGGACTTTTTGTCCTGTTCCATCGATCTATATTTCTGTGTTGTGAATATACCATGCTGATTTGATTACTGTAGCTTTGTATTATAGTGTGAACCCACTTACATTTAATGTAATTACTGTTAAGGCAGAATTACTTCTGCCTCTCTGTTATTTGTTTTCAGATATTGTATGTCTTTATTTGTTCCTTATACTTCCACCACACTCTTCTTTCTCTTCAAAATAATATATTTAGGGTATTATTTTAATTTTATCTTTGTGTTTTAAATTTTATTTTCTTAGTCATTGCATTGTATATTACAATAAATATCTTAAAACCATCCAATTTGTATTAATAGCAACTTGCTTTCAATTTTGCACCAAAACCTAGCTCACATATAGCTCCATTTCCTGCTCCTTTGTGTTCCTATTATCACATAAGCTACTTCTTTATGCATCATAATCTCATAGACAAAATTTATTTTATTGCTTTATATGGACTTCCCTGGTGGCTCAGATGGTAAAGCGTCTGCTTACAATTAGGGAGACCCTGGGTTTGATCCCTGGGGCGGGAAGATCTTCTGGAGAAGGAAATGGCAACCCACTCCAGTACTCTTGCCTGAAAATCTCATGGATGGAGGATAATTGTCTTTAAGTTATAATAAAATAATCTTTATCAGTAGCTTAATATTTTTTATAAAAATCTATAATGTATTTAATATTTATCTTTGTATTTAATCTGTTTTTGCTCTTTATTTTTTCATGTATTTGTGAGATACTGTCTAATTTTCTTTATTTTATTTTTTTATATGTTCTTATATATATATTTTTTGTTTTTGTTTTTTAATTTTATTTTATTTTTAAACTTTACAAAATTGTATTAGTTTTGTCAAATATCAAAGTGAATCAGCCACAGGTATACATGTGTTCCCCATCCTGAACCCTCCACCCTCCTCCTTTTTTCTTTATTTTTTCATGTATATGTAAGATATTGTCTAATGTTCTTCCATCTCAGCCCTCAGTACTGTTTTTAATATTTCTTGTAGGGCAGCTCTGCTAGTGACAAGTTCTCTCTCTCTGTCTGTCTCTCTCTCTCTCATGTAGAAACACCTTAATTTCTCCCTTGGTTTTGAAGAACGCTTTTGCTAAATATAGAATTTTTGATTGTCTTTCCTTTCAACATTTTAAGAATGTCACCTCACTGAATCCTGGCTTTGATGGTTTCTGATGAGATGACTGTGTATAATTTTATTAAGGGTATTTTGATGTGATGCCTCATTTTTTACTGATGTTTCCAAGAATCTTTATCTTTTGACCATTTGATAATAGTGTATCAAGAATAAAATCTCTTTGAATTTATCCTCTTTGGAGTTCGCTGAGCTTCTTTGATGTGCCAACTGTTGTTCATCATTAAATTTGGGGAGTTTTCAGTTGTTGTTTCTTCAAATGTTTTTTGCTTTGTTTTCTCTCTCTTCTTCCGGGATGTCCATTATGCACATGTCAGTATGAGTTATGGCGTGAGGTACGCTATTCCTCAAACTAGATAATCTCAATAGATATGCTTTTATTTTTCCTGTTTTATTTTGTTTGCTTGTTTTTTTACCTGCTGACTTCTTCTGCCTGATGAAAATTATTTAAATTATTGCACATTTCAGTGACATATCTTAATCATTATTTTTATAATTTCCATATTATTATTGACACCCTCTATTTTGTGAGAATGTCTTCCAATTCACTTACCTCTCTTATACCATGACTTTTTTTAATAGTCATTTCTTAGTCTTCTGTATATTTCTTTCTAAAATCTACCTGTAAAATCAAGTTTTCATTATTTCTTTATTTTTATTTCACAATCTCTTGTATTTTGAAAATTAGATGTTCAAAAGAAAAAAAAAATAAAACTTTTCCCCTGAAGCATAATTTAACTTCTAAAAAGCTTGTCGTTCCATCTGGAGTCAATTTGTCTTCTGTGTTGGATGCAATGTTGTAATTTTAGCATTTGATTTCAACATGAATTTTGGAATTTGGATTTGCTGGTTCATTTTGAGTAAAAATTTTTGTTTGTTTGCTTCAGTCTGAGTTTCTCTGTTTATGCTCACTTTTTCCTACCCAAGATTTCCTGGCCCACTGTCCTTAAAAGAATCACTGAAATATGATTGGACCTTTCTGTGCTGAGGTAGTATTAAGGGTATGACAGAAACTGTTCACTACCCATGAGGCATTTTTGATTCAGTGTTTCACTGTGAGTCTTCCTAGGCCTGCAGCTACCCAGAAACTAGAACTCTGGGAAATTCCCACCCTTCCCATCACATGATTTTCTGTCATGAGATCCAGATGTTAGTCAGCATAAGGCAGGTTTAAACATTAAGCCTTCTTAGATCCAAGGACTTGTCAGAGTAAGGTTGGTTATATTGCAGTAGCCAATGACTTCATTACCTCCATGTCACACACACACACACAAAAGTTTTATTTCTCACTCTTGCTTAATGTTGGCTGGAAGTGCTGTGGCTATTCTTCATTGTCACCTACATTCTGAAACCTGGGAAGATGGGGTTTTCTCTTGCTTGATCAGAGGATATATAGAATCTGGTCACTCTTTCCTAAATCCTCTTCCATTAGGAGTCAAATTACTCTGCTCACGTGTCATTGGCTTGAGCAAATCATGAGGCCAAGCCTAACATCAGTAGCACAATAAAATAAATTCTTCCCTCAATGGAGTTAATGAGAATTTTACACTATAATGTAATACAGTCCACCACATTCTCTTTATTATTATTTTTTTAACATGTAATAGCTTAATTCTAAAGCAATGGAACCCCACTCCAGTACTCTTGCCTGGAAAATCCCATGGACGCAGGAGCCTGGTAGGCTGCAGTCCATGGGGTTGCTAAGGGTTGGACACGACTGAGTGACTTCACTTTCACTTTTCACTTTCATGCATTGGAGAAGAAAATGGCAACCCACTCCAGTGTTCTTGTCTGGAGAATCCCAGGGACGGGGGAGCCTGGTGGGCTGCCATCTATGGGGTCGCACAGAGTCAGACATGACTGAAGCGACTTAGCAGCAGCAGCTTAACTCTCAGCTACCACTTCTGCCACAATTCCCCCAAGCTGCCTGGAGTATGACTTAGGCTGTGAAAATCACTCTGTATTTCTACTTTATATATTTGTTTCCTTCATTCTAGCCCAGCATAGGAAGATACCTCATATAATGAATTCAGTGTCATCTTACTCTGAATGTTATCCATAAATTCTTTTTTTGGTGAAAAATAATCAGACTCCACAGACCCATGATTAAATCTCCTCTCTCTCCCACAAATCATTCCTTAGGATCAGTGTTAGTTTCAGAATACATAACTAGTATCATTGAGTCTGGTAGGACATGGAATCTCTCTATTTTCCAAGGTTTTTGTATTAATCTATCAGGTAAAATTTCCATGTTACTGAAATGCATTGCTTGGCCTGAAATGTTTTCTCATTAGTAAGTATAAATTGGTGCTTATTCAGCTGAGCCACACAATTTTGGGTATAATAAAAGCCCAGTCTGTTCATTTGTTTACTCTGTTCACTCTCTAAAGGCTAAGCCTTTTGTGACCAAATACAATTGCTTAATAAACAGAAGAAAGAATACTAATTGTAGACATGCCATGCTGCCATATTCCTAAGAGCTGGACCTGGCTGCAGACCATATGGCTCTTGGGTAGAACCAACCAAGTTGCCCTCAAGCTTAGGCTTCCAGCTGTCACAAAACAGATTTTGGGCTCAGACAAACACATTTTGTAGAATAATCTCCTCTTTTACCACAGTGGATCAGTGGAGCTTAGCTAACATCAATGTGCCCTATAATTCACTTCCCCATCATCTTTTGTATCCTGCGTACTTTCTTCCTCTAATACGTATCCCCCAGCTATGGAATACTGACCCCTCACCCAGATGTGCCATTGGTTCTGGACAAAAGGAAGCAAGTCTCTACCTCTTTCCCCACCAGAAACTCACATTTGTAAAGGCAAACATATAAACAGAAACTGATATCTTCTCTGACTGGTGCTGAGAAAAAGAGATTGAAACTCATGTGCAAAACTACAGGAAGTAAAATGTCCTCCAACCAATAAAATAAGGATCTCTCTGTACATGAGTCTTGTCTGGAGTAATTGGCTCCTCATTACTGAAGATTGTCAGACAAAGTTTGATAAATTGGTATCACAAAAGAGGGAGGTATTCTTGTGTGTGTGTGCATGTGTGCGTGCGTGCGTGTGTGTGTTGCAGAGCTAATCCTTTTAGAAAAAGCCTTTCTTAATTACTTTGGATTTTGTTCTTTTGGACTGTATTCTTTATTCAGCATTTGCCTTTTTAATCTCACCTCCCCCAATTCTTTCTCATGCTTAAGAAACATATATTAAGGCATCCTTCATTCTAAAAGAAGTTCTTTTTATCACTCAGTTCTGTTTCTCTTTGAACTGGCGTATCTATTATTTCCTTTACCAAAGGACTCATGTTGAGTTATGTATATTCTTAAAAACAGGATGCATAATACTGTCCTTTGAGGTCTGGCTAGTATCCACACAACTGCAGTGGAGCTTCTAAGACAGACCTATAAACTGGTACAACAGGGTATTATATATGCACTTTCAGGCCCACAAGAGGTCATGGTTTGTGGCACATTCTCCTGAAGGATGGATTTTACTCAGTAATAAAACATTAAAACGCTACTTTATTGTTAAACATAAGTTACAGAGTACACCGTACAGATCTTCATAAGATCCTCAAAACCCAGTAGCACCCCAGGTTGCCACACAACTCCCACTGAAGCCTGGTAGGTCCACCACGGAGAAGCAGCCTAACCACTGGAAGAATAAAACCCAAATGCATCTGAATAGAAGCAAATGGAAAAAGTAGTTTAAAAGAACAGGGGAAAAGAGCAGAAGCTGCACTATCAGTAAATGTGAGGTCATTTTTGGTTGTTGTTATTACTTTGAAAAAATGACAGGAGAGGGAGCTCTAGAGCCATAATGCTAAGAAATTGTTCTGACCCATCCCCACCTGCCTTCCTAAAAGTACAGAGAAACTCCAGAGAAGGAAGAGAAAAAGGAGAAGGAAGAGATGGGAGAGAAGAGAAAAGGGAGGAGGAACATTAAGAAGAGGATGAGAATTAATCACGGTCAATTTCCGTCTAAAATTATTGTAGGTTATTATTAGGAAAGAGAATATGAGCAGAAGGAAAAACATCCCCCAAATAATAATAATTAAAAAAAAAGATGAGCTAATATCTAGATTTTTAACATAGCTCAAATAAATTAAAGGAGCTATGAAAGAACAACAAAATTAGAAAAACTCCCAATCGAGAAGATTAGAAAAATTAAGATATAAAAAAGAAGATAATTCCAATGAAAATGAACATTTGACATCAGTCTTTACTTTTGTTCTGTTGCATGTAACACTGTTGGTCTCCTGGCACTTTCCTTCTCTGGCCACTGGTTGATGGTAGATTAGGATGCTGCTCCCCCGTGATTCTCCTCCAGCAGCTTCTGCCTGCTCTGATTCGGGTGCTTGTCTTCATCTCATCACAGAAAGGGCACATTTCCTACAGCTCTCCGTTGGTCAGTTCATTCAGTTCACTCTACTCTGTAGCTGCAGTGACTTCTACTGCATTCCAAATATGCCACTCTACTCTTGACCTGCTTTACCCACGACTAGCCAGCTGCCTTTCTGGGTGTCTCACTGGCATCTAGGGTGACCCATGTTATAAGCCACCTATTTAGTGTTTAAATCTATACCTCACCTAAAATTCTATGACTCGGAAAAAATGGTGTTTCTTCTCTTTCATTCCTTCAGATTAAAAACTCAAAAGCACCCATCAGTGTTTTATTTCACACTGCCATTAATCAACTGCCCTTTTCTGCTCATTTTCGCTTTCAAAGTATTTCTCAAAACTGTTCCCTCCTCCCACTCTCAGCTCCATCCACATCTCAGAAAAGGATTCTGCTTCCTCTAACTCTTCTTACTCATTTGCAAGTGATGCTGCAGAACCAACCACACTTACTGGGCTTGGGGGCTTCCATTTACATAGAAAATACTTTTGGTGGGTGTTGTCACTCAGAGTTGGGCTTGATTCTGCCTTCTTTAAGGAAAATGGATCCTCAACTTGTTTTTGTTCTCAGCACAGTGGAAAGAATTAAAAGTTTTTAAATAACAGTAGCCAGTAGGAATTATAAAACAGTTACTGTTAAGACAATTATAACTATACTAAAATATATCAAAGTGTACCTAAGATTGTTCCAGGTGTCACCCTCTAGGAGTATGTTGCTGTTTGCTATCCTTTCAACACTTTTATATACAGGAGACAATATCTTGGAGTATCTCCTTGAAAAAGAAAAGCTACATTTTCCTCTTTCTCATAGCAATTTGTACCCTGATGTTTGTCACATCACATAAACCACTCTGCTCAGAACTGAGCCACATCAGAGTTACTGGTGTTGGGTAAATGAAACACTGCTGTCCAAAAAAAAAAAAAAAAAGGCCACTTTGGACCAGTAGAGAAGAATCAGATCAGATCAGATCAGTCGCTCAGTCGTGTCTGACTCCTTGTGACCCCATGAATTGCAGCACGCCAGGCCTCCCTGTCCATCACCAGCTCCCGGAGTTCACTGAGACTCACGTCCATCGAGTCAGTAGAGAAGAATAAAAGAAGATAATTCCACTCTGAAGAAACATCACCAGATTTCCATGTATACGGTAGCACATGCATGCGTGCTCAGTTGGACACAACTCTTTGTGACCCCATAGGGTGCTCTGTCCATGGAATTTTCCAGGCAAGAATACTGGAGTGGGTTGCCATTTCCAACCTCATGGGATCTTCAAAACCCAGGGACTGGGCTTGTGTCTTTTGCATCTCCTGCATTACAGGCTGATTCTTTACCGCTATGCCGCTTCTTATTCCTTGTAGAGATAAGTGAATGTACCTGTTGTTGTCTGCTGCATGCTTGGGAAGAGAGCCTGAGCTACTGTGTAGGTTCATGTTTACATGTCCAAGTAATACTCTATTTAAAAATATATAGATTTTTTTATGTTGAAATACCCCTGATAAACAATGCATTAGTTTCAGATGTACAGCCAAGTGATTCAGTTATACATATACAAGTTACTCTTTTATTCCATTATTGGAAGAATTCAGATTATTACAGATTTTGGCCAGCGTTATTATTAGATTATTACAGAATATTGCCCAGAGTTCCTTGTGTTATGCAGTAGTTCCTTGTTGGTTACCTGTTTTAAATATAGCAGTGTGTCTACGTCAATCCCAAACTCAAAATTTATCACTCTTCCTGCCCTTCCCCTCTGGTAACTATAAGTTCCTTCTCCAAGTCTGTGAGTCTTTATTTTGTAAGTGAGTCTTTATTTTGTAAGTGAGTTCACTGTATGATTTTTCTGGATTCTGCATATAAGCAATATCATATGATATTTGTCTTTCTTTGTCTGACTTTCTTTCCTTATTAAGATAATCTCCAGGTCCATCCATGTTGTTGAAAATGGCATTATTTCATTCTTTTTAATAGAAGCCTACTATTTTAAATACAAAAATCTGACTTCTTATTGTATCTGTTATGTTTCAAGAAGAAACCCTAAAAGAAGTATTGCTGAGTAAGAAGCACCTCTCTCCTTTAAGAAAATTTAGTAATTCAGCTCGGAGAAGGTAATGGCACCCCACTCCAGTACTCTTGCCTGGAAAATCCCATGGATGGAGGAGCCTGCTAGGCTGTGGTCCATGGGGTCGCTAAGAGCTGGACACAACTGAGTGATTTCACTTTCACTTTTCACCTTCATACATTGGAGAAGGAAATGGCAACCCACTCCAGTGTTCTTGCCTGGAGAATCCCAGGGACGGAGGAGTCTGGTGGGCTGCCGTCTATGGGGTCACACAGAGTCGGACACCACTGAAGTGACTTAGCAGCAGTAGCAGCAAGACAGTGTTATAAAATTTTTATTTTTATTTTTGTCTTCAAAAAATGATCTGACACATTCCAAATGGAATGAAGACCGTTAGCAGATTTCCAGGTCCTCCAACAATGAATTTCTGGTGTCAAGCTGTGGCATTAGAGAAGTGAGGGTTAATTATTGTGTCATTGGTATCCACAGATTTCATTATTTAGACTTTGTGCAAATGGAGAATTGTAATCTTCAACTGCCTTTTGCCACACTGCTGAGTGGCAGCAGTCAAATATGACAGATATATTGTGGATGAAAAAGCCTGTTTACCTGGGGCAAACAAAGCTTATCTTTTAAGACCGTGTTTGAAGAGTGCACAGAATTTATAGGGAAAGTAATAATCTGGAGGATGGATATGCTCGGGAGCTCCTATGACATTTGTTTTCTCCACATAACGTCCGTGGGATGTGATGGTAAATTCAGATTATCTGTTCCAATAGACACGTTCAATTTAACACTCAACATGATTCATTGCTATCCCATACCCTGCTTTTTCTAAGTTCTTTTAAATTACCAAAGTCTCTTATATGTAAGCTGCACTGACCAGTTTCCCTTTCACTTTCCACTTCATGCATTGGAGAAGGAAATGGCAACCCACTCCAGTGTTCTTGCCTGGAGAATCCCAGGGACGGAGGAGCCTTGTGGGCTGCCGTCTATGGGGTCGCACAGAGTTGGACACGACTGCCGTGACTTAGCATTAGCACGAGGAAAGCATCTCTTTCCAAATATGGGGAAAGTTCTACCGTTAGATATAGATTTACTATCAAACTACATGTTAAAAATAACAATGATTTGGATAAAAACAAAAGTAAAATCCACTAGAGATTATTGTACTTATTGTGAATTTTTGAAATCAAATTCCTTAAATAATATTTAATTAGACATTAGGAAAAGGAAAGATCATTCAGGACTGAGAGAGAAGTTTCAGAGTGTTGTCACAAGCGAGTAGCATCTTAGATAAATGTAAATATCTACAAGTTAGAGTGGGAAGTTGTATGCAGCAGCAGAAAATGAAGCCACAGAAGGGTCTGAACATCTGTATCTCATTCTTTGTAAATCAGTCTGAGGCTACTCTGCATGATCTAACTGCAGTGCAAACAAATGTTCCATTCAAGGTGATCAAACTGGGAAACTCAGATTTAATGGACTAAAACTAAAAAAACTAGAGATTATGGTAACTGCTCAGAACTTTGCATGTCCTTGTCAGTTTAATTAAACAATTTATCTTTTTTACTCAGATATATTGATTTCAAGCTAGAAACACGTATCTTCTAATTTTGATTATGTAAAATGCCAGGGTTAATGTGGAAGAAAAGAAGCATCTGTGATGCAGTCCTGTTCACCAGATTCTTTGTGGTTGTGTTGAATCTTCACAGCAGTCCTCCAAAGTAACCCAAATGCTTGTTCAATGTGAAATAAATTGTAATTTAGAGAGTATGAAAGAACTTTTCTGAGGCCATGTGACTATTAGTGGGGGATTTGGGATTCAAACAGAGTTCCACAAAGACCCAAACCCTTTCACTTCCTCTAAATCTTTCTACCCGGCAGTAAAGATACCTGTGTTGGATGGATGCAGACACATCCATTGATTTTGTTATAGTGTGACTGGGTAATGACTGGATAACTTGATAAATGGATGTGGGGGTTAGTTTAGAAGTTGGTTTTGAAAATGTATACTTAATATCTTGTAAATTGCATGTAAATATTTCTGCACTTATTATTTGTGTGAGACTTGACATGGCAGAATAGGTTGGGAAAATCCATTTACCCATCCATCTCTGTGTAAATCAATGAAGGCAACTGAAACAAAAGTGTACTTATTTCATCTTTGCTGAAAGGCATTTTTTTTTACCAAATGTTAGTTCAATAATCTGATAAATCTTGCTCTATATAATTATTCACCTGGAATGATCTCCTTTTCTTTCTTTTTCTCTTTCTTTGAAAAGTTATGAGAGAATTGAGAATCTCTCTTATGCCACTTGAAAGTGAAAGTGAAAGTCGCTCAGTTGTGTCTGACTCTTTGTGACCCCATGGAGTATACAGTCCCTGGAATTCTCTTGGCTAGAATACTGTGGTCGGTAGCCTTTCCCTTCTCCAGGGGGTCTTCCCAACCCAGGAATCGAACTCAGGTCTCCCCCATTGCAGACAGATTCTTTACCAGCTGAGCCACAAGGGAAGCCCTTTGAAGAAGATTATGCCATGAAGAATATGCCATTTGAAGAAGATTACAAATGAAAAAAAAGATGGCTCTTGGAGTTATTTTGGTGCTAATGAAAGAGTGTGGGCTTTTGAGCCAAGCACACCTATGTTCAAACATAAATAGTTTTAGGATAGTTTTAACTTATATCACTGTGAACAAATCACTTAAACTGTCTACTTTTCCATGCCTTAATTTGTAAAATGGAAGCAGTCATATCTTCTCCCAGGTTTATGGTGAACATTAGAGAAGATAATGAGCACAGAATCATTTAGGCCAGTATTCTGAATATAGTAAATACACAGTATCACTCCCTGGTGCCTCAGTGGTAAAATAAAATAAAAATAATCCACCTGCCAGTAAAGAAAGTGCAAGTTTGATCCCTGGATTGGGAAGATCCCCTGGAGGAGGAAATGGCAACTCACTCCAGGATTCTTGCTAGGGAAATCCCATTGACAGAGGAGACCTCAGACTATAGTCCATGGGATTGCAAAAGAGTCGGTCATGACTTAGCAACTAAACAACAATAGCAAAGTACAAAGTAAATGCTAACACTTTTCAGTTCAGTTCAGTTCAGTTGCTCAGTCGTGTCCGACTCTTTGCGACCCCATGAATCGCAGCACGCCAGGCCTCCCTGTCCATCACCAACTCCCGGAGTTCAATCAGACTCACGTCCATCGAGTTGGTGATGCCATCCAGCCATCTCATCCTCTGTCGTCCCCTTCTCCTCCTGCCCTCAATATTTTCCAGCATCAGGGTCTTTCCCAATGAGTCAACTCTTCGCATGAGGTGACCAAAGTACTGGAGTTTCAGCTTCAGCATCATTTCCTCCAAAGAAATCCCAGGGCTGATCTCCTTCAGAATGGTTGGTCACAACTTTCCTTCCAAGGAGTAAGCGTCTAGTACTTTTATCTATCACTAAAACTACTATCCGTATTATTGCTACAGTCACACCTAGGAAAATTAAAATATCCTTTTGAAGCCTCAGATTCCTCTTTATTTATTTGAAAATTGGTGTATAGTTGAGTTACAACATTGTGTTAGTTTCAGGTGAACAGCAAGGTGATTCAGTCATGCATATACATATATTCATTCTTTCTTAGATTATTTCCCATATAGGTTATTATGGGATATGATGTAGAGTTCTCTGTGCTGTACAGTAGGTCCTTGTTGGTCATCTATCTTATATATAGATTCCTCTCTTTTAAGTGAGGCTTAAATGAGAAAGCATATATAAAATATTCATCACAACACAGAGCCTTAATAAATGCAAATGACTCTTCTCAATCCATTTTCATCCAGACACCCTTTTGTCACCAAGTAACCGCCCTTTGTTAGGCTTGGGACTGTAGACAGTCAAAACTGATATAACTTACAGAGCCCTGGCATTTCAACATGGTCTGTAAGTTTTCTGGGGAGATACACATTCTCAAATTGATCTTCCCTCACCAAAGGAGTCACCAAGTCTGGGAACTTTACCCACTCTTAGTCTGATTAGATAACAGCTTTCTGCTATAGTAAATAGACTGCCTTATTGGGATGACAGTATCCCAAGTATATTGAAGTCAATCATATAACTTTACATCAGCTTCTCTTAGACTTTATTGTTTTGATCTAATCAGTGCTCTTTAAATGTAATGTGCACACACATCCTCTAGTGATATTGAGGAAATGAAGCTTCAGTTTCAGTAGGTCTAGGCCATCAGAGGTTTTGAATTTTGAAGGTCCCAGCTGATGAAGACACTGCAAGATCACACTGAGAGAGAGTCCCAGTGACTTGCAAATGGTGGTTACTGAACACATCCATTATTTAGAACAAAACTTGTACTAGCAAGTATTAGCAGACCTTCCTTTTCAGTCGTATATTCTTTCTGCTGAGCTCTGTGTCTGCTCTTTTCAACACCCTCTCTTTAAAAGTGAAGGCACTTAAAGTAAAAATTCTAACTTCTCAAATAAATCATTTATATTTGTATCTAAAAAATCTCTGGCTATTATAAACAGTGCTGCGATGAACATTGGGGTACACGTGTCTCTTTCCCTTCTGGTTTCCTCAGTGTGTATGCCCAGCAGTGGGATTGCTGGATCATAAGGCAGGTCTATTTCCAGTTTTTTAAGGAATCTCCACACTGTTCTCCATAGTGGCTGTACTAGTTTGCATTCCCACCAACAGTGTAAGAGGGTTCCCTTTTCTCCACACCCTCTCCAGCATTTATTACTTGTAGACTTTTGGATCGCAGCCATTCTGACTGGTGTGAAATGGTACCTCATAGTGGTTTTGATTTGCATTTCTCTGATAATGAGTGATGTTGAGCATCTTTTCCCCAATGTTCATCGCAGCACTGTTTATAATAGCCAGGACATGGAAGCAACCTAGATGTCCATCAGCAGATGAATGGATAAGAAAGCTATGGTACATATATACAATGGAGTATTACTCAGCCATTAAAAAGAATACATTTGAATCAGTTCTAATGAGGTGGATGAAACTTGAGCCTATTATACAGAGTGAAGTAAGCCAGAAAGAAAAACACCAATACAGTATACTAATGCATATATATGGAATTTAGAAAGATGGTAACAATAACCCTGTGTACGAGACAGCAAAAGAGACACTGATGTATAGAACAGTCTTATGGACTCTGTGGGAGAGGGAGAGGGTGGGAAGATTTGGGAGAATGGCATTGAAACATGTAAAATATCATGTATGAAACGAGTTGCCAGTCCAGGTTTGATGCACGATACTGGATGCTTGGGGCTGGTGCACTGGGACGACCCAGAGGGATGGAATGGGGAGGGAGGAGGGAGGAGGGTTCAGGATGGGGAACACATGTATACCTGTGGCAGATTCATTTTGATATTTGGCAAAACTAATACAGTTATGTAAAGTTTAAAAATAAAATAAAATTAAAAAAAAAAAATCTCTGATCTGTGTTTTTGCTGTTCTTTTTAGTATCCTCCCCTCTTCTCAGCTTGGCAAACTTCTCATCCTTCCAGATCCAGTTCAGGTTTCTCTTCCATGAACTTTCCCTGGTTCACCTCCTTCCCAAAACAGTACATTTTTGCATGTTGCACATGTAAGTTTAGCAATTATCTTTTTATTTTGTAGTTTATTTTATTTTATAATTTTTTCTCTTTTTTTTCTATGTTATAATATTGATGATAATAGAACACCATAAAGGAATATCAGATCCAACTCCAAGCACCTGATGCTGTCTTGGCAGACACTAGGCAATAAAAAATTTACTTTAAGACTGAAGTTTATATTAGAACAAGCGGAGTCTGTTGGAAGTGGGCAGGCCTGGGTTTGAATTCTTGCCCCTGCAAGATGAGGTACATGTATACCTCAATGTAAAGATATACAAGTAGCCTAATTTTTCTTGACCTCTGTCTTCACATGAAAATTAAAATATTTCATCTTACTCTATTTGGCTGATGTAAGGATTATATGAGACAACATCTGTGTTGCATCTAGCCCCAGTACCTAAGAAGTAACCAATAAGTGTTAATATTATGGTTAATTATTATTCTTAGTATTATTGGACTGTTTTGAGAATTACCTCAAATCACATCAACAGATATTAGAATTCATCGCTTCATCTTTCATTTTAGACTGAATGAGTTAATGTTATATTTATTTAATCATGGTCTCATAGTGGCCAATGTTATTAGGGCTCTCAAATTTTCATAGAATAAGAACTATCTAAACAAAAATGAAATATGGAAATGCATGTTATCTTGCATTTCACAGATTAGGCCCTTGAAAGATGTTTTTGAATTAAGTCATGAGAACGCTTCCTTTGAGCAAAACTTCTTACATAAAAGCAACTTTATGACTGACAGCATTCTGTATTTCCAAGGTCAGCCATTTACTAAGATACCTAATTTGCAAATTAGGATATAGTCTGCTGTTTCTGGTGTTCTTTTCACTGCTGTTTTTACGCCACAATTCCTCCTGATCCATCTGGCCAAGAATTTGCCTGGGATGTTGTCGCCCTCCTTGTGTCTCAGTCTTTGCAGCAGAGATAAATGGATTAAGACATGAAATAATTGGAGCACATCAAGTGGAGAAGACAATCCCTTTCCATAGAGTTGCCTGCATTGATTGCAGCTTGAATGCATGATGACTTTTTTCCCATGAGGGTGAAAAAGAAATAGTTTATAAAATATCCAGAAGTCTCTGAAGGAAGGAAACTAATTAATGGCATTATTATCTTAAGCACAGCAAAGATTATTGAAAAGTTTCCTGTTACTCAAAACACTTTAGAAAATAAATTATGATTACCTTGGATACTGTAATTTAATGAATCTTCTATTGATTTCTTGTGTGTTTACACAGAGGTTTCAGACTTTATTTTCAACAATTTACACAGCCCTTCAATAAGAAGCCTCCATAGACACTGGGAGGAGAAGCCGTTTTCTGATATTGCATGTCATAAGGCAAGCCGGAAAAGGCAATGGCAACCCACTCCAGTACTCTTGCCTGGAAAATCCCATGGATGGAGGAGCCTGGTAGGCTGCAGTCCATGGGGTTGCTAGGAGTCGGACACGACTGAGTGACTTCACTTTATTTTTTCACTTTCATGCATTGGAGAAGGAAATGGCAACCCATTCCAGTGTTCTTGCCTGGAGAATCCCAGGGACTGGGGAGCCTGGTGGGCTGCCATCTATGGGGTCGCACAGAGTCAGACACGACTGAAGTGACTTAGCAGTAGCAGCAGCAGCAAGGCAAAAGCCAAGAACTTGAAACAAGGGGAAAAAATATCAGACCTGTCCTGAATATAGTGTTTCTTTAAAATATATAGCTGGAAATGGATTGACTGACTTGAAGGGGGTTGTACATGTCCAGATGTCCTAGGCAATGCCACAATTTTAAGCAAAACAGCAACGGCAATTGACATTCCAGTTGCTTTGCATCCTTAACAATAGGTATTATTTTGGAGTTTTTTATTTCGCCACTTTGCTCTCTATATAAATGTGTCTTTATATTTGTATTTGATGGAAATAATTTGTATTTCCATCACCATGTTTCCTTATGTATTATGGTCATTTGGATCCCCTTACTTTTTTGTTATGAGTGCTTCTTTGAGTCTTCTGCCCATTTTTCTCTTTAGTTACCAGTTTTTGTTTTTTTTTTTCTTATTGAATAATAGTACTTCTTTACTATTCAAAATATTTGGCCATGTGTATGTTCTCATCCTCTGTCGTCCCCTTCTCCTCCTGCCCTCAACATTTTCCAGCATCAGAGTCTTTCCCAATGAGTCAAACTCTTCACATGAGGTGACCAAAGTACTGGAGTTTCAGCTTCAGCATCATTTCCTCCAAAGAAATCCCAGGGCTGATCTCCTTCAGAATGGTTGGTCACAACTTTCCTTCCAAGGAGTAAGCGTCTAGGTATTATTTTGGAGTTTTTTATTTCGCCACTTTGCTCTCTATATAAATGTGTCTTTATATTTGTATTTGATGGAAATAATTTGTATTTCCATCACCATGTTTCCTTATGTATTATGGTCATTTGGATCCCCTTACTTTTTTGTTTTGAGTGCTTCTTTGAGTCTTCTGCCCATTTTTCTCTTTGGTTACCAGTTTTTGTTTTTTTTTTTCTTATTGAATAATAGTACTTCTTTACTATTCAAAATATTTGGCCATGTGTATGTTGGGAATATACTATGATTTCCACTTTCACTGGGTTTCTGATGCTTTTGGTGATTGAAGTTAATTATGGATTTTAATATAATGCTTACCTATTTACCTTTTCCATTTTAGTTTGTGCTTTTGGAATTGTGTATAAGAGGTCCATCTCAACCTTGAATTTTTGAAAGTATACTCCTATATCACTTTCAAAAACTTTTGTATTTTTGATTTTTGTATTTAGATCTTTAATACACTTTGAATTAAATTTTCTTGCTGTGTTAGTTGTAACAATCAGGCCTGATTAGGAGACTGAGATCAAACAGTTTTTCTTAACAATTCTTTATATTAAATTATTTTAACTAGACACTAACTACATCCCACATGTAATTATGTGACTAGAAAAACAAAACAAACAACCAAAAAGAACCTTGAATTATCACAGAGGTGGCAGCTGTAAGAAGCAGCTGTTAAATATATTTTTCATTGTATGATCCGGGAAACAAAGGGAGAGATTGTTGTTATTGATATTTGCTCTCTTAGAGGAAGGGATCCCAGTGCTGAAATTCAGTGGAGGAGCTTCTGTGCAGTTGGTTCTGAAGCGTCTGTGGCTGAAGTGTCTGAAGTGTCACTGGCTACCAGAGCCATGGTCTCCTGTGAGAGAGCAGTGAGGTTCTGCAAGTGTTGGAAAACCTGTATTTAACTACCATGATGGGGAGGAGCCACCTCTGCTAAGTTGACCCTCACAAAAGTAGAAAGCAGACTGGAAGGGAAAGCAGACTCAAAGGGACTGGAAGGGAAGCCATGATTTTGAGCTGCTTCAGTTTTCCAAACTTCTATCTCTGTCTCCCCAGTTTAGTGAAATCACCGTGTTTTGTTTGGGATACCCCAGCCATGGATCAGAAGGCATCTACAGGTGGAAAGCCGGAACAATCAGCAGGCTAACCTCATTTGATTCCCCTCAAGTTTCCACTGTCGGTGATCACAGTTCTGCACCGTTTGACTTCCAATGTCTGATATTATTTGTTTTTTAGTTGTATGTAGCAGGAAGGGTAGGTCCCAGGTAACCAAATGTGGTTAGAAGCAAAGCTTTTTCATATCTTTGATTATATCCAATTTTTATTCCTGATTAAGAACTAATTTTGCAAGTTTGACATTATTACTTTATTCTTTTAGCTGGTACAATTTCCTGACATAGTTTGTTATATATTTTAACTATACATGTATATATATATTTATATAAAATATATTAATTTTATTTTTAAGTGAAATGTAATGCAACTGATTAGTAATGTTTTGCTGGTGAAAAACTCTTCTGTTTGGTTGTCCAGAAATGTCTTTATTTGCTTCAGACTTAAAAGACAATTTCATTGGAATATAAATTCTAGCCAAGAATCTTTTTTCTTTAACATAATGAATATATGTTCTACTTTCTCTACTTTCAATGGCTTCCATTGTTGCTATTAGTCTGTTATTTCTCTGGAGGTAATCAGTGTTTTTAACTGATTTTAATCTTCATTGCTTTTGAAGTTCTGGAGTTTACCTATAATAAACCATGCATAGTTCTTCTTTATTTTTTTATTTGGAATTCTTTGAATTCTTAAATCTGTGCTTATTTCATCCTTTTTGTAATTTCTTATCTGTTCTGTCTAAGTGTTGCCTCTATTTTATTCCCTCCCTCTTCTCTTTTGGAAACCTTGAATGCATGTTAGATCCTCGCTATCTTCCATGTCTATTTTTCTTCATTTTTCTCATGTTATTTGATCTCTGCTGAATTCTAGATAAGTCTTGTTCCTTATTTCCAGTTTACTATGTATCTCTTTAGCTATTTCTAATCTCATAAATCGATCCAGTTTTAAAATCTTGATTTTTTTTTTCAGTGTTACAGCTCCATTTTATTTAAAAGATAGCAGAAGAATCCAAGACTTGAAGAGAAGAGAGTGGAGGAGTGCGTGGGGAGGGAGGGAGAGAGAGTGAGAGAGAGAGTGAGAGAGACAGAGAGTGAGAGAGGAGAGAGAGAGAGAGAGCGCATGCACTCGGGAGAGAGAGTCCGAGAGAAAGCGCTTTGGCTCCTCCTTTTATATGTTTTTTCTTCCACGTGGGCTAAGCAATTATGCTTTTCCCCAAAATACTAGGTTGTATTTTGCTATGCCATGTTACATACAGATACTTTCTAGCTTGACTTTTTTTCTTTTTTAAAAACATAGTAAGCTACATTAAAAACCATGTCTGAAATCGGAATTTGTGTTTTATTTTTCCACTGATGACTTTTATTCATGGAAACTTATTTTCCTGTGTGCTTCATGTGTATACTGGGGATTTACTTTAGAAATTACTGGTGTAAATTGTTTTGCGAATTTCTGAGGACTTCAGTGAAAATGCCTTTTTAAATGTTAGTTACCAGGAGCTCTGAGTGCCTGGAAATCTTTAAATTCATGCCTTGAAACTCCTTGGCCCATTCAGGTGAATTTAAACTACATCCATGTAAGAGAAAGATTTGGTGTTATGACTTTTTAGGGAATTTTATTTTCCCTTCACTAATCAGCCCCACTAGTTTTTCATGCTCTTCCCTTGAATGAAGAATAGTGGTTTTATTTTTCTGCTTAAAATTTATCTCAAATATTTAGCTATTTTCAGGTCTAGTTTCCTTTTAAAGAGACTACACTTACAGTATTAAATAAGGCTCTGGTCATCCAAGCCAAAGTTCAATTTTATTGTGACTGGTGAGATTTCTTAGTGTACAAATGACTTCCCTGATCTGTTTACCACTTTATATAGTCCCATTTATCTAGATGTTGGCCTGACAAATCCTTTTTATCATCTCTACTCTACTCTACACTGCTTTTAAGAAGATTTTTAATATACACTTCCCTTAGTTTTATACTAATACCCTATGTTGTTATGGTTGTTCAGTCGCTAATTCATGTCCGACTCTTTCCAACCCCATGGACTGCAGCATGCCCAGTTTCCCCATCCTTCAGTATCACCCAGAATTTGCTCAAATTCACATCCATTGAGTTGGTGACGCTATCTACCCATCTCATCTTCTGCCACCCTCTTCTCCTTTTGCTGTCAATCTTTCCCAGCTTTTAATATTTTTTAGTGAAAAAGGTGGTCTGAATTGCACAGTTTAACATATACCCTAAAGCAGAGGTACCCTAGATAAACTTTCATGGGATATGACTTCTCCTTTGTTTAAAATCTGTACCTTTGTATTTTTGACAAGTAAATTCTTTTTAGTTGACATCTTTTGCCTTTAAACATACAGCTATTTCAACGATTGGGGGGAAAAAAGACTTTGGGGCAGATAATTTCATTAAAATTTCCTTTCAACTATATCTTTTCAGGATGCTTGTACTAACAACATCTTAGTATGCAAAATTTTTTTTGAAACAGTTAATAATGTTGTTTGTTCTTTCCCTTAAAATTTGTCTTTAGAAGATCACTCTTGAGTTATATGAAAACTTAGTGTTTAAATTAACCTGCTTTTAATGTTAATGAAGCAAATGAATATGTAAATACAAGTAATAAGAGTGATAATAAATTCTGTATCCAAATACATGGATATTTCCCTATAGAATAAGGCTTGTTGTTGTTATTGTTCAGTTGCTCAGTTGTGCTGATTCTTTGCAACCCCATGAACTGCAACATGCCAGCTTCCCTGTCCTTCACTATCTCCTAGATTTAGCTCAAACTCTTATCCACTGTATCAGTGATGCCATCCAATCATCTCATCCTCTGGTGCCCCCTTCTCCTCCTGTGCTCAATTTTTCACAACATCAGGATCTTTACCAATGAGTTGACTCTTTACATCAGGTGGCCAAAGTACTGGAGCTTCAGCTTCAGCATCAGTTCTTCCAGTGAATATTCAGAGTTGATTTCCTTTAGGATTGGCTGGCTTGATGTCCTTGCTGTCCAGAAGAAGTCTTGGACCTCATCTATTCTCTAAGTTTAGCCATCCAGTGTCAGGCATGAAATTAATGACAATTTCCAGTTTATATGATAAACTTCATTTACCGACATAATAGTCCGAAGTCAATATGCTTATGAAATGGTTATTTATTGAAGGAGGTCATCTCTGACCCTGAAGACCCACTGTTATTTCTTGGCATTGTCAACAGTATCTTGTTCAGACAAACATTTTGTCTTCTTCCATAGATGATATTATTAATGGTAATATTGATTGTTAATATATCACTTAGCTCAGAGGACAGAGTACTTATCTATAGGGTTCTGTAAAGAGTTGGTTTAGTGTGTGTGCAGAGTTCCAAGCTAAGCAATCATTGGTGAGTCCTTGGAAAGCAAATATATATATCCCTAGTCTTTTTATTTCAGAAAAAATATAAGACCCTTGCCTTTTTTATTTGATACATTTGTCCTAATGGTATTGTTTTCATGCTAGTGTGATAATGGCGATAAACTAATAGGTGATAAATAAAATGTAATTGAGATTCATTGGCACTATTGATACAATAAGAAGAATCTGTGGAAGAGGATAACAAAGAGAGCTTCAATGAAGTCACATATGTGTGATACAGTGTAGGCTGAAATAAGCATGAGAAAGACCAGCAACTTGGAGAACCCAAGGGGAATGACGGGAGAAGGAATATCTTACCTGTGTCAGTTGTGGGAAAGATATGAGCCTGTCCTAGGTTATAGACGGAAGGAAAATGTGTTTGGAGGATAATGTGTAAGAATCAAGTTGGCTTGAAGGAGAGGTTTCCTGTTGCTGGATAAGGCAGGTCCTTTCAGATCCTGGTACGAAATCTGTTGGAAAGTGGAGAGTTATCTGGAGGGTAGAAGTAGATCCATCAGTTACAAAGCTAACATATTCGAGCATGAAGAAGTTGACATGAACCTGAACCAGTGTGGTCTCCATGGAGATGCCTCTGATGAGTTTATTATGATTTGGGAAAATTGGTTAAGCTCCTTGAGCCTCATGGTCTTCCTCTAGAAAATTAGAGATAGCTCCGTAATAATTAAACTCCATTTCAGACTAAAGTCTCTGAGTTCAGTGGGCCATAGGCAGGTGAACACCAGCCAAGGACTTCTGAGTTCAGATCAAAATGTTTTAATTTTTTGCTACTATTGCTAGATTTTTATTCTCAAATTTGTCCTGGAATATCCAGTGAGAGGAAGGGGAAAAAATGTAGCTTTAGGGAGATTTTATGGAATGGTGATTTCTTAAAAATATTAAAAAGAAGAAGAAGAACTCTATCCTGTTCTGTTGCTAGAGAGCTATTTGTTTTACAGAACCCCTGGGTGGCTCCTGTTATGTTCTTTGGAAGGCAAATGGTATCCCAGTAAAACACCAAATGTGGCCTTTGGGCAGGCATGAGACCCAAAGAAGTTTGAGACTCCCATGAAATCTCATTGCCACCTTCTTGCATGACTTGTAAGTTTTTCCAACTATTGGTGATGACAGTTAAGGTTTGGGGTTATGCCAAGTGTCTAAATATTTGGACGACACTATTGTGTTTTTAAAATTCTTAAATTTTAAGTTATGTATTTATTTTTGGCTGTGCTGGATCTTCATTACTACTCCGGGGCTACTCCCTAGGTGTGGTGCATCAGCTTCTCGTTGTGGTAGCTTCTCCAGTTGTAGAGCACAGGCTCTGGGGTGTGTGAGCTCAGTGGTGGTGGTGCCGTTTGTAGCATCATTCCCACGTCATGCATTAGCAGAGGATGGACAAGGTGGTAGAGAGCAAGTCAAGATTCTTCTCAGGGACCCACAGTTGCTATAAGAATGCAGCTAAAGGAGCCCTACTTAAACCCGATAGAGACTTTTCAGAGCTTTAGTGTCTAGAGAAGACTTTGGTTTTAAGATGCTGTCTCACATTTGTGACTTTTAGACTTGTCACGTGCCATCGGCACATCATTTCAGAGTAGCTAAACAGGAGGAGAAAAGAGAATCATTATTGAATGGCCAACAGAAACTTAGACACAAATGATGTAAGTGGGCTGATAGGGCGTCTGGAACCAGGGAACTAAATTAGACAAGTCTCATCTTCCTCTTTAGTTGATCCTAAGTGTTTCTGATAGAGTCTGTTGTAGTAAAGTTTAGTACATGATTTAGGTAACCTCTCAGGCATGATATAAAAATGTTATATTTGTTTATAACATTTTCAGTTCCTATTTGGCTGATGCTAATCATTTTATTTTTGAAATATTTCTACTTATTTTCTACTTACACTTGAAAGACTCAAGCTCCCATTTTGTTTCAACCTTTCTTTACTTTAATTTGATGGAATTAAAGCTCTCCTGAAGACTGTTTGCTGCCAAGGCCCTAATTGGTAGTCAGACAAAAATGTCATGGGAGGAAGTTGCCATCTCAAAACATATTTTAACCTCTTTCTTTTCTGAATATTTGCAATACCTTTCCAACAATTTCCTTCCTTCTAATCCTGTTCAGCTTATAAATGAGACATTTGTTAAAGTACAGGGAAATATAAATGTTCTAAAAATGAAATTACATCTAATTTTGACTTATTTAGGTGATATATTGACCTGTTTATTTTCATTACGCTTGAGATATAATAGTTGCATTTTCAGTAACACCTTGAACAAATATTTTTTAAAGCATTCAGTAAAGCAAACTGATAGTCCTGCATACCTTCTTTGTGCTCCAGTATTTACTGACATCATCATCATATCTCACAACAAGATCAGCAAAGTATTTTTTATCTACCTAACTAAGACTCAGAGGCTGCCATACATCCAAGTGACATGCTTATATGTAGCAGAGCTAAGACTTCAATGGGACTACAATGTGGAACTACAATGCAGTTTCTTCTGTCTCTGGAACTTAATTCAAGTGTGGTCCAGACCAGCAATATCAGCATCACTCAGGAACTTGTTAGAAATGCAGACTCTCTAGTGCCACCCCAGACCAAATGGCATCAGAATCTTTCTTTTAACAAGATCTCTGAATGAATTCTTTTAATTTCATGGCTGAAATTCAAAGACGCCTACTCCTTGGTAGAAAAGCTATGACCAACCTAGACAGCATATTAAAAAGAAGAGAGACTGCTTTGCCAACAAAGGTCTGTCTAGTCAGAGCTATGGTTTTCTCAGTAGTCATGTATGGATGTGAGAGTTGAACTATAAAGAAAGCTGAGTCCTGAAGAACTGATGCTTTTTTTTTAATATATATAAATTTATTTATTTTAATTGGAACTGATGCTTTTGAACTATGGTGTTGGAGAAAATTCTAGAGTCCCATGGTCTGCAAGGAGATCAAACCAGTCAACCCTAAAGGAAATCAGTTCTGAATATTCATTGGAAGGACTGGTGCTGAAGCTGAAACTCCAATACTTTGGCCACCTGATGTGAAGAACCTACTCATTGGAAAAGACCCTGATGCTGGGGAAGATTGAAGGCAGGAGGAGAAGGGGGCGGCAGAGGATGAGATGGTTGGATGGCATCACCGACTCGATGGACATGAGTTTGAGAAAGCTGCAGGAGCTGGTGATGGACAGGGAAGCCAGACGTGCTGCTGTCCATGGGGTTGCAAAGAGTCAGACACGACGGATGACTGAACTGACTGGATGAATCCTATGCATAAGACTGAGAAGTGCTGATTTATGCAAGATATCTCTGAAGCAGGGTGCTTTTTTTTTTCCTTTTCTTTTCCTATTTCTCATCTTCTGTAAATGCAAAGACAAACGTGACATACTTTGAACAAGTTGATTTTTATTTCCTTACAAAACACATTTAATTTTTATAAGAACATTCTTAGGGGATCTCATAGCACTAGTCCAATTCTTTTTCTTTCTTTACTTTTCTCTCAGACCATTTTTTTTTTCTTCTTCTTCATCTTCTAACATCTATTAAAATATTCTCCAGTGAATTAACTCTCATTATTATAAGATGCAGTGGATCTGGTGTTTTCTGTTTGTATTATGAAGAATGAACAGTTATAGGTTAAGCCATACATTCCAATTCATTTTTCATGTCTCTTAAGTACTTGCTGTTTACACACTTTGAGCATTATTCTTTGTACATGTAGTAAAATTAAAAGAAAAAATAAACTTAAAAAATCAAGAGGTTATTTTGAATGAATACTTTAGAATTTCTTTTTTTTTATTTTAGCCATTTCTAGATTGTAAAACATTTTCTGTGTGCAGTGGGTATCACAAACTGAAATCAGAATGATACAAGATTTGGATCATTTCACTAAATTGCCCAGAAAATAAATATAACAATTGATTTAAATCTAGTAAAGAAATTTACTCATTCAATTTTGCCATTTTGAATTATTTATTATTTTTGAAAGACAAAATGACATTATAGATTTAAATATATATTTTGTTTGTTTCAACTTTATAATATTCTTAGGATGATACAGATATGTGTGTCCTTTCATAGGTGATTACAAACATTTTTATATAATCTTAGAATAAGAAGATATTTACAATTAAATCATATCTTTTTTTCTAGAATACTTCATTAGTTTTTCTGCAAACAAAATATTCAGCTACTCATGATTAATAAATTTATACATGCTTTATTTTTTAAAAATCCAACCCAGAAGTGGAGAACTAAGGTTATTTCAAAATTATGATTTTATCCTTTCAATGGATGTCTATTGATTGTTTATATTTTGCATGTTGTTTTGTTTTGTAATACAATGATGAAAAAAACATATGGTCCCTATCCTTATGTAGCTGCCAGTGCTATGGTAAGGGAGACATAGAAACACTAAATTACTTCATCAGGAGTCTCTACAGTAATGTATACTTCACAGTAGAAGAGTGATTTGTCTTGAGATATGAGGGTTAATGGCAGGTAAATGGCCTTGGACCTGAAGGGAGAGAAATACAGAATGATGACACATAGCTGGAGCAGCAATGAGAAGAGACGATGATAGAAGTGAAGCTGGACAGGTGGGCTGAGGCCAGTTTACGGCAACACATAAGTCATGCAAAGGGAACAAGCTACGAGAAGTCACTAAATAACCTCCACCCATAATATTCAGTATTTATTCAGTACATGCCAAACATTGTGCTAGTGATTGTATGTGCTGTACCATCTAATCTTCCATTGCGATTTTATATATGACGGGGAGAAATGGTGAATCTTCCTGTGTGTTATGCCAAGTAAAGCATCTGGGATTTGTGCTCAGTATTTGCTGTTTCTAACCCTCACTCTGCTTCTTGGTAAATTATGAAATATAACATTTATTCAAAGAATAAAAATTATGTACATGTAAAACATAACCCAAGATGTGTATATATATATATATATATATATATATATATAGTGCTCCCACCTACCCAGTTTAACATATCAGATCATTAGTAAAACAACTGAGGCTTCCATTATGCACCTCAAAAATCTTAATACTCTCCAGGGGGATAAATAGTGTTCTTACATTTATACATATCTCCACAATATAGGGTTTGTTTATTTATTTATCTTTTATTGTGAAAAGAACACTTGACATCAGATTTACCCTCTTCATCAATTTTTAAGTGCACAATAGAATATGGTTGCCTATAGATACAATGCTATACTGCAGAGCTCTGGAACTTATTTCTATTGTATGACCAAAACCTTATGTTTATTGATTAGCAGCACCCCATTTCAGAAACTAATTTATATAGCATAATACCTAACATCTATTTTGGTGACTTCTTAAAATTCAATTTTATGTTAGTGAGATTTATCTCTCGTTGTTAATGAGGTTGTAGAGAACTTACCTTCCCATTTCATTTATATTCTAGCCTTATGATAGGTACTTTTTGGTTTCTTTTTGCTTTTATTGTAGGTGTTGTTATATGTTTTATCTGTGTTTCATCACGTAACTATGCAAAAGTTTTTCTAGAATATTGATTGTATCTAGGATGTTATTTCTCGGTTGCAGTAAGTGTCCATTTTAATTTTAAAAGGTAATACTAAACAGTTTTTCAAGTTTATTTTACTGGTTTACATCTTCTTACATCTGCTTTCCATGACCTGGTGAGTCAGTACTGAATAAGAAATTCAGTCTGATCTCAGTTCAGTTCAGTTCAGTCGCTCAGTCCTGTCCGACTCTTTGTGACTCCATGAATCGCAGCACACCAGGCCTCCCTGTCCAACACCAACTCCCAGAGTTCACTCAGACTCACGTCCATCGAGTCAGTGATGCCGTCCAGCCATCTCACATCTGTAGTCCCCTTCTCCTCCTGTCCCCAATCCCTCCCAGCATCAGAGTCTTTTCCAATGAGTCAACTCTTCGCAAGAGGTGGCCAGTGTACTGGAGTTTCAGCTTTAGCATCATTCCTTCCAAAGAAAGCCCAGAGCTGATCTCCTTCAGAATGGACTGGTTGGATCTCCTTGCAGTCCAAGGGACTGTCAAGAGTTTTCTCAAACACCACAGTTCAAAAGCATCAATTCTTCAGCGCTCAGCCTTCTTCATAGTCCAACTCTCACATCCATACATGACCACTGAAAAACCATAGCCTTGAGTAGATGGACCTTTTTGGGCAAAGTAATGTCTCTGCTTTTCAATATGCTATCTAGGTTGGTCATAACTTTTCTTCCAAGGAGTAAGTGTCTTTTAATTTCATGGCTGCAGTCACCATCTGCAGTGATTTTGGAGCCCCCCAAAATAAAGTCTGACACTCTTTCCACTGTTTCCCCATCTATTTCCCATGAAGTGATGGGACCAGATGACATGATCTTCGTCTTCTGAATGTTGAGTTTTATGCCAACTTTTCACTCTCCACTTTCACTTTCATCAAGAGGCTTTTGAGTTCCTCTTTACTTTCTGCCATAAGGTGGTATCATCTGCATATCTGAGGTTATTGATATTTCTCCCGGCAATCTTGATTCCAGCTTGTGCTTCTTCTAGCCCAGCATTTCTAATGATGTACTCTGCATATAAATTAAATAAGTAGAGTGACAATATACAGCCTTGACAGACTCCTTTTCATATTTGGAACCAGTCTGTTGTTCTGTGTCTAGTTCTAACTGTTGCTTCCTGACCTGCATATAGGTTTCTCAAGAGGCAGGTCAGGTAGTCTGGTATTCCCATCTCTTTCAGAATTGTCCACAGTTTATTGTGATCCACACAGTCAAAGGCTTTGGCATAGTCAATAAAGTAGAAATAGATGTTTTTCTGGAACTCTCTTGCTTTTTGATTATTCAATGGATGTTGGCAATTTGATCTCTGGTTCCTCTGCCTTTTCTAAAACCAGCTTGAACATCTGGGAGTTCACGATTCATGTATTGCTGAAGCCTGGCTTGGAGAATTTTGAGCATTACTTTACTAGTGTGTGAGATGAGTGCAATTGTGTGGTAGTTTGAGCATTCTTTGGCATTGCCTTTCTTTGGGATTGGAATGAAAACTGACCTTTTCCAGTCCTGTGGCCACTGCTGAGTTTTCCAAATTTGGTGACATATTAAGTGCAGCACTTTCACAGCATCATCTTTCAGGATTTGGAATAGCTCAACTGGAATTCCATCACCTCCACTAGCTTTGTTAGCAGTGATGCTTTCTAAGGCCCACTTGACTTCCTATTCCAGGATGTCTGGCTCTAGGTCAGTGATCACACCATTGTGATGATCTTGGTCATGAGTATCTTTTTTGTACAGTTCTTCTGTGTATTCCTGCCACCTCCTCTTAATATCTTCTACTTCTGTTAGATCCTTACCATTTCTGTCCTTTATTGAGCCCATCTTTGCATGAAATGTTCCCTTGGTATCTCTAATTTTCTTGAAGAGATCTCTAGCCTTTCCCATTCTGTTGTTTTCCTCTCTTTCTTTGCATTGATCGCTGAGGAAGGCTTTCTTATCTCTTCTTGCTATTCTTTGGAACTCTGCATTCAGATGCTTATATCTTTCCTTTTCTCCTTTGCTTTTCGCTTCTCTTCTTTTCACAGCTATTTGTAAGGCCTCCTCAGACAGCCATTTTGCTTTTTTGCATTTCTTTTCCATGGGGATGGTCTTGATCCCTGTCTCCTGTACAATGTCATAAACCTCCATCCATAGTTCATCAGGCACTCTATCAGATCTAGTCCCTTAAATCTATTTTCATTTCCACTGTATAATCATAAGGGATTTGATTTAGGTCATACCTGAATGATCTAGTGGTTTTCCCTACTTTCTTCAATTTAAGTCTGAATTTGGCAATAAGGAGTTCATGACCTGAGCCACAGTCAGCTCATGGTCTTGTTTTTGTTGACTGTATAGAGCTTCTCTGTCTTTGGCTGCAAAGAATATAATCAATCTGATTTCGGTGTTGACCATCTGGTGATGTCCATGTATAGAGTCTTCTCTTGTGTTGTTGGAAGAGGGCGTTTGCTATGACCAGTGCATTTTCTTGGCAAAACTCTATTAGTCTTTGCCCTGCTTCATTCCATATTCCAAGGCCAAATTTGCCTGTTACTCCAGGTGTTTCTTGACTTCTTACTTTTGCATTCCAGTCCCCTATAATGAAAAGGACATCTTTTTTGGGTGTTAGTTCTAAAAGGTCTTGTAGGTCTTCATAGAACTGTTCAACTTCAGCTTCTTCAGTGTTACTGGTTGGGGCATAGACTTGGATCACTGTGATATTGAATGGTTTGCCTTGGAAACGAACAGAGATCATTCTGTCGATTTTGAGATTGCATCCAAGTACTGCATTTCAGACTCTCTTGTTGACCATGATGGCTACTCCATTTCTTCTAAGGGATTCCTGCCCACAGTAGTAGATACAATGATCATCGGAATTAAATTCACCCGTTCCAGTCCATTTTAGTTCGCTGATTCCTAGAATGTCGACGTTCACTCTTGCCGTCTCCTGTTTGACCACTTCCAATTTGCCTTGATTCATGGACCTGACATTCCAGGTTCCTATGCAACATTGCTCTTTATAGCATCAGACCTTGCTTCTATCACCAGTCACATCCACAACTGGGTGTTGATTTTGCTTTGGCTCCATCCCTTCATTCTTTCTGGAGTTATTTCTCCACTGATCTCCAGTAGCATATTGGGCACCTACTAACCTGGGGAGTTTCTCTTTCAGTATCCTATCATTTGGCTTTTCATACTCTTCATGGGGTTCTCAAACAAAAATACTGAAGTGGTTTGCCGTTCCCTCCTCCAGTGGACCACATTCTGTCAGTCTGATCTAATAGGCTGTAAATAGCTTTCAATAATCTAATTAGTAGGCAAGAGTTTTCTTCTCTTAGAATGTATTTACTTTTATACTTCTGTGAAAAGCTCATGTGAGCTTTTGAAAGTTTTTCTTGTCAATTTATAGGTGTTCTTTTCATATACTGGATACTCATTCTTTTGTCAGGTAAATGTATTGCAAATTATTTTCCTGGTTTATGGCTTTTGTATTGATAATTTTTTAAAAACACAAGTCCATAATTGTAGTTAGAGTTGTTAGACACTGCCTTTATTCTTTGTGCATTTCATGTCCTTTTTAAGAAGAACAACCCTAGCCTGGAGGTCATGGATCCATTCTGCTTTATTTTCTTTTTAAAACTTTTAAAGATAAGCTTTTTAGATTTAAAAATCAAACCCATTAGGAATTGACTTTTGTGAATGAGTGTGTGGTAGATCAGCTGTGCTGTTTTTCTCCATGTGGATAGTTTTGAAGAACTTTCAGCAGAGTTGCATGAGTACATTTTTGCCTAAGGATAGACTTCATTAATATGTGACTAAAGATGAAGATTGGAGAAGGCAATGGCACCCTACTCCAGTACTCTTGCCCAGAAAATCCCATGGACGGAGGAGCCTGGAGGGCTGCAGTCCATGGGGTTGCTGAGGGTTGGACACGACTGAGTGACTTCACTTTCATTTTTCACTTTCATGCATTGTAGAAGGAAATGGCAACCCACTCCAGTGTTCTTGCCTGGAGAATCCCAGGGACGGGGGAGCCTGATGGGCTGCCGTCTATGGGGTCGCACAGAGTCGGACACGACTGAAGACTTAGCAGCAAAGATGAAGAGACTGCAAATGAAGGTACTGCAGTAGTCCCAGGAAGAGAAACTGAGGGTCTAAATTAGGACAATGGCAGTAAGGCAATGGCACCCCACTCCAGTACTCTTGCCTGGAAAATCCCATGGATGGAGGAGCCTGGTAGGCTGCAGTCCATGGGGTCGCTAAGAGTCAGACAGGAGTGAGCGACTTCACTTTCACTTTTCACTTTCATGCATTGGAGAGGGAAATGGCAACCTCTCCAGTATTCTTGCCTGGAGAATCCCAGGGACAGGGGAGCCTGGTGGGCTGCCGTCTATGGGCTCGCATGGAGTCGGACATGACTGAAGTGACTTAGCAGCAGCAGTAGGGTGAACAGGGAGACAAAAAGATACCTTGAAGCCACAAACAACAGGACTTTCTATCTGATTCTAGTGGGCATGATTAACTTTCTGGTCTTTAGTTTTGTTTTTATTTTTTCCTTGAATTTTTAAAATAAAATATGTTACTGCCCTAACATGGACTGTTGTCTCCGAGTTTCCTCTACTTTCAATGCTCTTCCTTTAGATATTTATGAGTCTCCTTTCCTCTCTTCCTTCAAGTCTGCTGAAATTCACTTTTCAGTTGATGGCTCCTTTGAGTGTACTGTTTATAAAATACCAATATCTTCCTTCTGAGCATAGACATACAAGTACCAGGCAATCTCTAGTTTCTCATGATTTACTACCATCTTGGCATGATGATTTTTATAGTGTCTTTGTATTTTCCCTCAATTTTAAGCTCTATGAGGGGAAAAGCTTCATCTGTTCGTTTACTGTCATATCATCAGGCCTATGCCAGTGTCTGTTAAATAGTCATTGAATAAACAAATGGGCAGAAAGTAATTTATGCCAATGAGATGTATTGTCTTTTCTAAAAAGAGGCGGATTTTCTAGATCTAATGTGTTTGGAATCTTAACACATTTTCACTTTTCCTATAATGGCAGAATTCTGGGGAGGTGACAATGACCACATTAGGCTGAGAATCACCTTCCTCCCAGATCTCGTGGTAATACTTATAAAACAACTTCAGAATAAAGATGACATGTAGAAGGAATCATTATGAATATCCCAGTTTGGCCTGCACTTATCTGGATAAGTACATCCATCATCTTTATTACACATTGATAATAAAAGCAATGGCCTCTGAATTAACTGAACCTTTAGAGATAAAACAGAACTATGAACAGTAATTGGCCTACATCTCAACACCTGCCTCGACTGAGGCAAACCCTTAGTGTCTGTTTTCCCTCCCTTCTCTGCCACAGAGCCACGTTTTCACCAGCAGTCTTCCACTGGACTGGCTTTGAAATGCTCAGTTAATGTGCTGTTTCTGTTTAAATCCATGCTTTAGAGAAGAAACCATGATAGGTAAATAAATAAACATGAATAAACTGCTTGTGGGTTGTATACCATTCCATCTTTGTTCACATTAGAGTTTGGTGAGCACGTTTTCCCCATTCTACTCCTTAGAAACAGTAACTTAAAAAACTGACTTGGGTATTGGTATCTTCTCTGACTTAGATGACCCCTAACCAAGTACCTAGCTCCTCTAGACCAGGTTATTTCCAAATGTTCATATGTCCACGCATTACCAGGGGATCCTGGAGTGGTCTAAGATTCTGCATTTCTAACAAGCTCCCAGTTTATGTTGAAAAACCTAGTTAGTGCACCATGCTTTCTAAAGAAATGTCTCTGAAGTTCTGGTCAAAATATTGAATATTATCAACCCAAATTTAAAAATGAGTTTTAAGAAAAATTATTGGAACAAACTAGGCAATGAAGAGGTAGTCTTCCCTGGTGGCTCAGACAGTAAAGCGTCTTCCTACAATGCAGGAAACCCGGGTTTGATCCCTGGGTCGGGAAGATCCCCTGGGGAAGGAAATGACAACCCACTCCAGTACTCTTGCCTGGAAAACCCCATGGATGGAGGAGGCTGGTAAGCTACAGTCCATGGGGTCGCAAAGAGTAGGACATGACTGAGCAACTTCACTTTCACTTTCAGGCAATGAAGATGCTTAGGTTTGGAATAAAATCTACTTTGAAATATATTTTTATAGAGAATTAAAGAAAATATCAGGATGAGATTTTTTTTCTTTTAATCCTAGATTAGATGAAAAATAATTGATAGTGCTTAAAGCTATAGTGGAATGTGGACAAAATATAAATAAGACCTTTACTGTATATGGAAGAAAAGCAGATTCAACCTTGCTAAAAATCAAATTAGAGGACCAAAAGATGAATTTTTAAAAGATAGTCAGGATGCAGAAGAGATGTCTCAGGGGATAAAGTTAACATAAGAGTACATGGATGACGCAGAACTCAGGACCTGCAAATGCTGCAAAAGCTGACTCAAGAAGAGGCGAATGGATTGGGATCCATAATTATTAACAGAAGTACATCTTCCAGAGCTGTAAAGACTCTGGAGGGCTAGAAGGCTTACCTTATATAGGTAAAATTACGAAGTAGAAACTATCATACAGACACTCTCTTAAGTTCTTATTTTTTAAACCTCAAAACAAAAATAAGGAGCTTAATGCTGCCAAATACATATTAGTCCATATTCAAAGTAAAACCAGGCTAGCTTCGAATTTCTCCTCTGCAACAAAGTTGAAACGAGAAAGCACTAAAGAAACATGTAAAAGTCATTAGAAAAATCGAATGTAAACCAAGATTTTACAACTTGGTGTGTTGTCCTTAAATGTACTGACAACAGAATCCTGCTAAATTTCAAGAAAGTTATTGGCAAGTGTCAGTCACTCTGACCTGTGCTCATATCACTAATGTCAGACCACAGAATGAACTCCCGTATCTGAAATGTGTACTTTTTTTTTAATGGTTTAGTCAAATTACAGAGGTTAATAAATAAAAATACAAAATATATGATCTATTCTACTTTTGTATATTATTATACATTGTATGAATGTTATTGATTTATAATTATTTCCTTTTCTCCATAGCATGATAATCCTGAGGGCAAAGACTTTTCCCATATATTCATCCCTTTATCTGTTTTATCTGGTATATGCTCTGGAAGTATCTGTTAATTAAGCATGTCTTTTGTGTTATAATCTCATTTAAATCTATTCTCTTGCCTCCTAGATCTGATCATGTTGAAAACATTTGTGGAGGGAGGGAACTACAGAAATCATTACCAAATCTAATTAAAAAAAATTTTATTGTGGCAATCTTTTCCAAATCGAATTTTAATTTTTAGAGCAACTTTGGACATGGGGCTGCAAATTGAGTTTGAGGTATGATCTGGAATGTACATGTACACAGGTTATGATGAAAGAAAAGAATTTGAGAAGAAAATGGGAAATGGTAGCTAGCCTAATGGGTGACACTCTAGTCTCAGACATGTGGAGTGACAGAGCTGCTACTTAGGAAAAGTAACTGGTGTTCTGCACAAGTGACTCAGAAATGTTGTCAGAAGGGGGCTCCCTTCCAGGGCCCAGGGCTCTTATCTTAACACTTGGAAATGAATTGTCCAAGGAGGTACGTGGGCTGACACAGCAAGACTTTCCTGGGTAGGGGCACTGGGGTGGGGAGCAACAGAGTAAGAGAACCCAGGAGAACTCCTGTGCCATGTGGCTTCCAGTCTCAGGTTTTATGTGAGTGGGGTTAGTTTCCAGTTTGTCTTTGGCCAATCATTCTGACTCAGTCCTTCCTGGTGGCGCGTGCATCACTCAACTAAGATAGATTCCAGCCAGAGGGATTCTGAGATATTGATAGGACCTATGGACTGAAGTCCCCTCCCTCCTTTTGACCTTTCCTGAATTTTTCTAGTTGGTGGTAGCTTGTTAGTTCTGAGTATGTTAGGAAGACCTACTGTTGTAAGATGACTTATAGACATGGTTACGACCTTGCGTGGTGGGCCATTTTGGTCAGGGGTTGCCCTAACAGAAATGTTCATCTTTTCCTTGCAAACCATTGATTGATTGCTCACTATTGTCTGCACAGGCTTATCTGTATCTCCTTTGATGTAGTTTGTAGTATAATTGACTTTTAGCAGGTGAAAACATTTCATTCCAAGCACTCTTGTTAGTTGCTCAGTCATGTCTGACTTTTTGTGACCCCATCGATGGTAGCCTACCAGGCTCCTCTGTCCATGGGGCTTCTCCAGGCAAGAATACTGGAGTGGGTTGCCATTCGCTTCTCCAGGGCATCTTCCCAACCCAGAGATCGAAACCGGGTCTCCTGCATTGCAGCCAGATTCTTTACCATTTGAGCCATCAGGAACTCTCTTTCCAAGCACTGATAACCAAGTGGTTTTCAATTTTATCAGTATACAGCTTTACAGATGGGGCATTTCATTGGCCATTTTTAAATAATTTTTAAAATAATCTATAATTCACAGAATACTATGAATTATACTAAAATAGAATAAGACTATTAATATATTAAAAATTAGAACTAGATAAGTATTTAGAGATTTTTCTATGATTAATTGTATAAATAATATTAATTGCTGTCATTATTAGTAAATGGTTTGCACATTTTGAAACCTAGAGGCTGCATGTGGCTTCTCCAGGAATATTTCTAATAAGGAGGACTGGAGAGCCAAGGAGAGATTTATTGATCTTTGTGATAAATATTTTAGTGCTCTCTAGTCCTACCATGATGCCTTTAAAGCAGATAGGCTCAAAGCTGCTTCTGACCCATGAGGAAACACTTCAGTCTGTAAAATCCTTGGAGATAATTATTTTCTGAGTTTCAGGATCAAAAATTTAGGAATTTTATTTTGCTGTTTTGCTTTTTTTTAATTTTTTGTATTGTAATAACCAATTCTAGTACATTTCCCTTCATTTTACAGAACAGTTTCACATATACCATTGTACTTCATTCTTAGCAATAAAGCTGAGTAAGTCACCATGGATGGTTATGAGTGTTGCCCTAGTTGGTGGCCCACTAGGTATTTGGCATGTGCAGCTTGCTTGAATCCTTACAGTTCTGTAGTATGGGGTCTATGCCTTTATCTGCTTTATAGAGTAATGGAAAAGTAGTTACACAGTTTCTAGAAACCACACAGCTAATAAGTGCTGGAGTAAAAGTTCAAACCCACCATATTGATCTACTTCTAGATAAGTGTTTTATCTATTGCTCTAGGATTGTATGTTACAGTTATCCCTATCCTCCTAGTTTAATTCAGATCCTGCAAAAGTCATATAAATCACTTATTAGCTTTGGTCATACCATCCTTTGAACTTTTTTTTTTTTTTAATTTTAATTGCTGTGACATCCTGAAGAAATGTATCATGCCTTCCCCAGAATTTCAATAAAATGCCCTGTGCTTCTTTCTTTATTTTGTAATACAGTTAAACTTAAGGTCTCCCCTTCATCTTGTCTTGAATGACTACTCCCTACGCTTTAGCCCAGATGTGGGGCATGGCCCCTTTTCTTTGATTTCCTCACATTTTCCAAAGAAATAGCAAAGGTTTGGGGTGATCTAGGTGGTGGTTGCTATAACTACATCAAAAATTAAATATTTTACACTTTCTTCTTCATTGCTTTCTGAGTCCATTACCTAACCTCATCAAAATTTTCTCTTTCTAATCTTTGTTATTGGCCTCTCCATCTGCCCCCATGTGGCTAGAACTCTGTTCCTTCTCCTTCTGATGCCCTGAGCAAATGAATGCCATTCTCTTTGCTTTAAAAAAAAAAAAAATCTCAATATTGACCTTACTGTAACCTATAGATAAAAGTAATCTCTT